>NW_011494807.1:5938621-6026233 GCF_000754665.1 Bison bison bison | reverse complement strand
GTCTCCGACATACATCACAGCAGGATCCTCTATGACCCACCTCCCAGAATATTGGAAATAAAAGCAAAAATAAACAAATGGGACCTAATTAAACTTAAAAGCTTCTGCACAACAAAGGAAACTATTAGCAAGGTGAAAAGGCAGCCTTCAGAATGGGAGAAAATAATAGCAAAGGAAGCAACGGACAAACAACTAATCTCAAAAATATACAAGCAACTCCTACAGCTCAACTCCAGAAAAATAAATGACCCAATCAAAAAATGGGCCAAAGAACTAAATAGACGTTTCTCCAAAGAAGACATACAGATGGCTAACAAACACATGAAAAGATGCTCAACATCACTCATTATCAGAGAAATGCAAATCAAAACCACTATGAGGTACCATTTCACGCCAGTCAGAATGGCTGCGATCCAAAAGTCTGCTGTCAGTTCTTTAGAACCAAGAGTGGTCATCATCCTGCAGACTATGACACAATGAGCTCTTGGGGTCTGCATGGTACCCTGATTTTCAGGCTTTTGACTGGAACTCCAGCTGTAATCAGGTCTTCCTTGTACTATAAATGCTCTGTTTGGAACTCTGTGTTGTAGAATAGGATACTCCAGAAGAGAAAATCACATTTCATGGTAGGTTTGATGTGCGTAATTCTAGTTATATGAAATTTAATAATAAGCAAAGTGATCTAATGACTTTGGGGGGACTGTCTGGCAAAAGTCATGAGGGAAACCTCTGTGAAGAGGGGTTTCCTTTGTCATTAGCCAAGGTCTCAATTCCTGCTGTTCAAGTCAGGTGCTCTGAAGAGACTGGCACCTGCCACTTAATAAAGATTCTCTGACTGAAGTTACTCACTGAGCCATTGCATAGCTGACTTTCCCTGTAGAGCCAACTTCATCTCCTCTGAATATTTTCAGTATTTAATTGTTCTGGTTTCCTTCTCTGGACTCTCCAGGTTTTCCAAATCCTTTTAGACATGGATAAATTACATTGTGATATAATCAATTAGTCCTGAGATTTGGTCTCTAAATTAGTGTAAATTTTTACTTCCTATATTAAAATTTTAATTTATGTTAATGTTACCCAATATCATTAAATATAATATGTAACTTGCTTTTGTTTACTTCTCAATTGACTTCAAGTATCTGGGCCCCTTCTGCCACATTTGCCTATTAATTAATTTTACTTTGTGCATAATTATAATATTTATTTTTTACGATTGTTTAGTCTAAGGATTGTAAAGTAATATTGTTTGTACTTTAGTGGATTATAGTACTCAATTACTTTCTTATCAGGAACTTATGACTGAAGACTGTGCTAGGTGCTAAAAAACAACTAAATAGGAATAGCAGCTGTGAATATATGTAATTAATTTGATCACTAAAATGATAAAAACAGTAATCATGTTCAAGTAAACTATTCATTATTTTCTCTCCCATATATATTGCATCATTCTAAGAGAGAGGTAGGGTTCTGGTCTTCTTAGCTTTATTTTCATATCTATGAAGGAAAGGACTTTAATGAAAGAAAGGCCAGTTTTACCTACTAACGACCTAAAGAGACTGTGTGGTAGAGGAGAATGTATTAAGATGGATTCATTTTCAAATCCTTGAGCAACAACCTTCTGTAACTTTAGGCAAGATCCCCAGCTTTTCTGAAACTGTTCATTCAGTGCATGCACGCTAAGCTGCTTTAGTCATGTCCAACTCTTTGTGATCCTATGGACTACAGCCTCCAGGTTCCTCTGTCCATGGGATTTTCCAGGCAAGAATACTGGAGTGGATTGCCGTTTCCTCCTCCAGGGGATCTTCCTGACCCAGGGATTGAACCCATGTCTCTTATGTCTCCTGCATTGGCAGGCAGGTTCTTTACCACGAGCACCACCTGGGAAGCCCGTTTATTCAGTAGTCAGATATAAATAGATGACCGTAGTGAGAACTGAGAAAATATATGTGTATCAGGTGCTTGCATGTGTTGTCCCCTCAAATGGGCACTTGTTACCTAGAGATCCTATCTCTTTGAAGAAGCATGTTAGTGTTATATAGCTTAAATCATTAATGATTCTAAATTAAAAGTTAGATTCTGAACTCTTAAGTCAAAAATGCTATTTTATGAGCTTTCTATACCATGGGTTACTATTCTCTCAGAACCATTTGCAGCTTTCTTCCACCTAAGCTAAAGAAAGAAGGAATGGTACATATCTATCATCAGATAATATAAAATAGTGGCTCAAAATTTTCCATACTGGGAACTAAAGAATGCAAGAGAGATTTCTTACTCAGACACTCACATATCAATAGTTTTCTTAAGGAGACCAATATGCATTGCCAAATGTGATTTTAGGAAAGAAGAAAAGAAGGCTTATTTGAAGATAATTCTGCTTAACTCTGTGAGGTACACCTGAGGTAATTAAACCTATATTTATAAGATAAAGAATATGCAATCAGTATATTTTATATTTTATTCCTCTTGTTAAAAGGGAAAATAAAATTCAAAGAATGTTTTTATTCCATACACATTGAACAACTACAGTATATTAGACAATATGATGACTTGATAAACAATATTAAAAAAATCCAATTCAAGCAGTGCTCTTATGAAATTGATGTGATTATCCTAAGCTATGTGACATAAGACACAAGTATCAGTCAGGGCTCTTAACAGCAAGCAATAGAATCCAACTTTTAAATAGAAAAGAAGTCCTCTAAAAGGATATTGTGGAATTCAAAGAAATCTTGATGGGACTGAAGAACTAGAATGAATGTTAAATAGCTGGATATAGTGCCCTGGACACCACAGAAATCCTTGCTGTATAAACCACTTCTTTGAAACAGGACTGGATGCTTCACTTAATACCTCGTTATAGGGCTCAAGAACCCCTCACTGTGACACTGCAGCAGGTTCCACTACCTGAGAGAAGTTGCTCTCGCTTCCAGGTCTAAGTGTGTGCCTCTCATTCCTGGATCCTGGGGCACATGCCACAACTGCACAGGAGGTTGAGAAGGTGGATTTCTAAAATTCTGTATTCAATATGGGTAGTAGTTACTGCCAATTTCATAAGAAAAGGAATTCCTCAAACATTGAAATGAATGAAGTGAAGTGAAAGTTGCTCAGTCATGTCTGACTCTTTGCGACCCCATGGACTATACAGTCCGTGGAATTCTCCAGGCCAGAATACTGGAGTGGGTAGCTATTCCCTTCTCCAGGGGATCTTCCCAACCTAGGGATTGAACCCAGGTCTTCTGCATTGCAGGCAGATTCTTTACCAGCTGAGCCACCAGGGAAAATGAAGAATACTGGAGTGGGGAGCCTATCCCTTCTCCAGTGGATCTTCCCAACCCAGGAATTGAACTGGTGTCTCCTGCATTGCAGGCAGATCCTTTACCAGGTGAGCTATCAGGGAAGTCCGATATTGAAATGAATAGGTGAGTTCATAATCCAGATATGTATCTAAATAATAGTCTAAAATAATGACAAATATCCTGCAAATTATATAAATAATGCACAGGAAAATGTGAAAGTTCTGAGAGTGGCACCTGGGGGCCACACTGAAGTGATTCCTATAAATTTAAGGTTTTAGCTTAAAGTTAATCCAAGAGGCTTTTGTGACCACTCTCCCTAGAAAGTATCTATCCTTGTTCTTTATACCAGCACCCTGCTTATTTTCTCCATACCATAGATTACAATCTAGGATCTGGTTTTATGAGTTTATGTATTTTCACATGTCTTCTACTTAGAAGACTTAATCCATGTGTGCAATGACTTGCTTGCCTTGAATTCCTAGCACTATTTCTCCCATATATCAATTTTCCTAGTGGAATTGCAACTCTAAATCCCCACAGAACACAGGAGATAAAAGATGAGCAAAGTCACCATAAAATGAAGGGTCTCCTAACCTAATAAAGGCTGGTGATGATAGCAAACCAAAGAAAGAAAGTATGAATTAAAAGTATTCTAGGAAGCATAGAAAAAAGATGTTCTTTAGCAATTAGGATGCTTTTAATAGTAAGAAACAGGAATCTGAAATTGAAATATCAGTTTCTTAGGGAACCTAGGAAGGCCCATGTGTGGATTGACTTCAGACTGGATTATTGAATCTATCACTGAAGAGGGAGATGGCAGGACTACCATCCTGCTGTGGGGCAGGGCCCAGACCCCTGGATAAGATTAGGAAAGAGAAAAGGAAAAATAAATGCAAGGCGTAAAGCCAAACAGTGCTTCCTATATTGACGGCTTGGGTAAAGGCAAAGATAATGTACTCCAAAGCCTTCACTTGATTTGTCCCACCAGCAAACATATCATTTGAGTACATGCAGTGAGTGTGAATCCTGTTTCTTATTTCATTTGCTATGTGTTCATGCTCACTGTACAATTCAGTGATTGTGATTAGGCCTTCCAAATGGTGTGAATCCTCAAAGAGAATGTGCTGGCCAGAGAACAAAAGTGTGTGATACCATCAGCAGTTTTAGTTATTAGTGTAATTCGTGATTTATCATTTTGGCTTTATACATCAGTCTCTTGTATTGCTTCTTTAAAATGTGGGTCAGCATCTCTGGGTGTGAATACATAAAGATTCTGAAAGATGCGGTTTCTGAGCCTAAAAGGAGAAGAGCTGTATTAGTTTGCTAGGGTTGCCACAACAAAATACTATAGACTGGATGATTTTAAAAGTAGGAGTTTATGGTCTTATGGTTTTAGATGCTAATCTTTTAAAACAAAATGTTGGCCAGGTTGGTTCCTTACAAGGGATGTATAAGAAGAATCTGTCCCAGGCCTCTCTCCTTGGCCTGTAAATAACTGCCTTCTTGTATTTTTTTCACATCATCTCTGTCTCTGTGTCCAGATTCCTCCTTTTTATGAAGACGCCAGTCAGAATGAAGTTGGACGCACCCTAATGACCTCAACTTAACTAAACTTCGTCTGCAAAGACCGATTTTCAAATAAGGTTAGTTCTGAGCAGCTGGAAGTTAGAACTTCAAAATATGAATGGGGGTGGGCACAGCTCAACCCATAATAAAGACTAAGTCCTAGATGTGGGCAGTGCCTTTCAGGGGGGGCTTTTTCCAGGAAGATAGCTCCATTCAACTCCCCATAAGTTCCAGAAAATAAGAAAAGAGTTTCTGAGAGCATCCAAGAGAACAAGCAGTTACTTGTAGGGAGAATGAAGCCTTTGGGAAGGAGGTAATTCCTGTGTGTGGCCTGGAAGATTGGTCAGATTTAGCTACCTAAAAATGATGGTTGCATTTAGGAAATGACTGTTAGAAGAGCGAAGTGGAGCACAGGAAGCAGGGAGCTGTCACAGAGCTGTGTTGTGCTGCAATACATTCTGGTTGAGAGGGGCTGTCATGGCATGGAAAGAAAAGGAGGCTTTGAGAGAGCCTCTGTCATGGAGATGCAGAGTGGCTGGCTGGGTATGATTAAAGAATGAACTGCGAAACATGGCGAGGCATTTGGGAAGAGACGCTTTCCTGTCAGAGTTCCCCTTCACCTCCTACCTGCAAGCATGCATAACGTTATGAAGTGCTTCATCACTCTTTTAGGGACACTGTGGAGATATTTGTTATTAACACGGGTAATTATATGAGCAGAGGAGATAAAGTAGGATGTTCTCTCTAGTGATCAGAATATATGTACATAAGAAAAGAAAACATACTTATGTCTGAAATATTTAAGCTAGAGAGCTATGTCACTAGGAGTTAAATGTGTGGGAGTTTGAAACAAAATTGGAGACTGAGATGGTACCCAAAGAAAATCTGTAGTGCACGTAAGAATTATCTGTTAAGACATGGAAATCAAAGAAAGGAGAAGACAGGTAGGAGAGGGCTTGGTAGATATGTATGGAATAAGACCTCCAACCTGGGTAGAAAGTCTGACATCTGGTTCCAATAGGATAAAATTTTGATGATCTTTTGATCTTACTCCTTCCCAAAACCTCCTAATTAACTAAATACGTGCTTTGTGTGGTCATCTTTGAACTATGAGTCCGAAGTTTCTCGGACATGCCCTCCCTACCCACCTTCAGCAAAAGATTCCTTCCTTGATAAGCATCAAGTAAGTCCCAGAGAATCAGAAAATATAATTTTGCCTCTTGAATATCCTTGCTATTTTCTTATCTGGGTCTGAGGGATGGAAAGAGGCTAGAGAAGTAATGATAGTTCATAGAGATCTACCGTACAGAGTCTTTAGTTACTCTTTGTTTAATCCATATCTTAACCTTTAGGGTAAAAATAAACTGGTAAGAAATGTTAAGAACTTTGATTAGTGAATTGAAGTTTAGGCTCTAAGCTTGTGTCCCTGGAAGAATAACTTCAAAGCTACCAAGAAAAATGTGGATACTTGCTCTTGTATGGAAAGAAGAGTTGAAGAGATGCTGTGGTAAAGATAAAGGACAATTGAATCCAGTGTATGAGAACTGGATTGTATCATGTCGCCACTTACTGTGGCAATTTGGAGATGGCAACTCACCTTTTGCATCAGTTTATGCACCTGTAACATGAAAAGCAGGACTAGGTTGATGGTTTTTAAACTTTTTTTTTTTTTTAAAACAGGAAGCCAATGTATAAAATACAGTCCTACACAAATTCCAATATATGTTTAAATATACTATTCAGGTTAAGTGAAATAGGGAAATCAAGGACTTTTAGCTCCCTTAGCAGTCCCTCATTATTGGAACCCAGTTATATTATCTTTAATATGTTATCTAGTTCTATAATTACATCACAGTCCGAGTAAGACTTTCGAATCAGTAGTTCTCTTCGGTAAGCACTTTAAGAATTTTGGTGATGGTTGTGGTAGTGTTGGAAATTATTCATGATAGTGATGGAAATGATTGCAGAATGTTTTAAAAGGTAATTTATGAATACATGGAAATGTGTATTGTAGTACACATAATACAAGCAAATCTTGACTAGAACTCTTTGAAGACCTGAAGATCCAACAGCTCCGCTGACACACCCCCTCTCCTCCCTTGCTCCAAGAGAAGGGGGTGCGTGGCAGTCTTACTGCTTTCCTAGCCGGGTTTCCTCATGAGAAATTTCTGCTGAATAAAATGCATTCCTTTTGATCACTGTACACTTCTGGCCAATCTTCCTTATGATTAATACATTGTTTTATTCAATAAGTCACTGTCATTATTAAAGTTACTTTGGTGTATCTTTAGAGTGACTCATTATCTCCCCTCTAATCTATTCTGTGATAGTATATGGTATAGCTGTCAGAAGGCAGACTTACTTACTTCTTAAAATAACATTAATTTACTTCTTCAACTATTTTGTGGTAAAAGTACGTTGCATACACCATGCCAATTTTTACAACCTTGTGGCAAATATAGGTAAGTATCTTAATTATCCTTAAATATGAAGAAACGGTTCTAAGAAGCTCGTTCACTAGCCAGAGGCAGCAGGACTGAGAGAGTCGACTATATCATGTATCCTCTACGTTCTTGAGGGCCAGAGTGAGCGGGCCTAGAGAAGGGACAGAGCACTGAAGAAGACCCCTCAGTATGTCTCTGAACTGAGGTCCATGTTATTATTAAAATGTCAGGTGTATTCTATGTCAGTCCCTACCAAATTCACTATTTCTCTCTTCACAACCGAGAATATAGATCTTAGATGTATGAAGACAGCTAAACAAGATTGCATATTATTTTTTCTCCCGTTTAGCTTTTACAGGCTCTTTGCAGCTAGTCTTATGTACTATCATCTGCAGAGTTGTTGCTTTTTGGTACATGTATCTCCAGGCTATTCCTCAGGGACCCAGCTTGCTTGAGCTTAGAGAACAAGAACAGGAAGACAATGACATTGGTTACAGAAAAGAAAAGAAAAAAAAATCACCACACAAGGGCTTAATTTGCCCTGGAAAGCATGTTCTTATTGCCATCTAAATACATAATTTTTAACTAAAATCGTGGACACAGCACCTCTATGTAACTACTTCTCACGTGCTTGACTCAGCCATTTTCCAAAATCCTGTGAAATGCTTTCTTTCTTTTATATGTGTTTAATCGACTATAAAGTGGCACCTAAACACCCACATGTTATGTTCAGACAACAAATGACTTTGTCCATTTTCTTAAAGGAGATGTTTAAAATTCAACATGGAAGGAAACTTTTTTAGCCTAGAGTTCCAGTCGCCTTTTGAAATTAAGATAAATGGCTTTAAAGAGACTATAAGTCTTCCGGCATGTCGATTTTTAGTGTACAAAGCACTGCCCTAATAAGGTTAATATAAATGAATTTGGAATAAATGGACTGAATAGCTTTGAAATACACAACTTGAAGTGTGATGGGAAAAGTGTTTGGTAAAATATGTTTTAGATTTCACAGAATCCCAAATATTTAGATTATAATGGTGAATATCCAACTTAGTTTCACACATACTCTTTCACTCTAAGTTGAAATTATTGATACATTTATAATAAGTGTGCCTTTTAGTGTTCTGAAAATAGGTTGTAATATTCTCTGTTATAGTCTATGACCAAGTCACATTTAAAGTTTAAAAAGAAAAGATTTAAATAAATAAAATGTATCTTAATTCCCTCAGCATGTATAATGTGAACCTCATTGTTCCAATGAGAACCCATACTATTTAGAGTGAGCCTGATGCTTGGGTTTGACAGGCAGCCAACTGGGGCACCGCAAGAGGCCATTTTGAAAATTCAAACCTTCAATGAGATCAAAGTGTGTACAGAAGTATTAAATTATACCCAGATAGAAAAATATGTGGCCTTAGTCTTTTATGTGGAAATTTAACATTGATACATGCTCTATGAGTTTTCTTCCATGCATACACACAAAATTCATGCGGCTGAAATGCTGAGAGATGGCTGGAAGAAAAAAGAATCTAAACTTGGATCACATGTCCTTTCTGGCCTCTAACTGTGGCATTCATCTGACATAATAGAGACTCAGAAACACAGTGCGCCTTCACTCTGCAGGGGTTACAAAGCTGTTCAGTGTAGGAAATCAGCACGTGAATATCTCCTCCCCTAGTAGAAAATGAAAAACACCTGACACTTGAGAACTCTTAGTACATGATTTGAATGCCATTAGGGGCTGCTCCTACACATTTCGTTTTACAGCTGTGGAGTGTGTAGCCCATGAATAGCACTTGTGTTATGTTTGCTTTAGAAACCTGTGTTGATCCCTCCAGGCGCTCCATTTGCAAGTACTCCCACGTGAGGCATAGAGCAGGGGGGAGCTGGAGCAAACAGATCTGTCTTACAGACAGACTGTTCTGAAAGGAAATATTTTTAGAGGCTGGAGAAATGGGTAAGGTGCCTCCCACTCTGGTTGTAATTTTGAAAGTCGATGACCAAGGAGATCTTTTATTGACATAACAAAAATGCTTTGTTCAATGTGCAGAGCTTAAGTTCTGTGCAACCATCTCCTTGTGGCTCCATTTTAATAAATTTTGACCCAGCTTCCTTGGATTTAGTTTGTGGGAGGAGGGTTATAACATGATTGTTTTTCTTTGGAAAAAGTTATCCTTTAGTGTTTTTTGAACTACTTCTCAAGTGAAAATTGGATCAGGGATGATCTTTTGATACATGATGTGGTTTATATTTCTCTTGAATTTCTTTTACGATGGGCTTATTTTAGCACTTCAGGATTGAAATGAAATCTTTTAATATCTTTTCTCCATATACAATTCAGTCTAGACCAAAGCGGTGTATTTTAGGAATATGTAAGCTGATGACTAAACTTGCTTTTGAATAAATGAGTGCATCATGAAAATGATAGCTTGATTTCAGCTGTAATTTTCTGTTCATACCACAAATTATACATCTTAGTTCTATTGATAAACTGCTTATTTTAGGATTTTTGTTTTGTTTTGTTTTTGCTTTTAGGTGGCTATCAGGATTGCACAGGTATCTCTGTAAAGGAACTGGGCTTGAAGTATGGTTGAATATGAGAAGAATATGTCAATTACTGAACAAAAGCTATATGATAGTGGTTTACATGATTGACTCACATTTAACACACACAACCTCACAGATATTCCACAAGGTAGATATTATTATATCAATTTTTACAGATGTGGACATTTTCTCAAGTTACAGAGCTAGTACATCACAGAGATAAAATTCAAAGTCAAGTTTTTCTAATTCCAAAGTTCACCTCTTAAACATGATCTTATTGCTTCTACAAATCACTATGAAAATGCCTTAGCATTCCCCTCCTTAAAATATTTTTTGAAGTCTTGACATGAACTCTTGCTTACTGAATAGTCATGCCATTTTCTTTGCCTTCCTAACATCAACCTAAAGAAAGTTCTAAGAAACTTGACAGAATCCCATGCCTGCATGTAAAAGTTTGCAAACTTGAATGTCCTTAGCATCACCTGGAAATATTTTTAAAATACCGGTGCCTGATCCTACATTTGACCATTTATTTCAAAATCTGTGGAGGATAAGCCACAATATGGGCATTTTAAAACCTTTTCTGGTGATTCTAATATGTACCTAGGGCTCAGAATTGGTACAATATATTGACATATGTGTGTAGATTTTTGTTCTCCACATTTCTTTATCAGCTATCCTAAAATGCTAGACATTTTCTGTCTTCTTAGAAGAGCTAAGTGAGGGCATCTTTGTATATTTCCACATGGGTGGCTTATCAGCACCATTCTTCCTAGTTGGTATGCTCTGAGCATGTGTCAGATCTGTGTGCATCTGTTTCTTGATTAACAAATGTGGATTCGAACTAGCAACATGGAAGGCAATTGGAGATACAAGAAAGCAAGGTTAATACCACTTAGCCTTAAAATTTCTGTCTTTTCTTCCCAACAATTTGAAGGACTTGTCTTTCACTCAAAGGACTTCAGCTAACTGCCCCCAGCATTGACAACTACTTTTTGTTGAGAAAGAGGCTAAGGTATATACATCTGTGCAGAGATTCTTTGAAATTTACCCATTTCTGAAGTAATATCCTGGCACTAAATCCCTTCCAACCACTGTTAACCTTATTTGTATTGAGTTAGTTTTTGACTGACGAGGCTCCCTAGCTTGGCTTATGCCTTTAAGCCCACTAGACCCAATCAGCAGGCCAAATCTGCACAGATCCAGCTTTTCTGTTGAGTGTTGACAAACTTCTTTTCCTCTGTTATTGGCAAAGAGAAGGAATCAATGGAACGTTTGCCTTTCTTTAGTAGTAGTATTGGCAAAACATCACTGCCTATCACTAAAGATCGCAACAGCATCATCTCAAATGAACCTAGAAAACTGAGATTTATCTCAAGAGGCAATGCTATAAAATCAAGGTTGATTCCTGAAAGGAAGCATGTTGTTCTAAAAGAAATGTTTTGGAGACCGATGCAGCATCAAGTTTTCACACAGCAGGTGAAGGGAGTACTCTATTCTTTGATAATTGAGGTACAACTACGATTTACAAGCTGAGCATATCACTTGGGTGCCCTCTTGTCATTTTCCCACCCCATATATTTTTTTCTATCAAGTTGAGCTACATGGACTGTCTCAGCAGACTCCCTTGTATTCTGGCTATAAATTAGACAGTAGGATTATCTGCTGGCGATTGGTTTGTGGGATGAGGATAAAGATATTCATCCTGATTCCTTCTTGTTGCATCACTGGAAGTTGCAGCATTCCTTAATTAAAGGCCATGGCTTTCATAAAGGGGAATCCCTCTATGCATTTCATTCCAGGTCTGTTTATATGTCCCCTCCTCAAAGCTAGTGGAGGTGATAGAATTCCAGTTGAGCTATTCCAAATCCTGAAAGATGATGCTGTGAAAGTGCTGCACTCAATATGCCAGCAAATTTGGAAAACTCAGCAGTGGCCACAGGACTGGAAAAGGTCAGTTTTCATTCCAATCCCAAAGAAAGGCAATGCCAAAGAATGCTCAAACTACCACACAATTGCACTCATCTCACATGCTAGTAAAGTAATGCTCAAAATTCTCCAAGCCAGGCTTCAGCAATATGTGAACCCTGAACTTCCCAATGTTCAAGCTGGTTTTAGAAAAGGCAGAGGAACCAGAGATCAAATTGCCAACATCTGCTGGATCATGGAAAAAGCAAGAGAGTTCCAGAAAAACATCTATTTCTGCTTTATTGACTATGCCAAAGCCTTTGACGGTGTGGCTCACAATAAACTGTGGAAAATTCTGAAAGAGATGGGAATACCGGACCACCTGATCTGCCTCTTGAGAAATTTGTATGCAGGTCAGGAAGCAACAGTTAGAACTGGACATGGAACAACAGACTGGTTCCAAATAGGAAAAGGAGTATGTCAAGGCTGTATATTGTCACCCTGCTTATTTAACTTATATGCAGACTACATTATGAAAATTGCTGGACTGGAAGAAACACAAGCTGGAATCAAGATTGCCAGGAGAAATATCAAAACCTCAGATATGCAGATGACACCACCCATATGGCAGAAAGTGAAGAGGAACTAAAAAGCCTCTTGATGAAAGTGAAAGTGGGGAGTGAAAAGTTGGCTTAAAGCTCAACATTCAGAAAACGAAGATCATGGCATTCGGTCCCATCACTTCATAGGAAATAGATGGGGAAACAGTGGAAACAGTGTCAGACTTTATTTTTATGGGCTCCATAATCACTGCAGATGGTGATTGCAGCCATGAAATTAAAAGATGCTTACTCCTTAGGAGGAAAGTTATGACCAACCTAGATAGCATATTCTAAAGCAGAGACATTACTTTGCCAACAAAGGTCCATCTAGTCAAGGCTACGGTTTTTCTAGTGGTCACGTATGGATGTGAGAGTTGGACTGTGAAGAAGGCTGAGTGCCGAAGAATGATGGTTTTGAACAGTGGTGTGGGAGAAGACTCTTGAGAGTCCCTTGGACTGCAAGGAGATCAAACCAGTCCATTCTGAAGGAGATCAGCCCTGGGATTTCTTTGGAAGGAATGATGCTAAAGCTGAAACTCCAGTACTTTGGCCACCTCATGCGAAGAGTTGACTCATTGGAAAAGACTCTGATGCTGGGAGGGATTGGGGGCAGGAGGAGAAGGGGATGACAGAGGATGAGATGGCTGGATGGCATCACTGACTCGATGGACATGAGTCTGAGTAAACTCCGGGAGTTGGTGATGGACAGGGAGGCCTGGCGTGCTGAGATTCATGGGGTCGCAAAGAGTCGGACACGACTCAGGAGTGACTGATCTGATCTGATCTGATAGTTGATTTGAAAATGCAGTGTTAGTTTCAGGTATATTGCATAGTGATTCAGTATTTTTGCAGATTAGACTGCATTGTAGGTGATTACCAGATAAAGGGCATAATTTCTTGTGCTATACAATATATCCTTGTTGTATATCTATTTTACATATTGTAATTTGAAACTGAAAATCTCATACCTTTAATTTATTACTCCTCCTTCCCTTTCCCCTTTGATAACCACAAGTTTGTTTTCCATATCTGTGGGGCTGTTTCTGTTTTGTATATACATTCACTTGTATTATTTTTTAGATTTCACATATGAGTGACATCATACAGTATTTGTCTTTCTTTGTCTAATTTATTTGACTAAATGTCACATTCTCTAGGTCCATCCATGTTGCTGCAAATGTCAGTATTTCATCCTTTTTCTGGCTGAGTAATATTCCATTGTAGGCATATATTCTTAGGCATATAATCCAGTTGCCTGTTTATGGGAACTTGAGTTGCTTCCATGTCTTGGCTATTATAAATACTGCTGCTGTGAAAATTGGGGTATCCTTTCAAATTATTGTTTTCATTTTTTTTCTGGGTGTATTGTATCCTTTCAAATTATTGTTTTCATTTTTTTTCTGGGTGTATACCCATGAGTGGAATTGCTGGATCATATGGTTAGTTCTATTTTTAGTTTTTTGAAGAACTTCAATTACTCTTTTCTACAGTGGGTGTACCACTTCACATTCCTATCTGCATTGTATGAGGGTTCTCTTTTTTCCATGTCCTTGCAAACATTTGTTATTTGCAGACTTTTTGATGATAGTCATTCTGACAGGTGTGAGGTGATATCTCGTGGTTAGCTGTTCCCTCTTCTTGTCTGTTCATGCCTAGGGGAGCTCAATGATTTTAGTATGCAGGCCCCAGGGTCTGCACTGCTATTTATTTCCTTCCAAATCGGCCTACATCTTTGTTAATAGTTCCTTTATTAAACTATCTGAAACTATCCAGTTTGAGTGTATCATCAGCAAGAGCTAATCTTAGAAAGAACATGGAGTTCTAATTTCCTTAGAAGCAATCCTAAATATCATGGCATCATTAATTTTGGATGTCTCTGATAATTTTCTTGGGAACCAGTTATCCTAAAATCTAGGTAGGAACATTGGTTATTTCATGAGGCTATGTTCCTGGCTTAGTATTTCTTTCTCTTTTATTCCCTTCTTGTCTTCCTACCTTCCTTCCTTCCATTCAGTTTTATTTCTCTCATTTTCTCTATGCTTCCTTCCATCTCTCTCCTTCTTTCTATTATTCTTTTTATCTTTATTCTCCCTCCTCCTTTCCTTCTCTCCCTCCCTCCTTCCTTCCTTTATTCTACCTGCCTGATTTTATCTGAGATTTTGCTCAGAAAATTTTTATAGTCACAGTTAGTTTTGATTTAGGAGTATAGGGAGAAAGGGAAAAATTTAGAGCATTTTCAGGATCATAGCAATATTGATATATCATTTTTTTAGAGAATATTTATATTTACTATAGTACTTCACATATTGAAATTTGGACTCACATGTGATTGAATGAATGGGGTCATGTGACTATTCTGTTCAATAGTTTGTGAGTGGAAGTGACAGTGTCGCTTTTGGGGTAGATCATTTAGTGCCAACATGGGACCCTTCAGAGTTCTTTTGGTTAACAACAATGATCAGAAATGTAGATGATGCCTGTTTCATCAATTCAGGTCTCAATAAAGATTACCTGGAATGGAGGTAATTTGATTTCACATAGTCAGAGTGAGAATTTTGTTTGTTTGTTTTTAGCTAGGCTATCTAATACATACTGTATTAGCTCAGACTGCTATAACAAAATACTTTAGACTGGGAGGCTTAAACAAGAAGACGTTTATTTCTCACAGTTCTGGAGGATGGATGTCTAAATTGAGGCACTGGCATATGCACTTCCTGGTGAGAACTCTCTTCCTGGGTTGCAGACGGCTGCCTTCTCACTGTGTCTCATGTGGTGGGAAGAGAAAGAACTCTGGTCTCTTGTCCTCTTTCCATGAGGTCCATCCTCAGGGCCTCATCTAAACCTCACTATCTCCCAAAGGTCTTACCTCCAAATACTATCACACGGGATTAGGGCTTCAGTATTTTAAATTTGAGGAGAAGGTACACAGACATTCAATCCACAACATGCTAAGATATAATACTTTGTACAAATTAGAGTATGCCTAATTTTGGAATTGCTTTTATTTATTTCTATTTTCACATACTTTATTGAGTAGGACAAAAAAGGCTAAAGTTATGGTTAGTGAATAAAAGGAATTATGTGTTGGAATGCATTTCACAAATAGATGCCAAATTGGTAACAGGAAGGATTTCTGAGAATGACTCTGAGAAAATGAGGATACCTTGTGCCTAAGTACATACTAAGTTCTGGTATTAGGAGAGAAGGGCTGGGTACCTAGTGTATGTTGAACTGTGGCAAGAATTTTAACATTTAATATTCACAACAACGCTGCAAAATAGTCACTCTAAAAACACCTACTGTCTGCTAGGTGTTACGCTGCATGCTAGGGATATAGCAATATGAAAAAGCAAAAAGATATGACACAGCAAAATAAGCTCTCCAGGTCAGTAGGTACCCAATATGCTACCGGAGAAGAGTAGAGAAACAACTCCAGAAAAAAATGAAGAGACAGAGCCAAAGCAAAAACAATGCCCAGTTGTGGATGTGACTGGTGATGGAGGTAAAATCTGATGCTGTAAAGAACAATATTGCATAGGCACCTGGAATATTAGATCCATCAATCAAGGTAAATTAGAAGTGATCAAACAGGAGATGGCAAGAGTGAACATCAACGTTTTAGGAATCAGTGAACTAAAATGGGCTGGAATGGGTGAATTTAATTTAGATGATCATTATATCTACAACTGTGGGCAAGAATCCCTTAGAAGAAATGGAGTGACCATCATAGTCAACAAAAGAGTCTGAAATGCAGTACTTGGGATGCAATCTCAAAAATGATAGAATGATCTATGTTTCCAAGACAAACCATTCAATATCATAGTAATCCAAGTCTATGCCCTAACCAGTAATGCTGAAGAAGCTGAAGTTGAACATTTCAGTGAAGACATACAAGACCTTTGAGAACTAACAATCAAAAAAGATGTCCTTTTCATTATAGGGGACTGGAATGCAAAAGTAGGAAGTCAAGAGATAGCTGGAGTAACAGGCAAGTTTGGCCTTGGGGTACAAAATGAAGCAGGGCAAAGGCTAACAGAGTTTTGCCAAGACAACACACTTGTCATAGCAAAACACCCTCTTCCAACAACACAAGAGAAGACTCCACACGTGGACATTACCAGATGGTCAATACTGGAATCAGATTGATTATATTCTTTGCAGCCAAAGATGGAGAAGCTCTATCCAGTCAGCAAAAACAAGACTGGTCAGCTCATGGACCCCTTATTGCCAAATTCAGGCTTAACTTGAAGTAAGTAGAGAAAACCACTAGATCATTCAGGTATGACCTAAATCAAATTCTTTATGATTATACAGTGGAAGTGACAAATAGATTCAAGAGATTAGATTTGATAGACAGAGTGTCTGAAGAATTACAGTCGGAAGTTCGCGACATCATACAGGAGGCAGTGATCAAGATCATCACCAAGAAAAAGAAATGCAAAAAAGTGAAATAGTTGTCTGAGGATGCCTTACAAATAGGTGAGAAAAGAAGAGAAGCTAAAGGCAAAGACAAAAAAGAAAGATATACCAATTTGAATGCAGAGTTGCAAACAATAGCAAGGAGAGATAAGAAAGCCTTCCTCAGTGTCCAATGCAAATAAATAGAGGAAAATAATAGAATGGGAAAGACTAGAGATCACTTCAAGAAAATTAGAATACCAAGGGAACTTTTCACGCAAAAATGGTCACAATAAAGGACAGAAATGGTATGGACCTAACAGAAGCAGAAGATATTAAGAAGAGGTGGCAAGAATATACAGAAGAACTATACAAAAAAAGATCTTAATGATCCAAATAACCATAATGGTTATTAGATCACTCACCCAGAGCCAGACATCTTGGAATGTGAAGTCAAGTGGGCCTTAGGAAGAATCACTATGAACAGAAATAGTGGAGGTGTTGGAATTCTAGTTGAGCTGTTTCAAATCCTAAAATATGATTCTGTTAAAGTGCTGCCCTCAGTATGCCAGCAAATTTGGAAATCTCAGCAGTGGCCACAGGACTGGAAAAGGTCAGCTTTCATTCCAATCCCAAAGAAAGGCAACGCCAAAGAATGCTCAAACTACCACAGAATTACACTCATCTCACACGCTAGCAAAGTAATGCTCAAAGTTCTCCAAGTGAGGCTTCAATAGTACATGAACTGAGAACTTCCAGATGTTCAAGCTGGATTTAGAAAAGGCAGAGGAACCAGAGATCAAATTGCCAACATCCGTTGGATCATCAAAAAAGCATTGACTATGCTAAATTCTTTGATTGTGTGGATCACAACAAACTAGAAAATTCTTCAAGAAATGGGAATACAAGACCATCTTACCTGCCTCCTGAGAAATCTGTATGCAGGTCAAGAAGCAACAGTTAGAACTGGACATGGAACAACAGACCTGTTCCAAATTGGGAAGAGTATGTCAAGGCTGTATATTGTCACCCTGCTTATTTAACTTATATGCATAGTACATCATGTGAAATGCTGAGCTGGATGAAGCACAAACTGGAATCCAGATTGCCAGGAGATATATCAATAACCTCTGATATGCAGATGACACCACCCTTGTGGCAGAAAACGAAGAACAACTAAAGAGCCTCTTGATGAAAGTGAAAGAGGAGAGTGAAAAATTGGCTTAAAACTCAACATTCAAAAAATCAAGATCATGGCTTCCGGTCCCATCACTTCATGGCAAATAGATGGGGGAAATAAGGGAAACAGTGACGGACTTTATTTTTGGGGGGCTCCAAAATCAGTGCAGATGATGACTGAAGCCATGAAATTAAGAGGCACTTGCTCCTTGGAAGAAGAGCTATGATCATCTTAGACAGTATGTTAAAAAGCAGAGACATTACTTTGCTGACAAAGGTCCATCTAGTCAAAACTATGGTTTTCCTAGTAGTCATGTATGGTTGTGAGAGTTGGACCGTAAAGAAAGCTGAGTGCTGAAGATTTGATACTTTTAAAACTCTGTGTTGGAAGAGACTCTTGAGAGTCCCTTGGATTACAAGGAGATCAAACTAGTCAAACCTAATGGAGGTTGGCCCTGAATATTCAATGGAAGGATTGATGCTGAAGCTGAGGCTCCAATACTTTGGTAACCTGATGTGAAGTACTAACTCATTGGAAAAGACCTTGATGTTGGGAAAGATTGAAGGCAGGAGGAGAAAGGGATGCAGGATGAAATGTTTGGACAGCATCACTGACTGGATGGACATGAGTTTGAGCAAGCTCCAGGAGTTGGTGATGGACAGGGAGGCATGGCATGCTGCAGTCCATGGCATCGCAGAGTCAGACACAATTGAGCGACTGAATTGAAATGAACTGAACTAATGGCTCATACATGGATATGAATAAAATTTAGCCAAGCAAAGATAAATTTTCTAGACATAAGGAGCAATGTATATGATGGTCCATGAGTAGAAAAGGAGCTGGCATTTCTTATGAACTAGAAGAAGTGTAACATGTCTCTTTCTGCCACACTATAGACACAAAATCTGGCTTTCCAGAGACTGCCTAACAGTTTGGGTACTAGAACCAGTAGTGTAGGGAAGTTAACTGCATAGGAAACAATGGGAGAACAGAAAGAAAAGGGATACACACTGACATGTTTTCTCTCTCTAAAATAAATGATGGTGATGGTGGTGATGGTGAAAATGATAATGAAACATGAAACATTTACTGAGAACTTAGTTTACATCAGGTACCAATCAAAGCACTTTAAACTTACTTCATTTAATTCTCAAAACACTTGAAAATCTTAATGTACACAAGAGAGCTTGAGTAACTTACAAACTGTGGCACTTTATTATGTGACAGAGCCAGGCTTTGAACTGAGGTCTGCTGAGAGCAGAGCTGGCACTATTCACCCAGGTGGAGGCTGGGCTGACGGATAGGATATCTCAGAAGAGACAGTATAAATGAGTTGATGACTACCTGATAAAGACAGCCTTTCAGAAAAGCAGATGGAAATTGCCAAGCACTATTAAAATGTGTAACTAGGTGATAGATTTGGTCTTGTGTGATTTTTTCCCCCACATTCTTGAGTATAGGGTTGCAGTTTCAATGGTGCCTTAAAATGTATGCAGTAAAACACAGCTGGTAACTAACTTTTAGCTATAATTATTGGCCTTTTACCAGTATTTAAAGATGCATTGCATGGATCAGTGCTTTGAACTTTGCTTTTTAGTTTTATCAACAGTGTACCATTACTTTCCTAAAGACCTTTTCTTCACCTTTATTTAGATCTTGCACTGGTCTATAATTACATGAAACTAAAAATTCTTTATGGATTGATTTCCATAAATTACAAATATGTCATGTGTTATGTTAGTAGACAAAAGGTCAGCAAACCAATTTGTTACACCAGGAGCGCATTTACCAGAGCTTGGACAATGATCCATTTGTTGGAAGCCTTCTGATTTTAACTCTTAAGCCTGGATTTTGACTGAAACAAAAATTGTATATGAAATGGAATTTAAATCACTCTTACTTAGAAAATAACATACTTTGGATAGGCAGTTGTGAATTGGTCTTTGCTTGCAACACATCTATATTTAATTCAATATTTTGTGATAGAGAATAAATATATGGTATTTTATAACATCCTAAATACATCAATTTCAAGTTAATCCTGCTGTCAATATAAAACCTACTTAAATATATTAGTGTTATCTTAACAATAATGAACTATTACACATTATACAACTAGAAAATTAAGCGAAATTTCCCCAGTGCCTTAAGTGGTCCTTAATAATCAATTAAAATGAATTCAATAAAATAGGTTTTAAATGGCACAAATGAAATAATTAAATTTCTAAGGGCAACTTATATTCTCTCTGTCAGCAGCTTGTTTGAACAATATTCATTAAGTGCTTTTAGTATTTTTCTGTTCTTGCAAATGTAAACTCAAAAACTTTTGGTCCTTTCCTTAAATTTTTCTGTTTCTGTTTTGAAAACCACAATAACCCTTGTGTCTGCAAATAGCCTCACTTTTTCAATAATCCTGGAGTTGAAATGTTATAGTTATCATTGACTTCCCATCTCCTTTGTTCTGTCACCCTACATTATGATGTTAAATTCTGTTTTTTTGGTTACAGCGCTCCTATCTTTTTCCTTCCTTTTATGCCAGTCACTAACATCAGAGATCCATTTTGTCTCATTTTGATGATTAACTGGTTTTTCCTGCCTTCAGTCCATAACACAAATGGACTGTATTGATATCAGTCCATATCAGTCCAATAGTATTGATATCAGATACTATCACTGAGACACTGGACTGTTCACGGCATGCCTTCCCTCAAATCATTCTACTGCCCACAGGGTGGAGTTCCAAGAACCCTGGTATAAAATTCAGGGTATAGGACATTCTTATCCTAGCCGACTGTATCACATTTCTCTTTCAGCTATTGATTATTATGATTCTTAAATTTCTCATTACTCATCTCCCTCAAGTTATGCCTTGCTCATTTGTGGTTTTGCTTATTTCTGAAATTATCAGCCTCATTTTTGCCCATCAAAATCTTTTATAATTCAATTTAAATTTTTCTCATGTTTGTGCATAGAAGTTATGACATTACTTATAATTTTACAAATAACTATCAGCTATTTGTGTACATTTATTACTATTATTATAACTATATGTCCATTGTCTCACTCATTCTTCACATTATCTGCATGACATATATATTATGTTCCCAACTTCAAATAAATGACAGACTGAAGTTGACAGCTTAAAAAGCTTCCCAAGGTCAAGTGGCAAGCACTAAGAGAGCCCATCAAAGTTAGATCAAGTGACTCTCTTCCCAACCCAACGATGGAACCTGAGTCTCCTGCATTGCAGGTATATTCTTAAATATCTGAGTCACCAGAGAAGCCCTCTAAAGCCACAGGACCTTGATACTTGATGGCTTTCCATAGCTACTTCCATTACATTTATACATCACCCAGTACATATTTATATATACACATGCATACAATATTACTGCAGTAATATAGATGGTAGATGTAACTTTTGTGATGTTAGTTTAGACCACTTGATGAAAGTGATATAGGAGAGTGAAAAAACTGACTTAAAACTCATCATTCAAAAAACCAAGATCATGGCATCTGGTCCCATCACTTCATGGCAAACAGATGGGGGAATAAGGGAAACAGTGACAGATTTTATTTTCTTGGGCTCCAAAATCACTGTAGATGGTGACTGTAGCCATGAAATTAAGAGATGCTTGCTCCTTGGAAGAAAAGCTATGACCAACCTAGACAGCATATTAAAAAGCAGAGACATTACTTTGCCGATAAAGGTCCGTCTAGTCAAAACTATGGTTTTTCCAGTAGTCATGTATGGTTGTGAGAGTTGGACCATAAAGAAAGCTGAGCACCAAAGAATTGATGCTTTTGAACTGTGGTGCTAGAGAAGCCTCTTGATAGTCCCTTGGACTGCAAGATCCAACCAGTCCATCCTAAAGGAAATCAGTCCTGAATATTCATTGGAAGGACTGATGCTGAAGCTGAAACTCCAATACTTTGGCCAGCTGATGCAAAGAACTGACTCATTGGAAAAGACCCTGTTGAAAGATTGAAGGCAGGAGGAGAAAGGGATGACAGAGGATGAAATGGTTGGATGGCATTACCGACTCGATGACATGAGTTTGAGCAAGCTCCAGGAGTTGGTGATGGACAGGGAAGCCTGGCACGCTGTAGTCCATGGGGTCACAAATAATCGGATATGACTGAGTGACTGAACTGAGATTGTCTTAGATTTTTCAGAAATATTCTGACCCTTTGCTAATTAATGGCATAATGAACAACTAGTATAGTTTCTATGTTTCTTGAGTGACTTCTTGATGAAAGATGCCTGCTGTGCCTCACCCTGCATACAAAGGAATGAATGCCTCTGAAGCACGAGAGTGTTATCGCCAGCCTAAGAGTGTTTAGTTTTTGAATATTTAATGGATTCTGCCTTTTGTGGTTGGACTTATAATTGGCAGTAGGTTTCTCAGAGTAAATTAAAGAGGCTGACATTGGCATTGAAACAGAGCCACTCCAGTGCTTTAAGAGTTTTGCTTTACTTTGAGTGACAACTAGGAATAACTTTGAGTAGTGCCCTGGCCACCCCATGCTGGTATGTGGGTAGACAGCCGTGTGCTAAGTCAGAGCATCCAGGAATGGGGGGAAATCACAGGTGAAGCATTCAAGCTGTGAGGCAGCTTCAGTTGTCCCTTTGTTTCTCTTCCAATTGAGAATCTTTTGTGTGCTTTTTTTTTTTCAGTCATTTTCCTCTCTGCACTCTACTTTGCTAATTAAAATTCTAATCACTATGACAGCTAGAGGTAGGGAAAAAAAAAATTATTCTTCCATGCTGGAGAAGGTAATTTCAAGGTGTTTTAGCTGCCAAAGAAACAAATGGAAATTAGACAAAGAACCTAGTTGTCTTAGGAGGACAAATGAATTTTGTTTTTGCATTCTGCCTAAAAATATATGAAACTTTAGCAAAGATAACACAATTCTTTTTGGCATTCTAATAATTCTAAATACATGAAAGTTAAACAGTATGCTTTATTTTCCTACAGGTAAAGGTTTTCTGATTAAAAATAGTCTTCTGTACATTTGTTTGTGTCAAAAATGATTCACTGTTCTTGGGGTGAATTGAAGTACATCAAAGGTTTGACTTGGTCTCTGTGATATGTTGTTTATGAAAGTGTTTTCTTTTAATCTTTGATTTTCATATTTTCATTAGACATTTAAAAGACTAGATATTCATATTCAGAACAAAGGGAAATTTGTGGTATTATTTTTTCCTGATTTAAATTTTTTTCTAACTTTTTAAATAGTATTGATATACTAAATGTTTAATGCCAACTGATCTAGAAGGGTTAAATAAAATTGCATCCAATATGTACTTGAAAAATGAGTTTCTACACAGGTAGATTTCCTGAGAAACTTTCCTACTAAATTAGGAATTAGACCGTATTTCATATATGTCTACCAGGAATCCAGAAATAGTATAGGATTGGGAGAAGTTTACCAGAAGTACTGTCTAAATTGACTGACATTTAACTGATTGCTTAATTTTGCTAAACTGACTAGGTGCTTGTTAAAATACACTGAATTGGCAGTCTGATCCAATGTTATTTAAATCTAATTGAATATATGTTTTAAAAAGAGATACTGTTAATCAACAAGCTAGTGCCCCATGCTTGACATCCAGACACACACATAAGTCTACACACACAACACAAGGCTTCTAGAATTTTGTACTGTAATAAGGTCATTTGTTGTGTGATATAATTTTCAAAGAGAAGGTACTACGGTAACTTATGTTTCAAATTTTTATAGCCTCCAGTCAAGTGAGAATTTATTTATGATTTGTTTATTTTTATTCATTCACTCATTAATTTCATAACCAAAAATTAGAGAAGATAAAACTATGCTGATTAAATAAAGCTTATATTCAGTAATGGTTATAGCTACTCCTTTAAGCCCAAGTTCATTACTTTTATTTTACATACATGTATGTTTTAGAATCAAATATCTAGTATGATTCTTTATTAAAGTAAATATTCAAGGTGTTATTTTATTGATAAGCTAAACTATGGCTTTTGTTGTTATTGTTCTTAAATGATTGGTTCACTAAGAATATCATCCAGTATGTAAGGATTTAATAACACACAGATAACAAAGAGTTTATAAGAACTCAGTGCTTTGTGTGTTTCTACTCAAGAGGTTTATATTCATAGAACTATTTGGAGAGAGTCCTATAGGACTCATATGTTGGGATGAAATAGTAAAATCAACAAATTGTCTTTTTTAAATTTGTGACATTTTACACAATCATGAATGTATGACTTACTGTTATTTAATTGTAAAATGCTCTTTGAAGACACAGTGCCTTAAGGAAGACAGCCTAACAGAAATTTCATGAGTAGAAAGAGTATGGATACTAAAGCTGGTGGATTGAGAGAGTATGAAATTAATCCTCAGATTTCCCAAAGCAGAAATAAACATTGTATCTGTGAATATCCCAATATCTATTGGCAGTGCATTAGATGACAATTTAACTTTACAACAGATTATTTGGGGATCAGATCTGAGATCTATCAGTAGATAGCTGGGTTGTCATGAGAAAAATCATGTAACTTCTTTATGCCTCAGTTTCTTCATCTATAAAAAAAATCAATAATACCATCTTCTAAACAGTGCCTGTAAGCTATTTATAATTTTTCTATCACAGTTATGTATGAATACAAAGGATTAAGATACTTACTAGCTACTTTGACTAAAAACCTGGATCACTTACAGATTTTTGCCAATAATTGTGATAAACTTTTGTAACTGTTTCCGAATACAAATTTTAACGCTGAGTATTGAGAGAGACAAAGGTGAACAAGGTTGCATAACGGACCTCAAGAATCATATAGTAGTACAGACAGGTATGCCCACAGATAACTTGGTAAATGAGAGAGGTGCTGACAAGTAGCTGAGTAGGGACCACAGTAACTTCTCTAGTATAAATGCAAATAATTGTGTTATTTGTGTTACTGTTTGCCTGCTTTCACATCTATTCCAGTAGTTAATTTTAATATTACCTGGGAGTCTAACATGGTTATGCACCTTAAGTCATGTTAATGAGCTTGCCTTCTTAACCTATAGAATCAATTAGAATTTTTGTAGATGTTCCAACATGACTTCCGGTCAACAAGGGGTAAGGTACATACAGTTTTTTTCTAAACCAGGTATGTGCTGAGTCATTTCAGTCTTGTCCAACTCTGAGACCCTATGGACTGTAGCCCACCAGGCCCCTCTGTCCGTGGAATTCTCCGGCAAGAATACTGGAATGGATTGCCTTGCCCTTCTCCAGGAGATCTTCCTGACCCAGGGATTGAGGTTGCATCTCTTAAATCTCCTGCATTGTCAGATGGGTTCTTTACCACTAGCGCCACTGAGAAAGGCCAAGCTGCCAAGATTTCCCTAAATCAGAGCACTTTGAGAGCAAAAGGGTACCATTAATAATCATATTAAAATAACAGTCAAGAAATATAAATCAGAACTTACAGTTAGCTTACCCAGAGATCATCTTTAGGAAGTAATGATGGTAGCTTTCAATCTAGTTTCTGCCCGTATCCTAGCTCAGCTCTAACTCCTATTTCTGGCATTTCTGCTGCCCTTTGGATTTGAACTTTGAATTTAGTCAGTCTGGACTCTGCCTTAAAGGGTTTGCCTCTCCTAATTCCTGTGCTTCTTGAGGCACCGTATTTTCTTGGGGAAGACTCTGTATTTCATTCCAGTTTATTATACCTGTCCCCTACCACCATCATGTTTGGCCACTAAGACCTGCCAAGTTCACAATGCTATTCAGTAAAACACTATCTGAATATCAGATCTAGGACTGAAGAAAAGGCTGCACAAAGCTCCAATTCTTTAAGAGTGGGAAGATAGTTTACATAAGCATACAAAAATCTGATGGTAAAGGTTTATGTGTGTTAAGATTAGACATCCAATTTTGGCTATTATCAATTGTTGTTTAGTCAGTCATGTCTGACTCTTTGAGATCCCATGGAGTGCAGTATGCCAGGCTTCTCTGTCCTTCACCATCTCTTGGAGTTTGCTCAAACTCAAGTCCATCAAGTCGGTGATGCCATCCAACCATCTCATCCTCTGTCGTTCCCTTCTCCTCCTGCCTTCAATCTTTCCCAGCATCAGGGTCTTTTCCAATGAGCTGGCTCTTCACATCAGGTGGCCAAAGTGTTGGAGCTATCTCATCTCTCTATCGAATAATTGATTGATTGATCTGTTTATCATCTATCTGTACATTGAGGGGAAATGCCCTCATGTAGTTGATCATTATTTTTTTTTTTTCTAATTTTATTTTACAAACCCTTGTGTGGAGCTCTGACTTTCAACAGATCACAATGAATGAGTTGTTCTGCTATGTACAAAACTGACCATTATTTTTATTATGTGTTTTCTCCCATGTCTTCTCTCTCAATAGTCATGGATCAGTAACAGCTTTCTCTACACAAAGTCCTCAGAAAAAAGACTGGTGTGGTTGAAAACAAATCAGTCATTGCTCTAGCTCAACTTTAAATTTCAGGAGAGTCTTTTTTTGCTCCTCTTTTTAGTGTATCAGGGTAGAGAAACAAAAATAGTCTTGTAATCCATACTTTTCAGTCATAAGATTTAGAAATTTGAGAGAAGCATTCTACATTCCAAAAGTAAGACATCAAAATCATCTTTGATATCAGAATCCAAAAGTCTGCTGTACTAAGAACATAGCATTTAATGAAAATTAAACATATATGTAGTAGTAAAAAAGCAGTGGATGACATAACACTTTATTACTTTTCCCTCTTAAAATGAGCACTTGTATTTCCTTCTTAAAGTAAGAATTAGATGATATGTGAAGAGGGAAAGTAAGAGAGTAAAGCGTCCGGATCAGACAAAGCAGAGAGCCTGTAAGAGGTCCCAATGCTACTTTTTCTTGGAGTGGATATCCTAGCAGGTGGTTGGGAAGGGAGTGATTTGAGGAAATGGGGTTAACTCCATAATGTTGGGACTCTGTGGCAGAAAGGACTCAAGATCTGCTTCTTGACCATAACCCTACGAAGACTCAGACTTGTATAGCATCCAGCAACTCTATGGGAGTCTTTACAAGAGTACAAATGGCTTCTGGAACAGGGGAGCCTGAGATGACCACTGAGTCTTCTTTGATTCAGCAGAATTAAAAGGAAATAAGAAGGATCAAAAGGTGCCTCCAGAACAATTGTCCAAATAATTATTTAAATATCTTTTAAGTACTAGGTACAACCAGGCCCAACCCAGGTCTCTAACAGCAGCCTTGCAGTTTTCATGTGTCATGGTAACTTCCCCAGCTTTCCATGGCTTCCATCCTGAGATGAAGCCTATGCTGCCATTTCTATCTGAGCTCTGGGTCAAACAATAAAAAATCAGTCCCTCAGATAGCCCACAGAAAGGTCAGAATGTTGCAACCACGTTCCACATTTATCCTTCTAGTCCATGAGTAGGAACTTGGAATTGAGCAGTTTTCTCCTGATCACGTCACGCCACTATGGGGAGGGAGTGAAGTAAGGACAAGCAAAAGCACCATGAAATTTTCTATCATTCTGGTGTGGCTTTTTCTTGATTGGCTGTTTGCTTGGTTGCTACAAATCTTTAACATGTTTCTAGAGTTTCCAGAAGGTAATTTTAGTCGGTGGGTTGTTTACATGTTTGCATGGTGGAGTGAGAACCTGGAACTTCCTAGTCTATCATCTTGTTATCATCACCTCACAAAAGATATTCTTAATCCATACTTTATATATTGTCTAATAAACACTTACTTGTGAGATGAAAATGAAGTCCTCTTTGGGTATCCAGAGATTCAGTAAGTTTACCAGTCACAATCTCTTTTTGATAAATACTGCAATAGAATTTTAATAATAACAATGAAAACTCAGGGACGAGAAATCAAAGAATAGTGTTAAAGTAAAAACACAGAAAACATATAAATATATTTTTAAAATATTGATAAGTAATGGGAAACACAATAATAATTTAGAATAAAAATCCAAAATAACTCTAGAATGATGGTTGATTGCAGAGGAGACTAGAACAACATAGAGAAGTGATGGCTTGCTATATTCTAGTGTTGTTCAGGATGGAGGCTGTAGTTTATCCTAGGTAATGATAGCAAAATGGAATCTTATATCTGGTAGAAATAACATGACTGGATTAAAAGCACTGATCCTAAGTAAAGTCCTATAAGCCACAACCTGTAGAATATTAAAATAAATAATAATATACGATGTTGGAGAAGTCATGGTGAAATAGATAACCTTATAGACTTCAGCGGAGAAGGCAATGGCACCCCACTCCAGTACTCTTGCCTGGAAAATCCCATGGATGGAGGAACTTGGTGGGCTGCAGTCCATGGGGTCACTAAGAGTCAGACACGACTGAGCGATTTCACTTTAACTTTTCGCTTTCATGCATTGGAGAAGGCAATGGCAACCCACTCCAGTGTTCTTGCCTGGAGAATCCCAGGGACGGGGGAGCCTGGTGGGCTGCCATCTATTGGGTCCCACAGAGTTGGACACGACTGAAGCGACTTAGGATAGACTTCAGCACAAACACGAAGTAACCTGGTCCCTAAGGTCAGTTATTTGATATTCATGTAGGATTACCAAGTATGTAGAAATAAACTTATGTCTGATATGGGAAGAAAAGAATGCAATGACTCAGTGTCAGGCTAAATCAACAAATAGATATGTGAATACTATTAAAATTCCTTAGATCAAGAAATTCCAAAATAAGGCTAACTCCAAAAATAGTATGCTAAGATTGTCTGCCTACCTATTGATTCACCTGCCTAGCTACTTAACTAATCTTATTCTTTGTTTGACTTTATTCATGTGTTATCTTTATTCATGTGTGTTTCTGTTAGTTCATAATTATAATATAAAGGATTCTATGGAAAAAAATGAACTTTACACAGTCTTTTGGGAGGACAGGAGCAGAGTTTTGGCATCATGAAATTCTCAGCTTTGAAACACTCCCTCCTCCGTTTCTTTTAACAGTCAGCAAGATAGGCTGACACAAAGGAAATGCCTGCCAAGGAATTTTAGAAGGAGGCAGTTTTTAATTAACAGGGGCCAGAGAAGGTGATAACCCCAAGGGGTAGTGAAGAGAAATTAACATGGAAAAGCAGTTCCATGCTTCTGTGGGTCCCCAAAGGCCAGCCGTATTAGTGGTGTCTGTTCTGATTGAACTTTTGCTGTGTCTTTTTATTGATTCACTTGTCAGAATCTGACAAAAGGACTGCTGTCCATCACTTGTTTGCTCAGAGTAGCAGGCTATGGCTAGAAACTGCTTCCCTGTATAGCTGATTGCAGGGTGAAGGCTGTCATTTTGGTTATCATTTTACAGACATGATTAATGTTGTTGGGCTTTATGTAAGAATTAAGTATTTGTACACACACATAGCACAGCAGGCTTACTTACCCTGGATTATTGAGCTCCTTTATTCTCTTCGTTCTCTTGCCTATATTTTCTGAAAACTTCTTTAATTATTAAAATATTTTAAAATGCAATTTCAGGGATGATAATTACACTGACTGTTGCAGACATTTTTTTTTCCTCCCGTCATTTATGAAATCCTTGGCTTTGGAAGCATTTTAAAAGAACAATGTCCTATGAATAAATATTTCAAATTTCTCTTCCGAAGATGAAAATGAATAGTAAATAAGGCATGTAAAGAATCTGTGAAATCAGCTCATATAGCAAAGAGGAAAAGGTGAAGGGATTTTCTTTTTTTTTAACTGCCTAAGAGGGTTCATTGAGCTGGCAAACCTAGGGTGGGCCCTAGGAGGGCTTTTGTATTGTTAGCCCAGTGGGAATAGAAACATTCTTCAAAGTATTTTAATAACATTTTAAATGCTGTGTGCATCTTTTTGCTTCTGTGAGAACCAAGCTTACTCTAGGATTCTGTGTAAGTTTAACAGTTTCAAAATGTGTGTTTCCCAAATCGCCAGTCCAGGTTCGATGCAGGATACAGGATGCCTGGGGCTGGTGTACTGGGATGAACCAAAGGGATGGTACCGGAAGGGAGGTGGGAGGGGGGTTCAGGATGGGAAAGGAGGTGGGAGGGGGGGTTCAGGATGGGGAACACTTATACACCTGTGGCGGATTCATGTTGATGTATGGCAAAACCAATACAATATTGTAAAGTAATTAGCCTCCAATTAAAATGAATAAATTTATATTAAAAAAATAAAATTTTATAACCAAAAAACAACAACAAAAAATATGTGTTTCCTAAAACAAGGGCTGACTTCCCATACTTTTAAAGAGGTGATCATAATTATTTTTTCTAAATTCAAATTGTATTATTCTTATTATTTATTTACTTGAAACATAGTATTTATTAAGAACACTTTAAAAGAAAATAGTAAGGTCATCAGGAACCTGGTCATGATATATTCCATAGAGCTATTTTCTTTTTCCTTTTTTTTTTTTTAAGGAGTTTTGAACCCACTTGTAAAGAAATGACTCACCCAGAGTTACATATCACTCACATCTGAAGTTAATAAGCATCTAGATCTGTGTAGCCATTAGCAACCATTAGCTATACTTAGCAATTTAGCACTTGAAGTATGGCTAGTCTAAATTGAGATGTTCTGTAAATATGAAGTACACTGCGGATTCTATAGATGTATTATAAAAAACAAGAATGTGAAATATCTCATTAATAACATTTTATTTTGATTATATGTTGATATAAAGAATTTCTTTTTTTTCTGTATAACTTTTAGTTATTTATTTTTAAATTTTATTTTATTTTTAAACTTTACATGATTGTATTAGTTTATATTATTAAAGTTAATTTACCTTTTGTTAAACTTTGAAATTATTACTATAAAATTTAAAATTACATATGCATCTCACATTATCTTTCTACTGTACAGTATTATTTTGAGTGCTAAGGTGCTTCAGTCATTCTCGGCAATAGTAGTTACTATTTTCTTTGACACATGCTGTATCTGGCACTTGATATGTGTTATCTCATTTAATCTCACAATTACCATTGAGATGAAAGTAATTGTAAATTCTGTATAGGCAAGAAAATCAGGCAAGAAGAGTAAGTTACTTAAGATTATGCAACTACGTAAACTACTTCACTCTTCTCTCAATAATTATTTTTGACTGTCTACATAGTATTATGCATAAGACTTGGTATTATGCATGGTCAATGCCCTATACTTAGTCGTTGATGTGAACTAGTATAGCTCTAGATAGATTTAGAAGGATTGAAACTCAAAGGGTTAGTGCTCCATCATGTCTGACTCTTTGCGACCCCATGGACTATAGCCTGCCAGGCTCCTCTGTCCATGGGATTCCCCAGGCAAGAAGATTGGAGTGGGTTGCCATTCCCTTCTCCAAGGGATCTTCCTGACCCAGGGATTGAACCCCGATCTCCCACGTTACGGGCAGATTCTTTACCATCTGAGCTATCAGGGAAGTCCATAGAAGGTTGAAGAGTGCCAAATTAATTTCTGCAAGCTCTATTTAATTAGATGTATTAAGTTAAAACATTAAAATATGGAAATCCCCATTTTCTATGGTAGGAAATGGTTTAACAACATCTTGGATTTGTAAAAATGTTGAAGAGGAGACATTACATGAAAGAGATTGACAAATAGTGCTGAATTTAGAACAAACTCTGATGTTAAAGGAGAAGGAAACGGCATCCCACTCCAGTATTCTTGCCTGGAAAATCCCATGGGCTGAGTAGCCTGGTGGGCTACAGTCCATGGGGTCGCAGAATCAGACACGACTACGAAACTTCACCTGATGTCAAATGTAAGGTTTAAGACCTATATATCTTGGTTTGGGGAACATCAGCAGTTGTAGATCTAGACAATTTATATTTTCTACAGAGCTGGAAGTACTTTGTGGCACACAATATACTGCTCAGCAATGTCAAGAGAAAAATCAGAATTGAGAAAGAAGGTAGAGAGAGAGAGACAGAGAGAATGAGAGAGGTGAATGAATGAAGAATAGTTGTTTAATATTTGTCTTATACCACCTTATATGTGGGAACTGACAACTCTTCCTTTAACAATAAAAATTTTTGGAAAAGACTACTTATTCCTGGTCTAAGAAGTTGCTGATCAAAGATGTAAAGGTAAAGGAGGTAGAGGAATAAACAGTAAATGCTTTTTTCTTTTTAATTGACTTGCTACAGACAATAAGGCATGGACACAGGATGAAAGAGAAATATGAGAAACTATCCTGAGATACATGAACATTCTTGAAATTTAAGATCTAGTTTCTTATATAAGATTTCATGATCATCTGGGCAAAAGGAAAAGTATTCAAGAAGATGAAACAACCAGGTTCATGTTATATATTGAAATACAGAATTTCACAAACAGGAAAATGGTTCCATCTTTAAACTATATTCTGCAGAAAATAGCTGTTGTGAAATTACTATTTTGTGTGCATTTTTATGTTCTATGCATATTTATAGAATTCATTCAGGAAAAACTATACTTTTTCTTAATTAGGTGGCCAAAATAATTTTCTTTAAAATAAACTATTGATGTTTAGAGGGTATTAAAATTACATATTTTTTAAGTTATATTCAATATAATGTTCACTTTCTAATTAAAAGTTTCAAAAATACTGATAGTATTGATGCTGTTTATTTAATTTCTACTAATATAAAATACAGTCATATGTCCATGTCATTTGGTTTTCACACAAATAATGGTGGAAATCATTTCATTTTTGAAAACTGCTGAAGCTCCCAGTCATGTTAAGTAATATTTCCAAGTATAAGGCCAATAACAGGTGAGCAGGGATTTAAAGCAAAATTCAAATGAAATTTATTTTCTTCCCTCACTGTTCATCAAAGAAAATTATAATTAGAGGTAACTTTGAAGCCCTAAAATATGGGGTTTGTTTGCAGTTTGCAATTATTCTCATCTTGTTTCTTCCTAAATCTATTAAAGACTTTAATACCTAACTAGGCTTACAAAGAAAAAAACCTCAGTATTATTTTCTATTATTTCCTCTCATATCTGCATGAATTCTTTCTAGTCTACTCTTCCACATCCCCATCTTTGCCTTCTCCTGTTATTAGTAACTGCCTTTGTTTAAGTTCTTTGCAAATTGCTTTTAGTATCCTACATGGTTCTTGTTCCCAGAATCTTCCCTCTTTAATCTCCCACCCGTATTACCACCATAGCTATTTTTCTAAAATACACATTTGATTGTATTATTTCATTTCTTTAAAATCTTAGGAAGATGTACTTTGTTTCCTTAGATTTTAAGTTCAGACTCGTTGGGAAGGTATTCAGTACCTCAACCTGTCTTTCTGGAGTAAGCTCCCACTTTGCCTACATTAGCCAACTATTTCCAGGCACACTGAAACTACGCAATAACTTCTCCATGCGCCCATTGGGAATTAAACGTCTGAATCATGCCAGTGGAGTACCACTTCACCACATGTGTGTGGTCACAGCCAGAGATGAATTCACACCAGATCCCTGAGGCTTGAAGGTTGTACCCTTTGGTTGTTACTTGATGATTCTGATCCACACTGCCAGATCTTTGTAAACCCTGTTTTACCTGATGGATTCCAGAAAAAGTGCCTGGAGGGACTTTGGCCTTTTCCATCTCCAAATAAAATCTGAAACCACTTCCTTCTGGAAAATGTGAACCTGGTACTAATGGTTCTTTTTTATTTTTTCTGTATTGTCCTCATTTACATCAAAACAATAGTTGTTGAGAAAACATTTGTTACTTCTGAAAACAAATACTAGAAAAGTATTGACAGATGATATTTTAATTGCTTTGGCCTCTCAAGTGATTAAACAATCATGAAACTTCTATTTAACAATGACTTGAGGTACTTTGTATTCTCGCCTCAGAGTGGAGCAGTTTCTAGCTATTAATGCTGTGATTGATTTTTCCATATCAAATACAATGTCACGGTCTATTGTTTCCATAGCAAGCATACAGCATCTGTCTTCAAATTCAGACTATGATCCTGCACTAGCCAGTAATACTTCATATGACCACATCCTTCCATTACAAGAATGACTGGATTAATATTGATTTTGTTCCCCCTTGTCCAAGACTGAAGGTCTGTCTTTATAGCAATAATTTACCAAGCTGGCATATAAGGATGCGCTTACTTCTCCTTATGTTCATGGTAAAGATTATTGCTTTGTCTGAAATCAGTTTCTGCTATTTTTAACCCATAAATAGTTTGAAAAGGGTAACATGCTTTGCAGCTCTAGTCATTTCTGTTGCCATATGTTTATAATAGCATTCGGAGCTTTCAGAAAACTTTGAGCTTTTATTATGTATGAAACTTTAGAAAAACTTTTGCCATGAAGCTGGCAAAAATATGTATCACCATAATGGGAATAGAGTATGACTCAGCTAAATTTAATGTTATGGAATAGGTGACACTCACTGTAGAATTAAAAAATGAATGTCACCTATTTTACAACATTAAGTTCTGTTCCCTTTAAGACAAACATTTAAGCAGGTTACAGTCCATGGGGCTACAAAAGAGTCGGACATGAGTTATCGACTAAATACCAACAACAAAGAGTATAGTATATAAGGTCAAATTAGGTAAACTCAAGGAATAATGTAATTACGTTTAATATTTATAGTGCTTACTTTACTGTTAGAAGAATGTAAAAGGAAAATCATCAGGAACTAGAATAATTTCTGTAAGCTTCAAGGAGAAGTACAACTTTTGTGTTTTGAAGTATGGGTACATTTCAGTTCAGTTCAGTTCAGTTGCTCAGTCGTGTCTGATTCTTTGCAACCCAGGTGCAGCACACCAGGTCTCCCTGTCCATCAACAACTCTCAGAGCCTACTCAAACTCATGTCCATTGAGTCAGTGATGCCATCCAGCCATCTCATCTTCTGTCATCCCCTTCTCCTCCTGCCCACAATCCCTCCCAGCATCAGGGTCTTTTCCAATGAGCCAACTCTTCTCATGAGGTGGCCAAAGTATTGGAGTTTCAGCTTCAGCATCAGTCCTTCCAGTGAACACCCAGGACTGATCTCCTTTAGGATGGACTGGTTGGATCTCCTTGAAGTCCAAGGGACTCCCAAGAGTCTTCTCCAAAACCACAGTTCAAAAGCATCAATTCTTCGGCTCTCAGCTTTCTTTATAGTCCAACCCTCACATCCATACACGACCACTGGAAAAACCATAGCATTGAGTAGATGGACTTTTGTTGGCAAAGTAATGTCTTTGCCATATATATATATGGCCTTCCCTGGTAGCTCAGACAGTAAAGCGTCTCCCTACAATGTGGGAGACCTGGCTTCGATCCCTGGGTCGGGAAGATCCCCTGGAGAAGGAAATGGCAACCCACGCCAGTATTCTTGCCTGGAAAATGCCATGGACGGAGGAGATTGGTTGGCTACTGTCCATGGGGTCTCAAAGAGTCGGACATGACTGAGCGACTTCACTATCACTATCACTGTGTGTGTGTGTGTGTGTGTGTGTATGAAAAATCAATATTTGTTATACCTGAATTTGTATTATGTTTTTTAATTCTTTAGTGTCTCAACTAGTACTTACTATTAGGCTAGGCTAGAGTTAATTGGTAGCTGTAAATGTCCAACAGGGATGAAATTCCATGTTCTGATGTTAGCAAAGTTGAAAGAGGACTGAATTAGGAACTAAAAACTGAATCCCAGCCCTGACTCCACTACTATCAAATTATATGACCTTGAATAAGTTAATCACCACCGTGAGATTCAAATTCTTTGTTCAAAAATAATGTGGCTGGATCTGCTTAAACCACAAAGTATGCTTTTTCCCCCTCTTGTACTCTCAATAAAAAAATCCACAGGAAGTAGTCTGTGCTAAATTGTACCATGATTCTGCCTCCTGCTTCACTGGCAGTTGAAGTACAAGTATATTCCTGACACAAGCTGAGCCAATCAAATTCTTGTTATAGCAGGAAGTTTTTCTTTCTTGGTTTATAGTCTTATTTTACTAGAGTGAAGTTTTTGGTAACTTTCTGAGAAAGAACTCCTTGTATGTTTAAAGGAGATATGCATCTTTAGTCTATCTTCATACTTGATTGAAAGTTTGATTGGATGTTGAACTTTGGAATGAATTGTAGATTTTCTCTTATAATTTTGAAAGAAAGCATAGTTTTACTATCTTCTATCTTTTGTGATGCTGTTGAAAATCTGATTCACATTTCTTTGTGTATTTTTTGGCTGCTATTTTATAAATGCAGTTCTCATTCAAACCCTCTAAGAATATCAATTATAGCTCTTTTTACATTTATTTTTTAATTGACAGATAATTGCTTTACAGAGTTTAGTTGTTTTCTGTCAAACCTCATCATGAATCAGCCATAGGTATACATATATCCCCTCCTTTTTGAACCTCCTTTTTACCCAGAGGGGTGGTATGGAGAGGGTGGAGGAAGGGGGCTTCAGGATGGGGAACACGTATACACCTGTGGCGGATTCATGTTGATGTATGGCAAAACCAATACAATATTGTAAAGTAATTAACCTCCAATTAAATAAATTTATATTAAAAAAATAAAAAAAATTAAAGTTTTTTTGAGATTTTCAGATTCAGGGAAGATATATATATACACATCTTTATCAAGCATGGCAAGTTTTTTGCTATTATTTCTTCAAATAATCTACCACTTTCTGGCTCTCTTTTCCTTCTGGAACTCCCACAGTCCATTTAGTATTGTCCTACAGGTCCCTTCGGAGAAGGCAATGGCACCCCACTCTAGTACTCTTGCCTGGAAAATCCCATGGATGGAGGAGCCTAGAAGGCTGCAGTCCAAGGGGTCGCTGAGGGTCGGACACGACTGAGTGACTTCACTTTCACTTCTCACTTTCATACATTGGAGAAGGAAATGGCAACCCACTCCAGTGTTCTTGCCTGGAGAATCCCAGGGACAGGGAGGCTGGTGGGCTGCCATCTATTGGGTCACATAGAGTTGGACACGACTGAAGTGACTTAGCAATAGCAATAGCAACAGGTCCCTTAGGCTCTATTCACTTTTCTTTAATTTTTTTTCTGTTCTTCAGATTCAATGATTTCAATTGTTCTGTTTTCAGATTTACAGATTCTTCTGCTTGCTCAAATCTGCATTTGAATCCCTCTAGTGAAATTTTCATTTAACATTTTGTACTTTTTAGTTCTAGAATTTCCTCGTGGTTTCATTTTGTCTCTCTTGTTAACATTTCTATTTTGTTCATGTGAAGAACTGACTCATTGGAAAAGACCCTGATGCTGGGAAAGATTGAAGGCAGAAGGAGAAGGGGATGATCGAGGATGAGATGCTTGGATGGCATCATTGACTCAATGGCCATGAGTTTGAGCAATTTCTGGGAGTTGGTGATGGACAGGGAAGCCTGGTGTACTGCAGTCCATGGGGGTCACAAGAATTCTCATATGAATTTTTCATCTCTCTGATATTGGTTGTTATTTTACTTCTTTTATTTCTTGTATTGTTTGTTTGGATCTTCTCTTTATTTTCTTGATGATCCTTCTTAAAGGTTTATCAATTTAGTTTATCTTTTCACAAAACCAACTGTTGCTTTCATTGCTCTTTTCTCTTTTTTTTTGCCTTTCTTTTTTATTTCCTCTTTTTAAATCACTTCCTTCTTTCTCCTACCTTTGGGTTTTCTTTGTTCTTTCTCTAATTCTTAAAGATGGTTGATTAGATTGCTTATTTGAGATTATTCATTTTCCTTGAGATAGGCCTATATTGCTATAAATTTCCCTGTTAGCATTTTTGTGAGTCCTGTAGATGATGGAAAATTGTGTTTCCATTTTCCTTTGTCTTATGGTGTGTGTGAGAGTTGCTTAGTCATGTCCGACTCTTTGAGACCCCATGGACTGTAGCCTGCCAGTCTCCTCTGTGCTTGGGGATTCTCCAGGCAAGAATACTAGAGTGGGTTACCATGCCCTACTCCAGGCGATCTTCCCAACCCAGGGATCAAATGCAGGTCTCCTGCATTGCAGGTAGATTCTTTACCATCTGAGTTACAGTCTTATGGTATTTTTTTTTATTTTCTCTTTGATTTCTTCATTGACCTATTTTTTTAGTCGTATGCTATTTAGTCTTCATACGTTTCTGTGTTTTCTTTTTTTCTTTCTGTAATTGATTTCTAGTTTCATACAATGTGGTCAGAAGAAATTCTTGATATGTTCTATCCTCTTAAAGTTGTTGAGACTTGTTTTGTGGCGTAGCCTGTGATCTCTCCTAGAGACGGTTCCATGTGGATTTGAAAATAATGATTATTCTTCTATTTTTGGATGTACTATCCTGTAAGTAGCTATTAAATCCAACTGCTATATTGTGTCTGTTAAGTATACTATTTCCTTATTGATTTTTTTTTTTTTGGTATGGATGATTAGGGTATTAAAGTCCCCAACATTACAAAAACAATGCATCAATGCATTATTGTCAATTTCTCCCTTTATGTCTGTTAATATTTTATTTATATATTTGGGAGCTACAGTGTTAAGTGTGTATATTAACAAGTGTTATATCCTCTTTTTATATTAATCCTTTTATCATTATATGATGCCCTTTTTTGTCTTTTGTTTCAGAATTTGTTTTAAAGTCTATTTTTTTAGTACTTCTAGAAAAATACTGCCACTATCTTATCATTTTCAGTTGCATATAGTATATGTTTCCATCCTCTCACTTTTAGTCTGTGTGTGTCTTGAGTGCTGAAGTGAATAGGGTTTGCTGTTTTTGTTTTTGATTTGGTTGTTTTAGGCAATTGCCATTCTAAGGATCATACTGAGGTTTAAACTTGAGGTCTTTCAGATCTTTTTTGAGTCTTTGCTTTTCTCTGGCTATGCACAGTTACCTTCTTTTCCTCCATATATGTAGTTACTTTTGAATATTCAACTCTGTAATGTCTGGCTCACAAAGGGAGGAATAAGGGTAAAAAGGGGGTGTGTGGATTAAGGTATTGTCCCTCTAGATACCCTAGTAGTTGCTTCAGCCCAAGAAGGGACTTACAATAAAGGAAGTAGTGGTATCACCATAGTTGCCTATTTCTATGTCTGCACTTCCATGGTCAGAAGCAGAACTCAGTGATCAGAATGTAGATCCTAGATACTTGAAGAACAGGGTCCTTTTTACCCACCTTGTGTCCCATAGGTGTGTGGAAGCTGCTGCATGAATATGTACAAGTTTGCTGATACAGGGTTAGGGTGGCAGGTAGGTAGCCACTGCTGAGCTAATACTGTAATTGCCTACACTAACTGCCAATAAAAGTCTGTCTAGTCAAAGCTATGGTTTTTCCAGCAGTCATGTATGGATGTGAGAGTTGGACTATAAAGAAAGTTGAGCACCGAAGAATTGATGGTTTTGAACTGTGGTGTTGGAGAAGACTCTTGAGAGTCCCTTGGACTGCAAGGAGATCCAATCAGTCCATCCTAAAGGAAATCAGTCCTAAATATTCATTGGAAGGACAGATGCTGAAGCCAAAACTCCAGTACTTTGTCCACCTGATGTGAAGAACTCATTTGAAAAGACCCTGATGCTGGGAAAAATTGAGGGCAGGAAGAGAAGGGGACAACAGAGAATGAGATGGTTGGGTGGGATCACTGACTCCAATGGACATGAGTTTGAGTAGGCTCTGGGAGTTGGTGATGGACAGGGAAGCCTGGGGTGCTACAGTCCATGGGGTCACAAAGAGCTGGACACGACTAAGTGACTGAACTGAACTGAACTGCAATTTATTCTGTAAGCTTTCCCCTAGAAGTTGCAACTCTTCAAGAGACTACTGAGCTCTAAGGTAGTTACAGCAGATAGGTTCTGACAGTACACATGTTGTCTAGGTGAGGACAAAGATTCCTGGCCCTTCCTACTTCACCATTTTCTCAGAATCCTTTCAATAAAATAATACATAGACATTTACTTAATCCCTGTTTCCAGCCACATGTGAAAACCTCTTTGTAAGGTGCATACTATTCTTGAATTTTGAACCTACTATTTGCAGTTTGCCCAGTCTAAACGGAATCATGTAGAGTCTGGAGAAAAAAGTTTAGTCACTTATTTGTGTGCGAATGGATTGAGGGCCTGTTTTTTTTTTTTCCCACCTGTTTGGAATGTAGGTTTCCAGATATTTTTCTGTTTTCAGCTTCAGCCTGATGTTTAGGTGCTAAACTTCTCAGACCATTCTTGGGGCAAACTGGCTATTTATGGTCAGTGTTTTCCTTTTCCTGGCACTAAAATGTTAAGTTCTTCCACTGCACCAAGATAGTTATCATCTTATCATTTGCTTCCCACCTTCCAAAAATTGATTGAAATAGGTTCATCTTCCTCATTTCTATTGTATTTCTGGACTTGCAGGCTACTATTGTAACAATGACATTTTGATTTATTGTACTACCCTTTAATTGAGTTTTGTCAGGGAAAAGATGTTATTCTTTTACATTATTTGATGCCTTTGCAACATGTGATCCTTTGCAACATGTAATATTTGCAACAAGTGATCCTTTTGTAATATTTAACTAGAAGTGGGACTCAGGAATATAGATAATTGATAAGCCAGAATACTGAAGTGGACAGCCTGTTCCTTCTCCAGGGGATCTTCCCAACCCAGGGATTGAACCCAGATCTCCCACATTGCAAGCAGATTCTTTACCATCTGAGCCACAAGGGAAGCTCTGATAAGCATCCTAGGTGATTCCATTTCACATTTGTTTGAGAAAATTACCTCAGAGAAGAAACAGATATGAATTGAGAAATGTTGGTTCAAAGAAAAAGACATATGAAAATGGAAATTTTAACTTCCTGAAACAAGTATTTTGATACAGGTATATATATTTCTATGAGAGGAAATGAAGTGAAGGGGGAAGCTAGATAAGATTTTGGAAAGAAAATTACCACAGGAAGTAGTATCTAAAGAGTGAATGCATTTCAATCAAGAGAAGAGGGGAGTAGATTGGAGAGAGAAGGTAGTATGTTACAGGTTGAAGATATAAAGCTCATTAGAGGAATTTAATACTGTTTTGTAATGTATAAAGGATGGATTGGCAGGTGGTAATGGAGAGACCATAATGAGAGTGGTGGTAACAAATGGGGCCAAAATATAGGAAAGTCATAGAAATATTTTAAGAACTTAAGAATAGTTAATAATTACAGTGTATAAATAGATGATGAAAAGAATAAGCAGAATTAAAAATGTAAACCTAAAGGTATGGGAGATCAAGAGCCACTAGCTGTAACCAGCATAGGAGTTGATGTCATAAACTGAGATGGTGAAAAGGTGAAAGTGGATAAATTTTACAAATATTGTAGAGTAAGAATCAACAATATTTAGTCACTATGTAAAAAAATGAAAAAGGGAACACTAAAGATGTCTTCCTGATTTTCATTTAGGAGAATTCAATGACTGTCACCCCATCCATTCAGAAGGACAAATTTTTCTGAGGACTGTCAGAGAGCTAACTGAGATTAGATTTGGATGTTAATTTTGATTACCATGAAATAGATCTATCTAATAGTTTACAAGTTTAGGAGAGAGTTTGGGCTAGAAATGAAAGAGTAGGTTGTCATTGGTTTATATGTAATAGTTGTAGAGTAGAGGTTTCCCAGGAGAGATTACAAAATCAGAGTAGTAACAGCACCAGCTGTTAAATATTTATTATATGACATTCATAGTTGTAAGTATTTAATGCAAAAAAACAACCATATAAGAAAACTAATTCCTTTTTTATTACAGGGAAAACACATGCCAGAGGGAGAAAGCTACTTTTCACAGGTCCCCTGATAAGCCTATGACAGGGCCAAGATTCAAACTCAAGCTTTTCTTAATTCTAGAACATATTCTGCCTCTATTTGTATCTCTTCAAAAATGTATAGAACAGTCTTTTGGACTCTGTGGGAGATGGAGAAGGTGGGATGATTTGGGAGAATGGCATTGAAACATGTATAATATCATATAAGAAACGAATCGCCAGTCCAGGTTCGATGCAGGATACAGGATGCTTGGGGCTGGTGCATTCCTCTGGAGGACCCAGAGGAATGCTACGGGGAGGGAGGTGGGAGAGGGGTTCAGGATGGGGAGCACATGTACACCGTGGCGGATTCATGTTGATATATGGCAAAATCAATACAATATTGTAATTAGCCTTCAATTAAAATAAATAAATTTTTTTAAAAAGTAGTTCAGTTGAAGATAAAATTCATTTAGAGGCAGGCAGATGAAAAGAACCCCTGAAAATTAATGGTAAGAAACAGGTATATTGGTTGAGGAAAACCAAAGAAATGTGGTATCATGGGATTTAATAGAAGAGATTCAAGGAAGAAGTAGTTACCAGTGGCAAACACCTCAGGAAGTTCAAAGAAGAGAACAGAAAACTGCCTGTTGGATTTATCCACAAAGAGGTCTTTGCGAACTTTTGTGAGAATGAAGACTGTCGTATACAAGATACTGAAGCAGATCACTGCAAATCGATAAATAAAAGAACCAAATAAAAGAGCAGTGAGGACATAGAAACAATTAATTCAAGATGTCAAGCATGATGATGAAGTGAGATGGACATTTGTTAGATGTAGCATATGGTAGAAGGATAACATGAGATAGACTAGATCAGGTACAGGCGCTAACTGCAAAGAGGAAACATCCAATGGAGACTTTACAAAGAAAGGTGATAATTTATAAAGTAATGTTGCTGAGAGAGCCCATTATAGCTTTACATTAGAATTTTGTCCTTAGACTTTCATAAAATAGTTTTAAATAATTTTTTCTTTCTAATTGTAAATGTAATCTGCCTCCTTTAGAAAATTTGAATACAAGGATATGCAAATTAGAATCTAAAAGTGACCCTGTAAATTCAAATCTAGCACAGGATAACTGTTTTTGAAAACCATTTATTCTTTCAAGGTTTAAAAAACGAACTGATAAGCATATATATCTATTATGCAAAATAGAATTATAATATAAATCTCAGTGTAAAGAATATATTTTTTCACTTTTACATAATATATTATGGATATATATAGACATCTCTCTGTCTTAGTACTAGAAAGCAACTTCAGTTTTTAAAAGTCTTCCTAGTATTTTTAGTTTCCTCAGCAGTCATAATATTCCATTGTAGGATATTGCCTTAGTTCATTGGTACTGCTATAACAAAAATACCATAGACAACCCAGGCTTAAAGGGCAGAAATATATTTCTTGCAATTCTGGATGCTAAAAGCCCAAGAACAAGACAACAGCATTCTTCTGTGCCTACTTCCTGTTTATAGATGGCTGTCTTCTCACATGGCAGAAGGGTCAGGGAGCTCTCTGAGGTCTCTTTTATAAGGGCAGTAATCTTCATGAGGACTCTCTACCTTTAGGATCAAATTACCTACCAAACGGCTCAACTTTTAATACCATCATACTGGGAATTAGTTTCCACGTGAATTTTGAGGTGGAAAAACAAACATTTATTTAGTCTACAGCAGTCTATTTAAGGGCTTCCCAAGTGGCTCAGTGGTAAAGAATCCACCTGCTAATGCTGGAGATAAAGGTTGGATCCCCGGTTCAGGAAGATCTGAAGAAGTGAATGGTGACCCACTCCAGTATTCTTGCCTGGAAAATCTCATGGATAGAGGAGCCTGGAAGGCTACATCCATGGGGTCACAAAAGAGTTGGACACAACTTAGTGACTAAATAACAACAACAGTCTATTTGACCAATTCCTTAATAATTAAAAGATGGAAAGCTTACAATGTTTTTGCTATTTAAAAACACAATAGCTATATTATCATCCCTCTTCTTCATGGAGTGTATTTCTAAAAAATACAATGATAGGCCCAAAGAAGGAAGATTTTAATTGTTAATATTTTGCCAAATATCTCTAATTCCTATTCCTACTATCAGCCCATTGTTGGTGAGGATTTTCCCCAAGGGATGTGTGAATAGGAATAAAAGATATTTTGAATGAAGACATGATTTTATAAATCGGGCAAAGAAAGCTAAGGGACTGTCTTGTCCATTCCCATACTCCCCTCATCCCCCACCATATTTTCTAATTTCTTTGAGAAGAGGCAAAGTTTCCTACTTAGAGTGAGGCTGGAAGAGATGCTATAGGGATTTGAGGAGGATGGAGCCACTGTGAGGAGTGGAGAGTTGAATATGGAAACTATGGAGGAAATTGGCAATGTTAATGCCCCATTTGATATCAAAGGTCATGAAATTGTGCTCACGTTAACCTACCTGATCACGTGATCTTTTTTTTAGAAACCTTTTTTTATCAGAGCAGAGAATGTAGCCGAAAAAGTTCATCCAGGTTGAGGTTTTGTTGTGTCAGCATAGCTGAGGGGCAGGGAGCTGAGGTGGTAGAACTGTTGGACTACGGGATTCAGCCTAGAAAAGTGAGTAAATAGATTTATGGGAAAAAAAAAGTTAAATCTAAATTTAGATTTAGAGCATTGACTGGCTGGCATTTTCCAACACTGTCTATTTACACTGTTTTCACTAGAAATATCTATAGCATATTGCATTATTGTTTACATACTTGCCTTTATTTGTAAAACTGTGCTTTTAGAAACATCCATACAAAATTGTAAATAATCAATGTACTAAATGACTTTTGGATCCCTTGGCAATTCAGTAATTGAATGACCCCTGTGTCCATGTATGTTTCCATTTCTAGCCATTTGGTCATGATATGCAGACATAATGATTTGTGTAGGCACGGCAACATTGCACTTGAAGACTGGCAAACTTACAAGAAAAATGCTTGTTAATTTGTATGTACGTATGTATGTATGTTATAGTTATACCCGTACAACTAAAGCTAAATAATTGTATTATAGAATTCATAATATTGGAGATTTTATTGCTCTAATAAATTTATATGACCAGATTTTTATAGGTATCTTTTAGAGTCATCAGCAAGTACTCTTTATAAATTGCCACAACAAAACTTTCTTCTGATCAAATGTAGTTCATAATATCCAGTGTCCCATGAGCTCCTTGAATTTTCATGTAAGGCAAAATTATTTGAGGTTACACATTATTTTGCTTAAATATACTACAGTTTATATGAGCTATGTTTGTCCAAGGTCTACTTGATAACTTTTTTTAAAAATTAAAAACTATTAAGACTTCACAATATAACTCACTATGATATACTTAAGCTTGATTTCTTGCTCAAATGTGGCATCAATTCACACTTAAATTATCCAGCTGAGAACATAATCAGGAATGTGAGATTGAATTCATGTTTTTCTCTCTTAAAAAATAAATTCTATTATATTCTTTACTCACCTCTTTGTGAAAAAATCCTATTCCTCTAACTCATGTATCTGAGAACTTAAGAGAAATTCACTAATATTTCATTCATTCTTGGAAAATAATGTCTGAAAAATTTAGTGGGTTTGTCTCTGGAGGTGATGTATAGTTAGTTCATTGAGAAGGGTGTGAAATATACTTTTAAATATCCTTGAGGAGAGATTTGTTTTCAAAATGCCTTCCTTTTTTAAAAAATAAAAATACGTCTCAATCAGTTGATTATCTATGTACTGCCTAGAGTTCTGCAAGGGTTAGGGAGCACAGTGGTGTCCATGACAGATGTGATCCTTTTCTCATCTGTGGTTATAGTCTAGGTGGATCAGGGTGATATTAAGTTGGGATTGAATGTTGCTAAATCATACACTCTGTGAGGTCATGGATAGCTCTGCCAGTTGAGAAGCAAAATTCATACTAGGTATATGTATTTATCCTTGGCCTGTTTCAGGTGGAATGGGTTTGTTCCAAACCATTTGCCTTCAGGTGTCCAGATGTTGTTCTCAAGGGATGAAACCATACCAAGGACTCAGTGTTGGTCTTTACTGCCAGCACATGAGACATTCAGCAGTGGCTAATCACACACATCAGCACAGATGAAAGGTGCCTGTGGTTGAGAGAATGTGCTGAGCCTCCTTTCCTGCCAGTGTGATTATTCTCTTCAAGAGCCTCTTGTACTAAGACTGAGGTGGCCAAGGTCAAAGGCTGGCTGATATCCACTGGATAAGTTATCTGTTTTACAGAAGTGACTTTTGATAGATGTTTTCCAGTGGAAATTGACATAAAACAAATATCTGCAAACTTCACACAAGTATCTGCAAACTTTGATTCCACTCACATAGATCCACCCGTATTCTTCTTCCCTGTACTCTTGTCTTTAACTTTTGAATCTTGTTCATTTCAGGCCTCCTAAGCAAACCATCTGCCACTGCCTTTGAGTCTATGTATAGCTTTACCTCAGATATTTCTCCCTTCATACTAAGTCAGTGAACCAGGTATATTGCTAAAGTTCTGTTGACTGGGAAGATTTACTTTCTTCTTTTTCAGCGACTGCCTTGAATGGGGTTAGAGTGTGGCAATTGTCCATTTTTAGGTTGCATAAATATATTGGCTGACCAGTGCATGAAAGTGAAAGTCGCTCAGTCATGTCCAACTCTTTGCGACCCCATGGATTTTTCCAAGCCAGAGTACTGGAGTGGCTAGCCTTACCCTGCTCCATGGGGCCTTCCCAATCCAGGGATCAAACCCAGCTCTAGCACATTGCAGGCAGATTCATAAGCAGGACCAATGTATAACCAGTGATAAATTTCTTCTTCTTCCTTCATCAGCAAGTCAAACTTTAAATTTTTGAGGGTGGCAATAATTTCTCCTATCGACTTCAAATGCAATATCACTTTTCTAATTTACTGCCTTGGCCCTATAGAAGCAGGAGCAGTTTCATAATATCTCTAAACTCACAGTTTAAGAAGTCAATGTGAAGACTCTTCCAGCTTCCAGATATACCTATCAGTTTTGTACTCAGGGTAGACCTATAGACCCTCTATACTTACTTGAGATGGAGTTGCACTAGAACCCCATTTTATAATAATAGAAGGCCATAATGAGATTTGGAGTCTCCTGATATCAGTGTTAGTTCAGACTCTGTGTATAATAGCTCTCAAAAAATCTTGGTATTCCCATTTTACCCAAGGTACACTTGGTCTGGTAAATGGTCACAAGCCCTATTTGAAAGGATAGGTATCAGAACTAAATATGCTTGCTATTATTGCTAGTGGGTCTTTTGTTTTTTTTTTTCTTTGAAGTACCTGGTTTCGTGTTCAGTTGATGGGATCTGGGTTTGAGAACTTAACCTAATGTGATTTCTCCATTGTAATTACTGACATGAGCCTTCAGCTTGCCCTTTCTTGTTGTTTTTATAACATATAAGTAAAGCAGCACTCTTGTTAGATCCCTGTGTCTCTTTATCCTGGAAGCACAATTGTCTATTAGCCATTGCCACAGGTTCCTTAAAGGTTAATAAGACCTTCTAATTGCCATTTTGGCTCTGCCAAAATATTATTATGGTATTAATAAACATAATCACTACAGTAAAATATGGATAAATACCTTCAGTTGGCTTATGCCATATCTTTTTTTTTATTAACATTAGACATGTAATGTTAATATGTAACATTAACCTAACCCTGAGGAGGCAAGCATTGTTTTATAAAGAATTTGATTCAGGTGAGAGTTCTGCAAAATTTCCAAGCAATGGGCACATGTTTCTCCATTATCGAGAGAGAAGGGGCCCCCTTTACCAGCCCAGAGGGTTTGGGGGAATTTAAAGATTCCATGTTCTTTTTTTTTTTTAATTTAATTTTATTTGTTTTAACTTTTTTTTAAATTTTATTTTATTTTTAAACTTTACAATATTCTATTAGTTTTGCCAAATATCGAAATGAATCCGCCACAGGTATACCCACGCTCCTTAAATGCATCCACTTATACATCTCTAACTCTAGTCTCAGAATCTCAATCCTTTCATATTAGGGCCCTATCTTTATGCAGAAGCTGTGATATAAGCACCCTTTTTAGTTCCACAACTCTCAAAATCAAATCTGATTTCCGATTTTTCAGCAGAATCTGCTCTCCTGTTGTAGTAAATAAAAGTTTCCTTAAATACTGTCACTGACAACTATTAGCTTTTATACTGTAACCCAAGTCCATAGTTGTCTGATCTGTGTCTATTCTATTCTTCCATCAGAGTATCTGTCTCAATTAATAAAAGCCAACTAACTCCCTATCACCAGAGATCAGGCTGTAGAGCTACTGAGTAAGTCAGTGTAACCCCGATTTATACCCTATTCCACACTACCACAGGGGTTTTGATGGCTAGCAGATGGCAGGATGTCCTGTCGTTCTACTTAATGTTAGCATTGCCCTGCCTTGCAATTGGGCTTAAGTCCACCATTAAGTTAAGATCCCCTAGAAACTTGAAGGAACTTCCCTGTAGCTCAGATGCTAAAGAATCTGATTGCAATGCAGGAGACCCAGACTCGATCCCTGGGTTGGGAAAAATCCTCTGGAGAAGGGAATGGCAACCCACTCCAGTATTCTTGACTGGAGAATCCCCAATGGACAGAGGACCCTTGTGGGCTACAGTCCATGGGATCGCAAAGAGTCGGACATGACTGAGTGACTAACGCTACTACTGCTAGAAACTGGGGCTTTCCAGGTGGCGCTAGTGATAAAGAACCTGCTTGCCGATGTGAGTTCAATCCCTGGTTGGGAAGATGCCTGAAGTAAGATATGGCAATCTTTTCCAGTATTCTTCCCTGGAAAATTCCATGGACAGAGGAGACTAGTGGGCTACAGTTCATGAGGGCTGCAAAGTGTTGGGCATGATTGAATGACTGACCACCATTCCACAGAAACTGACCTTGATCCAAGGAGTTGAGGGAAAGCGACTTATGCAGGAGGAGATATTAGACTCCAGCAGTAAAAGGATAGAAAATTGAGAGATGGAGCCAATCAGAGAGTTACAAGGCATGCTATCACTGTGCCCAAATGAGGTTCAGTTAATCCTACCCTAGGCATGAGGGAGGAGAAGGTAATGGCACCCAACTCCAGTACTCTTGCCTGGAAAATCCCATGGACAGAGGAGCCTGGTAGGCTGCAGTCCATGTGGTCGCTAACAGTCAGACACGACTGAGTGACTTCACTTTAACTTTTTACTTTCATGCATTGGAGAAGGAAATGGCAACCCACTCCAGTGTTCTTGCTTAGAGAATCCTAGGGACGGGGGAGCCTGGTGGGCTGATGTCTCTGGGGTCGCACAGAGCTGGACACGACTGAAGTGACTTAGCAGCCACAACAGCAGGAGGCATGAGGGAGATGAGATATTTATTCACCAACCCATGCAGTCACTAAATAAGGGTTGCTGTGAGGAATGATAATGCCAACTTCCCAGTACTGTCTTCCTACTCACATGCAGGTTAAGCAAGCTCTTGCAGCCAGAAAATGCCATCAGGCAGAGTCCCTGGGGCTTCCCATGAGATTTGATTGATTTATATGGGAACAGAAAGGAATTGGTATAGCCATAGGACACTGACATTGTGTTCTACAAGCAAGGATACTGGTGAAGCAAGGACCCTGAGGAGTTGAAATAGGAAAGTCAGAATACTGATACATACATTGTCTTTTCATGGGTCAGTCATTCCTTACATTGTTAACAAAAGTTAAACAGGACAGTCTTTATGCAAATACAAATAAATTTATAGGTTTGATATCATGTCATCAACTGCTATCTGTTTTCTACTGGAAATAAGTATTTATACAATATGCTCAGGGCATGTGAAGTTAGAATATATAAGATTTTAGGAGATTGGAATATTTTTTAAAGCTGCTACAGAGGAGGAAAAAAGCCAACAGAAATAATAGAAACAAAACTGAATTGCTGGGCAGTTTCACAGAACAAATTGAGAATAGTCACCATCATTATAGTTTTCCTCTGCAAGCATTAATACATCAAGCTGGTTCAGGCTTTGAATACAGACATGCTGTTGGGCCTTTTATAAGTGGGTTGATGAAAGCCCACAGAAACAAAATGTTGCCAAAGGAATGGATTCTAATCCAATATAATCCAAATTCAGCAGAAAAAATGTAAGGACACCTACATGGAACCTCATAGAATTAAGATAAAAGTTTTCAGTGCAGGCATGTATCTGATGTGTTGGGCACACTCACTTAAGAGCCATGACTGAGTCACAAATAACAGATTAAAATGATGTTACTGTGATTACCATGAATAAGAATTTTGCTAGAACAAATGTGAACAATTCAAAAACAAAAAGGTAAACATATTCTTTTGCATGTGTGCTCAGTCACTAAGTCATGTCCAGCTCTTGTGACCCTGTGGACTGTAGTCTGCCAGTCTCCTCTGTCAATGGGATTTTCCAGGCAATAATACTGGAGTGTGTTGCCATTTCCTTCTTCAGGGGATCTTCCTGACTCAGGGATCTAACCCTCATCTCCTGCATCTCCTTCACTGGCAGGCAGATTCATTATCACCAAGCTACCTGGGAACCCTAATACATATTCTTTAGAGATGACTAAATGTCCTTCAAGGATTTAGCATAACACAGGAAAAACATAAACTAAAGTGAATTGTGTATCTCAGTTCAGTTCAGTTCATTTGCTCAGTCATGTCCGACTCTTTGCAACCCCATGAATCGCAGCACGCCAGGCCTCCCTGTCCATTACCATCTCCCAGAGTTCACTCAAACTCACATCCATTGAGTCGGTGATGCCATCCAGCCATCTCATCCTCTGTCGTCCCCTTCTCCTCCTGCCCCCAATCCCTCCCAGCATCAGAGTCTTTTCCAATGAGTCAACTCTTCGCATGAGGTGGCCAAAGTACTGGAGTTTCAGCTTTAGCATCATTCCTTCCAAAGAACACCCAGGGCTGATCTCCTTTGAAATGGACTGGTTTGATCTCCTTGCAGTCCAAGGGACTCTCAAGAGTCTTCTCCAACACCACACTTCAAAAGCATCAATTCTTCAGCGCTCAGCTTTCTTCACAGTCCATCTCTCGCATCCATACATGACCACTGGAAAAACCATAGCCTTGACTAGACGGACCTTGATTATAAATACTGAAATCAACTTGATTCTCTTTAAATTTGTATGTACATATATATTTCTCAAAAATTTAACACATTCATTAGTTACGCTAGAGTGGATAGAGGGAGAAATGAGAGGGTTTCATTATGCTTTTGTTGTGCTAGTGGTAAAGAAAAAGTGTTAGTCACTCAGTCGTGTCCAACTCTTTGTGACTCCATGGACTGTGGCCTGCCAGGCTCCTCAGTTCTCCATGCAAGAATACTGGAGTGGGTAGCCATTCCCTTCTACAGGGAATCTTCCCAACTTATGAACCAAACCTGTGTCTCCCACATTGCAGCCAGATTCTTTACCATCTGAGCCACCAGGGAAGTGCCGCTTGCCAATGCAGGAGAAGTAGGAGATGTGGACTTGATCCCTGGGTCGAGAAGATCTCTTGGAGAAGGGCATTGCAGCCCACTCCAGTATTCTTGCCTGGATAATCCCATGGACAGAGCAGCCCAGTGGGCTACTGTCCATAGGGTTGCAAAGAGTTGGACATGACGGAAGCAACTTAGCATGCACACATGTACATATGTCACTTAGGCAGTATCTGGGATCAAAAAACCTGAGGCACAACTGGAAGGAGCAAATACAATCTGAAATTGTTGACACAGAAACACATGAAAGTATCTTGAAATTGGTAACTGAGCAAGGTTTGAGATGAGAGGCCAAAGAAATTATCATAAATAAGATATATCTAGTATTGGACTGCTGTATCAGAGAGGCAGTCAAAAGTCAGAGGACTCAACAGTGACAATTCAAGGCAAGTCAGTGGGTTAAGCCAGGGAAGACAACATGCAGGTTTTAGGGAATATTGTGAGAGGGAAGAGGAAAAATCTTGGAAAAAGACCAGATGGGAAATATGAAAATAGGACATGTCTAGGAAGTGAAGGGTAAAAGAATAAGAGTCATATGAATGGATAGACAGGTGTCAAGAACACTGTCAAGGTTTTTCCATAGACCTTGACTATGAAGCCAAGATCTGCTTCAGCTGGAGTCTGTAGACATAGTCCTTGCTGGAATTGGAGATTGTCCAAGTCTCAGGAGGTTCACTGCATACTGGTGAGAGCAGGAGACTGAGTGTCTGGGAGGATATAGAAATGTGAAGACAGAAAAGAACAGGTCTTTACAGGTGAGATACGATGAGTGAAAATGGAGTTTTCTGAGTTTAAGATGTATTAATAGGAATTGAACTTCAACCAATCCAGATTTGGAAACAAAGAGAAGAAGTAGAGGCACTGTTTAGGGGATTTCAATAGGAAGCTCTATAGCCACATCAAAGGCAACATTAAATTCTGGGAATCTTCAATAACAACTTTAAGATCAGTGCCAGATCTAAGAGAATAACGTCTGTGAAATATTGAATAATAAAGAAGGATTACTTATCATTTTAATCCCCAGGGAATATACAGTCTGGAAACTAGACATCAAGTTATAAATGAACAGCTAAGATTAAGCAAAGTGACCAGATGTTATATTAAGGGAAGTTTCCTTGAAATGAACTCTCTGAAGCCAAAGTTCTCGGTCCAGAGTCTGCAGTCCTTAAAGGTGTTTGTAGAAGGAATTCAGATGGTCAGTGAATTTGACCTAACTTTTACTAATTTTCTGACTGGAATTTACTGTTTCCTTCAATCATGAATATAGGCAATAAGCAATAGTAATAAGAGCAGCACCTATAAACAGTTGAAATCACAGATATTTTAAAATCCCATTAAATTTGTTGCAGACCTCAAAATATCTTTAATATTAATCCATACTTTAAAACTGCAGTGGTTTTCTTTGATCCATTACTGGATCACATATAGAAATTAATATAGAAATACATATGACTATATCACAAAGATGCTTTTGTACAAAATTTGATTACAATATTTTAATATATCTATTTCATCTTATTTTTTATGTTATTTTATGCATTTAAAAATATTTTGAGAAGTCTAGTGCCTTCACAGATTTCTTGTATCAGTTTTCCAGAGCTGACATAACAAAGTATTATAAGCTGAGTAGCATAAACAGTAGAAGTTTATTGTTTCACAGTTCTGGAGGCTACAAATCTGAGATCAAAGTGTTGTCACTGTTGGCTTCTTCTGAGGACTATAAGAAGAATCTGTTCCATGACTCTTTCTTAGTCTCTAGTGGTTTTCTGGAAATGTTTGACATTCCTTGGCTTCTATATGATCATTCCTATCTGCCTTCATCCTCACATGTCCTCCTCCTTGTGTATATGTCTCTTTCCATATTTCCCCATTTTTCATAAGGACTACAGTCACTACTGGATTAAGGCTCACCCTAATGACCTCACCTTTACTTGATTGACTCAGTAAAGATCCTATCTCCAAATAAGGTCACATTCTGACATAGTAGAGGTTAGGACTACAACATATATTTTAGGGTGGACATAACTCAACCCATAACACTTCCAAAGGGTCTATTCAGTTCAGTTGCTCAGTCGTGTACTACTCTTTGCGACCCCATGGACTGCAGCTTGCCAGGCTTCCCTGTCCATCATCAACTCCCGGAGTCTACTCAAACTCATGTCCATTGAGTCAGTGATGCCATCCAACCATTTCATCCTCTGTCGTCCCTTCTCCTCCTACCTTCAATCTTTCCCAGCATCAGGGTCTTTTCAAATGAGTCAGTTCTTCACATCAGGTGGCAAAAGTATTGGAGTTTCAGCTTCAGCATCAGTCCTTCCAATGAATATTCAGGACTGATTTCCTTTAGGATGGACTGTCAGTCCAAGGGACTCCCTACAGTCCAAGGGACTCTCCAACACCAAAGTTCAGAAGCATCAATTCTTCAGTGCTCAGCTTTCTTTAGAGTCCAATTTTCACAACCGTACATGACTACTGGAAAAACCATAGCTTTGACTAGACAGATGTTTGTTGGCCAAGTAATGTCCCTGCTTTTTACTATGCTGTCTAGGTTGATTAGAGCTTTCCTTCCAAGGAGTAAGCGTCTTTTAATTTCATGGCTGCAGTCACCATATGCAGTGATTTTGGAGACCAAGAAAATAAAGGCTCTCACTGTTTCAATTGTTTCCCCATTTATTTGCCATGAAGTGATGGGACCAGATGCCATGGTCCCATCACAACATTTCTGAATGTTGAGTTTTAAGCCAACTTTTTCAGTTTCCTCTTTCACTTTCATCAATAGGCTCTTTAGTTCTTCTTCACTTTCTGCCATAAAGGTGGTGTCATCTGCACATCTGAGGTTATTGATATTTCTCCCGGCAATCTTGATTCCAGCTTGGGCTTCATCCAGCTCAGCATTTCGCATGATGTACTCTGCATAGAAGTTAAATACGCTTGGTGACAATATACAGCCTTGAAGTACCCCTTTCCTGATTTGGAACCAATCTGTTGTTCCATGTCCAATTCTAACTATTTCTTCTTGACCTGCATACAGATTTCTCAGGAGGCAGGTCAGGTGGTCTGGTATCCCTTCTCTTTAAAAATTTTCCACAGTTTGTTGTGGTCCACACAGTCAAAGGCTTCAAAGGCTCTGGCCTAGTCAATAAAACAGAAGTAGATGTTTTTTCTGCAACTCTCTTGCTTTTTCCATGATCCAATAGATGTTGGCAATTTGATCTCTGGTTCCTTTGCTTTTCTAAATCCAGCTTGAACATCTGGAAGTTCACGGTTCATGTACCATTGAAGCCTGGCTTGGAGAATTTTGAGCATTACTTTGCTTGCGTGTGAGATGAGTGCAACTGTGTGGTAGTTTGAGCTTTCTTTGACATTGCCTTTCTTTGTGATTGGAATGAAAACTGACCTTTTCTAGTCCTGTGGTCACTGCTGCGTTTTCCAAATTTGCTGGCATACTGAGTGTATGTAGCACTTTTACAACATCATCTTTTAGGGTTTGAAAGAGCTCAACTGGAATTCCATCACCTCCACTAACTTTGTTCATAGTGATGTTTCCTAAGGCCCACTTGACTTCACATTCCAGAATGTCTGGCTCTAGGTGAGTGATCACACCATCGTGGTCACATGGATCATGATAATCTTTTTTGTATAATTTTCCTGTGTATTCTTGCCACCTCTTCTTAATATCTTCTGCTTCTGTTAAGTCCATACCATTTGTGTCCTTTATTGTGCCCATCTTTGCGTGAAAATTTCCCTTGGTATCTCTAATTTTCTTGAAGCAATCTCTAGTCTTTCTCATTCTATTGTTTTCATGTATTTCTTTGCATTGATCACTGAGGAAGGCTTTCCTATTTCTCCTTGCTATTCTTTGGAACTCTGCATTCAAATGGGTATATCTTTCCTTTTCTTCTTTGCCTTTAGCGTCTCTTCTTTTCTCAGCTGTTTGTAAGGCCTCTTCAGACAACCATTTTGCCTTTTTGCATTTTTTGTGGGGACGGTCTTGATCATGCCTCCTGTACAATGTCACGAACCTCTGTCCTTAGTTTTTCAGGCACTCTGTCTATTAGATCTAATCCCTTGAATCTATTTGTCACTTCTACTGTGTAATCATAAGGGACTTGATTTAGGTCATACCTGAATGATCTGGTAGTTTCCCCTACTTTCTTAAATTTAAGTCTGAACTTGGCAATAAGGAATTCATGATCTGAGCCACAGTCAGCTCCCAGTCTTGTTTTTGCTGACTTTATAGAGCTTTCTATCTTTGGCTGAAAAGAATATAATCAATCTGATTTTGGTATTGACCATTTGGTGATGTCCATGTGTAGAGTCTTTTCTTGTGTTGTTGGAAGGGGGTGTTTGCTATGACCAGTGTTGTCTTGGCAAAACTCTGTTAGCCTTTGATGGAGAGTTCTGACAAAATGAGAAGGGAATGGTAAACCAGTTCAGTATTCTTGCCTTGAGAATGCCATTGAACAGTATGAAAAGGCAAAAAGGAACCTGAGAGATGAACTCCCCAGGTCGGTAGGTGCCCAATATGTTACTGGAGATCAGTGGAGAAATAACTCCAGAAAGAATGAAGAGATGGAGCCAAAGCAAAAACAACACCCAGTTGTGGATGTGACTGGTGATGGAAGTGAAGTCCGATGCTGTAAAGAGCAATATTGCATAGAAACCTGGAATGTCAGGTCCATGAATCAAGGCAAATTGGAAGTGGTCAGACAGCAGATAGCAAGAGTTTTAGGAATCAGTGAACTAAAATGGACTGGAATGAGTGAATTTAACTCAGATGACCATTATATCTGCTACCGTGGGCAAGAATCCCTTAGAAGAAATGGAGTACCCTTCATAGTCAACAAAAAAGTCGGAAATGCAGTACTCAGTTTCCATCTCAAGGACGACAGAATGATCTCTGTTTCCAAGGCAAACTATTCAATATCACGGTAATCCAAGTCTATGCCCTGACCAGTAATACTGAAGAAGCTGAAGTTGAATGGTTCTATGAAGACCTACCAGACCTTCTAAAACTAATACCTCAAAAAGATGTCCTTTTTATCTAAGGGACTGGAATGCAAAAGTAGGAAGTCAAGAGGTACCTGGAGTAATAGGCAAATTTTGGCCTTGGAGTACGAAGTGTCTACAGAGCATAAAAAAGTAAGAACACTATTCTAAACTTAAGTGGGCTTGGAGGAACCTAATACATCTTCAGGTTTAGCCCTGCTGGTCACATAGAGACTATGCCCTAAAGCCTACCTACCCCACATAGAGTTTGTTTGTTTGCTTTTATTTCCTCCTTCAGGCACACTACTTGTGTACTTAACATGGCTGACTTCCTAGCGAAGCATGAGAGGAAAGAGTGATACCACCAGAGAAGAGAAAAGGAAAAGATTGTAAATTCCAGGGGCCCAGTGTTAGGAGGGGAAAGCCATTCTAATCTCCACAGGTGGTGGCAGCTGAGTAAATTACCTAGTAAGCAGCTGTTACATATTACATTGCAATTATCCCCAAAGAGTTCCAAGAGCTTGTAAGCAGCTAAAGATAAAAGGCAGCCCTGCTAGAGGAAGAGCTGCTTCCTTTGCAATTTTATAGTGTTTGAGGAAATACACCTCATAGGACAGCCGTCCCTTTCAGTAAGCCTTAAAGTACAAATAATCCCCTAGTTATGCAAGTCTCTTATGCCTGAATATATTGCCTACACATAGGAGACATGCAAAGAAATTTCACGGGGAAAACTAATATAATGAATCTTATTAAATAATTCTGTAACGAATTTGCCAAGGATTTCCATACTAAATATTATGATTGCCTCTTAAATCTTAGCAACAAAATGTGCAAATAGCAAACATTTATTAGGAGCCTACTAAGTGTCAGACACTGTATTGTTCTTTTTACAAGAGATCATCTCCACAACTATCCTAAAAGGTAGGTACCATTATTAACCTCATTTTACACCTGGAAAAGATGAGGATCAATAATCCAACAATAGTGTGCATTTAGACTTTAGATTCCAGTCCAAAATAAACATTTTCCCAAATAATGGGTACAAATCAGATGTCTGCTAAGTCTTCTCCCTTATCTTCCAGGGACATCATTCTTTAATTACAGGGTCTAACATAAATTTTCTGTCATTTGCATTTCCACTCAGCATTTTACCACTCCTGGCTACCTGCTCTAGTCTACGTGTCATCATCTGGAAAGGATGAAATAGAATAAGTAGTGATGTACCTGTAAATGATTAGCAACTGGCTTTTGGAGGCACAAAAGATATGATCTGTAGTGGTTGCCATTTTTGTGGTGTCCATACTCTCACAATGTACAATTTCAATCTACAAACACGATATGGCTGAATTCTTAGCTTGGAAGATATTTGCAGGATCATGGAAAAAGCAAGAGAATTCCAGAAAAACATCTATTTCTGCTTTATTGACTATGCCAAAGCCTTTGACTGTGTAGATAACAATAAACTGGAAAATTCTGCAAGAGATGGGAATACCAGACCACCTGATCTGCCTGTTAAGAAATTTGTATGCAGGTCAGGAAGCAACAGTTAGAACCGGACATGGAACAACAGACTGGTTCCAAATAGGAAAAGGAGTACATCAAGGCTGTATATAGTCACCCTGTCTATTTAACTTATGTGCAGAGTACATCATGAGAAACGCTGGACTGGAAGAAACACAAGCTGGAATCAAGATTGCTGGGAGAAATATCAATAACCTCAGATATGGAGATGACACCACCCTTATGGCAGAAAGTGAAGAGGAACTCAAAAGCCTCTTGATGAAAGTCAAAGTGGAGAGTGAAAAAGTTGGCTTAAAGCTCAACATCCAGAAAACAAAGATTATGGCATCCGGTCCCATCACTTCATGGGAAATAGATGGGGAAACAGTGGAAGCAGTGTCAGACTTTATTTTGGGAGGGCTCCAAAAAATTAAAAGACGCTTGAAATTAAAAGAATGAAATTAAAAGATGCTTACGAAGGAAGGAAAGTTATGACCAACCTGGATAGCATATTGAAAAGCAGAGACATTACTTTGCCAACAAGGTCTGTCTAGTCAAGGTTGTGGTTTTTCCTGTGGTCATGTATGGATGTGAGAGTTGGACTGTGAAGAAGGCTGAGCGCTGAAGAATTGATGCTTTTGAATTGTGGTGTTGGAGAAGACTCTTGAGAGTCCCTTGGACTGCAAGGAGATCCAACCAGTCCATTCTGAAGGAGATCAGCCCTGGGATTTCTTTGTAAGGAATGATGCTGAAGCTGAAACTCCAGTACTTTGGCCACCTCATATGAAGAGCTGACTCATTGGAAAAGACTCTGATGCTAGGAGGGATTGGGGGCAGGAGAAGAAGGGGACGACAGAGGATGAGATGGCTGGATGGCATCACTGACTCGAGGGACTTGAGTCTGAGTGAACTCCGGGAGTTTGTGATGGACAGGGAGGCCTGGCGTGCTGCGATTCATGGGGTCGCAAAGAGTCGGACATGACTGAGCGACTGAACTGACTCTCATGTAGGCAAAAGGTCCTAAATGCCACGATAAGCCAACTAAACTTATGTGATATCTATAGGGAACTACATCAAAATAACAGAATACACATTCTTTTCAAACACAAAGGGAACATTCTCTAGAGCAGACTACGTACTAGGTTACAAAACAGGCCTCAGCAGATTTAAGATGATAGAAAGCATTTCAAGAATCTTTTCTGGTATGAAATTAGAAAGCAACAACATAAAGTAGGAAAAAAAATGAATACATGGGCTATACAAAGTGCTACTTAAAAAATGGAGCAATGATGAAATCAAGGAAGAGATCAGAAAATACCTGAAGACAAATGACAATGAAACACAACTGTATGAACTCTATGAGATGCAGCAACATCTGTTCTAAGAGGGAAGTTTATATCAATGCAGGCCTTCCTCAATAAATAAGAAAAATCTCAAATAAACAATCTAGCCCACCATATAAAAGAATTAGAACAACAAATAAAATCCAAAGTCAGAAGGAAGAAAATAATATAGGCCAGAGAGGAAATAAATAAAATAGAGATCAAAAGAACAATATGAAAGCTCAGTAAAACCAACAGCGAGTTTTTGAAACATAATTAACAAATCACTAGCTAATCTCATTTAGAAGAAAAGAGAGAGGACCCATAAAAACAAAACAAGAAATGAAAGAGAGGAAATAACAACTGATACCATAGAAATGTAAAAAATTAAAAGAGTACTACTAACAATTATAGGTCAACATATTGGATAGCCTAGAAAAAATGGACGTTTCTAGAAACATACAACCTGTGATGACTTTGTTAAAAAGGAACATATAGCTCGAACAGACCAATTACTATAAGTGGGAGGGAAGTTTGGAGGAGAATGGATATATGTATATGTATGGCTGAGTCCTTTTCTTGTTCACCAGGAAGTATCACAACATTGTTAACCAATACAAAATAAAAAGTTTTTTTTTTTTAAGCACTGTTTAAATAAAATATTTACTCTATTTCAAAAGCAATCACTAACCACTATATTAAAAACTAAAATAAAATTGGAAAGATACATAAAGTGTAGCAACAATTTTTCAGTTAGTAAACTGTATTTTTATTCCATTTGCATGTATTAATATTACAAAATGATCACAAAAATTAGTCTAGTTAACTTCCATCACCATACATAATTACAAAAAATATTTTTTCTTATGAAAAGACTTTATATTTTTGTAGAAACTTTCAAATATGCAATTTCAGATACCATCTATGATCACCATACTGTACATTACATCCCCATGAATGTACTTATTTTATAACTAGAAGTTTGTACCTATAGATTCCCTTCATCCATTTTGCCCACTCCCTTGCTCTGTTTCAGGAAACTGCAAACCTCTTTGTATCTGTGAGCTCAAACAGTATTTCTCTTTCTCTGCTCAACTTGTTTCATTTAGCATAATGCTCTCAAGGTCCATCCATATTGTCACAGATGACAAGATTTTACTCTTTTTTATAGCTAAAAAATATTTGCTTGTATAATACATATATCAATCACATCTTCTTTATCTGTTTATCATTCAACAGATACTGCTATTCTGTCTGAGTGATGTCAGTAGGGGTATTAAAGTCAACTTCTTTTGTATTATTACTGTATTATGTATTATTGTATTAGGGTCAACTTCTCTCCCTATTGTCTGTTAATATTTGTTTTATATATTTAGATGTTCCTAAATTGGGTGCATAAGATACTCTTCTGGTTTGGATCTTTTTATCAATACATGGTTCATTTTTTTTTTTTTCCCTTTCTTTAAAGTTTATTTTGGTCTTGGTTTTAAAGTCTATTTTGTCTGATATAAATTTTGCTACTCCACTTTCTTGTCATTTCTATTTGCATCAGATATCTTTCTCCATCTCCCTACTTTCACTGTGTGTCTGTATTTCAACCTGAAGTGAGTTTCTTGTAGGCAGCATATTGTAGGTCATTGTTTGTTTGTTTTTTTTAATCAAATTTGACACTCTATGTCTTTTAATTGGAGTGTTTTGTCCCTTGACATTTAGAGTAATTATTGATAGGCATATACTTATTGCCATTTTAGTCCTGTTTTTCAGTTGATTTATAGTTTGCTGTTATTTCTATTAAATTAGGTTGAATTAAATTAATTCCTTTTAATTAAATTTAATTAAGACCACAATGATGTATCACCTCACATCTGTCATAATGGCTATTGTAAAAAATATATACAGGTAACACATATTGCTGATCGAGGGATTAGATCTGGTAGACAGAGTATCTGAAGAATTATGGACAGAGGTTCATAACATTGTACGAGATGCAGTGACCAAAACCACCCCAAATATCTTCTTCCATCTCCCTACTTTCAGTGTTTATCTATATTTCACCCAGAAGTGAATTTCTTGTAGGCAGCATATTGTAGCTTTCTCTATAATTTTTTTTGTTGTTGTTTGTTTGTTTTTAAATCCAATCTGACACTTTATGACTTTGTATTGGAGCATTTTGTCCCTTGAAATTTGGAGTAATTATTGATAGATATGTACTTATTTCCATTTTAATTCTGTTAACTGCAAGAAGAAATGCAAGAAGGCTAACTGGTTGTCTAAGGTGGCTTTACAAATAGATGAGGAAAAAAGAAGTGAAAAGCAAGGGAGAAAGGAAAAGATATACCCAACTGAATGGAGAGTTCCAGAGAATAGCAAGGAGTGATAAGAAGGCCTTCTTCAATGAACAGTGCAAATAAATAGAGGAAAGCAATAGAATGGGAAAGACTAGAAATCTCTTTAAGAAAATTGGAGATATCAAGGGAACATTTCATGCAAGGATGGGCATGAAAAAGGACAGAAACAATAAGGACCTAACAAAGACAGAAAAGATTAAGAAGAGGTGGCAAGAATACACAGAGGAACTATATAAAAAAGGTCTTAATGACCCAGATAGCCATGATGGAATGGTCACTCATATAGAGCCAGACATCCTGGAGTGTGAAGTTAAGCAGGCCTTAGGAAGCATTACTATGAACAAGGCTAGTGAAGGTGATTGAATTACAGCTGAGCTATTTCAAATCCTAAAAGATGATGCTGTGAAAGTGCTGCACTCAATATGTCATCAAATTTGGAAAGCTCAGTAGTGGCCATAGGACTGGAAAATGTCAGTTTTCATTTCAGTCCTAAAGAATGGCAGTGCCAAAGAATGTTCAAAATACCCAACAGTTGTGCTCATTTTTCATGCTAGTAAGGTCATGCTCAAAATCCTTCAAGCTAGACTTCAGCAGTACATGAACTGAGAACTTCCAGATGTACAAGCTGGATTTAGAAAAGGTAAAGGAATCCGAGATCAAATTGCCAGCATCCATGGGATCATAGAGAAAGCAAGGGAATTCCAGAAAAACATCTTCTGCTTCATTCACTATATGAAAGACTTTGACTGTATGGAACACAACAAACTGAAAGATTTTGAAAGAGATGGGAATACCAGACCACCTTATCTGCCTTCTGAGAAACTTGTATGCAAGTCAAGAAGCATTGGTTAGACCTTACAAACAAACAAATAGTTCAGAATTGGGAAAGAAATAAACAAGGCTGTGTATTGTAACCATGTTTATTTAACTTAAATGCAGAGTATATCATGTGAAATGCTGGGCTGGATGAATCACAAGTTGAAATCACGATTGCTAGGAGAAATATCAACAACCACAGATATGTGGATAATACCACCCTAATGGCAGAAACTGAAGAGGAACTAAAGAGCCTATTGATGAGAGTAAAAGAGGAGAGTGAAAACGCTGGCTTGAAACTCAACATTTAAAACTAAGATTGTGGCATCTGGTCTCATCATTTTGTTACAAATAGAAAGGGAAAAAGTAGAAGCAGTGACAGATTTTATTTTCTTGGGCTCCAAGGTCACTGCCTACCGTGACTGCAGCCATGAAATTAAAAGACACTTGCTCCTTGGAAGGAAAGCCATGACAAACCTAGACAGTGTATTAAAAAACAAAGAAATCTCATTGCCAACAAATATCCATATAATCAAAGCTATGGTTTTTCCAGTAGTCATGTGAGAGGTGAACCATAAAGAAGGTTGAATGCTGAAGAACTGATGCTTTTGAATTTCAGTGCTGGAGAAAACTCTTGTGAGCCCCTTGGACAGCAAGGAGATAAAACCAGTCATTCCTAAAGGAAATCAACCCTGAATATTCATTAGAAGGACTGATGCTGAAACTGAATCACCTTGGCCACCTGATGGGAAGAGCTGACTCATTAGAAAAGACCCTGATGCTGGGTAAGCTTAAAGGGAAAAGAAGAGGGTGGCAGAGGATAATATGATTAAATAGCATCATTGACTCAATGGACATGAATTTGAGCAAACTGAGAAATAGTGAAGGACAGGGAAGCCTGGTGTGCCACAGGAAGCCAACGGGGTCACAAAGAGTTGGCCACGACTTAGCGACTGAACAACAACACATGTTGCAAGGATGTGGAGAAAAGGGAACCCTTGTGCACCGAAGAGCAGATTGTAAACTGGTGCAGCCATTAGGAAGACGGTGTGGAGGGTCTTCAAAAAAATTAGAAAATAGAACTATCATATGATTCAGTCATTCCACTTCTGGGTATTTATCTGTAGAAAATTAAAACATTTACTCAAAAAGATTTATTGACACCGCCCTATAATTTCTGCAACATTGTTTTTAATATTCAACTTGTGGAAATAACCTAAGTATCTATTGAATGATAAACAGAAGATAAAGAAGATGTGGGATATATATATATATATATAGATAGATAGATAGATAGATATTATACAAGCAAATATTATTTAGCTATAAAAGTAAAATCTTGTCATTTGTGAAAATATAGACCTTGAGAGCATTATGCTAAATGAAATAAGTTGAATAGAGAAAGAGAAATACTGTTTGAGCTCACAGATACAAAGAGATTTGCAGTTTCCTGATGAAAGTGAAAGAAGAGAGTGAAAAAGTTGGCTTAAAGCTCAACATTCAGAAAACTAAGATCGTAACATCTGGTCCCATCACTTCACGGCAAATAGATGGGGAAACAGTGGCTGACTTTATTTTGGGGGGCTCCAAAATCACTGCAGATGGTGACTGCAGCCATGAAATTAAAAGACGCTTACTCCTTGGAAGTTATGATCAACCTAGACAGCATAAAAAAGGCAGAGACATTACTTTATCAACAAAGGTCCATCTAGTTAAGGTTATGGTTTTTCCAGTGGTCATGTACGGCTGTGAGAGTTGGACTACAAAGAAAGCTGAGCGCCGAAGAATTGATGCTTTTGAACTGTGGTGTTGGAGAAGAGTCTTGAGAGTCCCTTGGACAGCAAGGAGATCCAACCAGTCCATCCTAAAGGAGATCAGTCCTGGGTGTTCACTGGAAGGACTGATGTTGAAGCTGAAACTCAAGTACTTTGGCCGCCTGATGAGAAGAGCTGATTCATTTGAAAAGACCCTGATGTTGGGAAAGATTGAAGGCAGGAGGAGAAGGGGATGACAGAGGATGAGATGGTTGGATGGTATCACCAACTCAATGGACATGGGTTTGGGTGGACTCCAGGAGTTGGTGATGGACAGGGAGGCCTGGCATACTGCGGTTCAGGGGGTCGCAAAGAGTCGGACACAACTGAGCGACTGAACTGAGCTGAAGTAGAGCAGCTCATCATTTTACCCACACTCTAGAGCAAGAGTGTGGGTAAAATGGGTGAAGGGAATCTATAGGTACAAACTTCTAGTTATAAAATAAGTACATTCATGGGGATGTAATGTACAGTATGGTGATCATAGATGGTATCTGAAATTGCATATTTGAAAGTTTCTACAAAAATATAAAGTCTTTTCATAAGAAAAAATATTTTTGGTAATTATCTATGGTGATGGAAGTTAGCTAGACTAATTTTTATGATTGTTTTATAATACTAATACATGTAAGCAGTGAATAAAATACAGTTTACTAACTGAAAAATTTTTGTTACACTTTATGTATCTTTCCAATTTTATTTTAGTTTTTAATATAGTGGTTAGTGATTACTTTTGAAATAGAGTAAATATTTTATTTAAACAGTGCTTTTAAAAAAACAACAACAACACTTTTTATTTTGTCATGTATGGATGTTAGAGTTGGACTGTGAAGAAAGCTGAGCACCGAAGAATTGATGCTTTTGAACTGTGGTGTTGGAGAAGACTCTTGAGAGTCCCTTGGACTGCAAGGAGATTCAACCAGTCCATTCTGAAGGAGATCAGCCCTGGGATTTCTTTGGAGGGAATGATGCTAAAGCTGAAACTCCAGTACTTTGGCCACCTCATGCGTAGAGTTGACTCATTGGAGAAGACTCTGATGCTGGGAGGGATTGGGGGCAGGATGAGAAGGGGACGACAGAGGATGAGATGGCTGGATGGCATCACTGACTTGATGGACGTGAGACTGAGTGAACTCCGGGAGTTGGTGATGGACAGGGAGGCCTGGCGTGCTGCGATTCATGGGGTCGCAAAGAGTCGGACACGACTGAGTGACTGAATTGAACAAACAATGTTGTGATAGTTTCAGGTGAACAGGGAAGGGACTCAGCCATACATATACATGTATCCATTTCCTCCAAACCTCCCTCCCATCCAGGCTGCCACATAAGATTGAGCAAAGTTCCATGGCCTATACAGCAGGTCCTTATTGGTTATCCATTTTAAGTATAACAGTGTGTACATGTCCATCCCCAACTCTCTATTTCTGCAGCCATAAGTTTGTGAGTCTGTTTAAACAGAGCTTCAGTAGATTTCTTTGTAAATAGAATCTTTATTCCTATTCGATGTTATTACATTTTAGTAATAGAAAAAATGCATAGGTCACAAAAGAATGCTTTTATATTTTATATATACATATGGAAAGAGAAGTGATAAGCATTTATCAATAAACACTATTTGATAAGTATCTGATAAAATTGGTAAAATACTTGATAAAACACTGCTTAAGTCTATTAGTATTTATATATTTTTATTTATAAATAAGATTAGTTCATAGTTTTGTTATATATGCTTTCTCAAGTTTTAATATCAAGATTAAGCAAGGTAAATTGTTATATTTCCATCTGATAGTGTTTTTTTAAAAATCATTGGAAATTTAGAAGTTTGTTGCCAGTCTCCTGAAAACTATGCAAAATTCAGCCATAGTTTTAAGATATAATTTGCATTGCTCTAGAAATGCTGACATAAAATGTAGCTGAATTTTCTGTATAAATATTAAAGCAGTATATTCCCTTCCCTTCTTTTTGTCTTTATGTTCTTGCTGTCATTCATTTCACTTCTATGTACATGAAAAACTTACATTTTCATAATTTTGTTTTAAACAACTATCTTTAAAGGATATTTTGAAACCAAGAAAAATATTTTATACCCACTCATTACTGTTTCTGGTCTTCTCCATCTTTATATAAATTCTGCTTTCCAACTATTTGTTGTTCCTTCTGCCTAATGGATTTTCTTCAATATTTATTGTAATGTACATCTGTGTGTGATCAGTTTTGCCACCGTTTTTACGTCTGACAAAGTTTTTATTTCACCTTTGTTTTTAAAAGGCATTATCACTAGATTTAGAATCTTTGCTACCCATTTTTCCTTTTCGTCTTTATTTAAGGATATCTTTATTCTGAATGGTTCTCCAGAATTTTCTGATTTGTTTTATTCTCAGTGATGAATGTTCTATCATTCCTACTTTTGTTTCTCTTTAAGCATTGTGTTCTTTGGCTGCTTTTGTATACCTGTGGCAGATTCATTTTGATATATGGCAAAACCAATACAATATTATAAAGTTAAATAAAATAAAAATTAAAAAAAAGATTTTGACTTTATTGATTTAAACATTTTGATTATTCTCAGCTTTGATATAGTTGTCTTCATATATCTTGCCTGTATTCTTCAATGAGTTACCTGAATTGGATGGTGTATAGTTTTAATCAAATTAAGAAAATTTTAGGCACTACTCCAAATAATTTAAATTACATCAGTAATAGGCTGCTTAAACTTGTCTCAGAGCTCACTGATATTATAATCATTTTTTCCATTCTTTTCTTCCTCTTTGTGTTGTATTTTATTAGTTTCTCTATGTCTTTAAATTCATTAATCAAGTTTTCTGTAGAGTCTAATCATCTGTTAATTGTATGTGACATATTACTTATCTCTGGAAGTTTGATTTTAAAATGTATAGCTTCTTTTTAAAAATATGATTGTTTATTATTATCTCCTTAACATGTATTTTCTTTCTGACTTTATTTTTGACATATTTGTAATAACTGTTTTAATATCCTTGTCTGATGATTTATTATGTCATTTTTGTGTATACTGATTTATTTTTATCTTTCTTTTCTTTCTTGTTTTGCATGCTCAGCAATTTTTATTTGATGGCAAGTTCTAAAAATTTTACTGTATCAGGTGTTGACTCTTTTTAAATTTCTTTAAATGTTCCTGAACTTTATTCTGGGATGCAGTTAAGGTACTGGGAAACGGTTTTGTTCTTTTTAGGGTTGCTTTTAAGCTTTGTTAGGTGGCTTTTATGCAAGGACTAATTTTCCCTAGCACTGAGACTGTAATCTACAGGGTTCTTTCCCTAAAGTCCCCAGTATTACTAAGGACTTCTACTGTAGGCTCATGTACTATCACTGGCCTTGTTTGATCTGTAAGGCTTTTCTATCTCTTTTTTTCCAGTGATTCTTTCCCTGGCCTTAGGTAATTTCTTTATATTAATGCAATTATCAGACCTCAATTAAGGACTCAAGATAAAACTTCTACAAATTTTTGTAGCTTTTTTTTTCTTTTAAAAGAAAAAAAATGAGATATCCCCTCACAAATTCTGTTGTTCTGTTGTGCAAATTCTAGCCCACGTGGACTCCTGAGATATTCAACACTGTTATTCTACTCATGAAGATCATGGGGCTCTGTTTGGATTATAGCTTCCTTCACCAGGACTGAGATACTTTTTTAGTCACTTGAGGCACTTTAAGCTGAAGCAATTGCAGGGATCACCTTTTTTTTTCTTTTTCTCGAAGATCTCTAATTTGTGTGTCCTAGGATTCATTATACAAAATTTACTAGTTTGTATATTTGGTCTGTTATTTTAGTTATTTATATGAAAAGATAAATTTGGCTTTTGTCATTCCTCCATAGCTGGAGTATATATAAAATCTTTTAGCCATAGATCAAGTGACCCAAATTCAAACTGGTGATTATTACTGTCTCATTTATGGTAGGGCTTTTCATTTGAAAATACTTTATGGTCACTTCTGAAACTTCTGGTATATGTGCCACAACTTACTGCAGAATTTTTGGGGACAATCCACAGATTTGATCTTCTTGGATAAAGTACAGATGGTATAATACTTCCAGGTAGACCACATAAAACTTCTGACCTAGCTCCACATAAAAGAAGAACTTGGAGGTGGAAGCTGTACAACTGTTATTTATGGCTGTCAAGTAGGGGTTAATTTGGAGAGAACATAGCCATCAAGAGTCCAGAAAGTCTCTGGTACCTGGCAAAGCAGTATTCCTGTTTCCTCCTCATGTTGGTTGTGCATAGAGTTTGCTCTGTTACCAGTAAAATGAGGACAGACTACACTCCATCTCCCCATTCATGGACACAGTGTTATTGGTTTTTAAGGAACAGAGCCTAGGTACACTGGCTCAAATTAAAATTCAGTTTATAGAGCAGAAGAATCTAAAGGATCCAAGAATTAGAAATATATGTAGACCCCATAGAAACTGATAAGGCATAGGAGAAAAAGAGGGCAATTCATTTTATTTTATAATTTTTAAAGGTTACTTTCCACTTACAGTTATTACAAAATATTGGCTGCATGTCTCATGTTATACAATACATCCTTAAAGCTATGTTATACATGATAGTTAATACTTTTCATTCTTCCATTACTGTGTTCTACCCAACCACCCCCCCAGCCCCAATTTCGCCAACGGCATCTGCAAGACTGCTTCTTTTTTGCTTTATTCAATAGTTGTATTTTTTAGATTCCACATATAAGTGATACCACACAGTATTTGTCTCTCCCATCTGAATTATTTCATTTAGCGTAGTGCCCTCCATGTCCATTCGTGTTCGTACAATTGGCAGAGTAGTAGTCCATATAGACACACACACACGTGTGTGTGTGTGTGTGTGTGTGTGTGTATGTATATATATATATATATGTATGTATATGTATACTTCCCACATCTTCTTTATCCATTCATCTGTTGATGGACACTTAAGTTGCTTCCATATCTCAGCAATAGTAGGTAATGCTACTATGAACACTAGAATTGAGTGTATCTTTTTTTTACTTTCTTTTTTTTTTTAATTTTATTTTATTTTTAAACTTTACAATATTGTATTAGTTTTGCCAAATATCGAAATGAATCCGCCACAGGTATACATGTGTTCCCCATCCTGAACCCTCCTCCCTCCTCCCTCCCCATACCATCCCTCTGGGTCATCCCAGTGCACCAGCCCCAAGCATCCAGTATCGTGCATCGAACCTAGACTGGCAACTCGTTTCATACATGATATACATGTTTCAATGCCATTCTCCCAAGTCTTCCCACCCTCTCCCTCTCTGACTGACTTCTATACATCAGTGTCTCTTTTGCTGTCTCGTACACAGGGTTATTGTTACCATCTTTCTAAATTCCATATATATGCGTTAGTATACTGTATTGGTGTTTTCCTTCTGGCTTACTTCACTCTGTATAATAGGCTGCAGTTTCATCCACTTCATTAGAACTGATTCAAATGTATTCTTTTTAATGGCTGAGTAATACTCCATTGTGTATATGTACCACGGCTTTCTTATCCATTCATCTGCTGATGGCATCTAGGTTGCTTCCATGTCCTGGCTATTGTAAACAGTGCTGCGATGAACATTGGGGTACACGTGTCTCTTTCCCTTCTGGTTTCCTCAGTGTGTATGCCCAGCAGTGGGATTGCTGGATCATAAGGCAGTTCTATTTCCAGTTTTTTAAGGAATCTCCACACTGTTCTCCATAGTGGCTGTACTAGTTTGCATTCCCACCAACAGTGTAAGAGGGTTCCCTTTTCTCCACACCCTCTCCAGCATTTATTGCTTGTAGACTTTTGGATCGCAGACATTCTGACTGGCGTGAAATGGTACCTCATAGTGGTTTTGATTTGCATTTCTCGATAATGAGTGATGTTGAGCATCTTTTCATGTGTTTGTTAGCCATCTGTATGTCTTCTTTGGAGAAACGTCTGTTTAGTTCTTTGGCCCATTTTTTGATTGGGTCATTTATTTTTCTGGACTTGAGCTGTAGGACTTGCTTGTATATTTTTGAGATTAGTTCTTTGTCTGTTGCTTCATTTGCTATTATTTTCTCCCATTCTGAAGGCTGCCTTTTCACCTTGCTAATAGTTTCCTTTGATGTGCAGAAGCTTTTAAGTTTAATTAGGTCCTATTTGTTTATTTTTGCTTTTATTTCCAATATTCTGGGAGGTGGGTCATAGAGGATCCTGCTGTGATGTATGTCAGAGAGTGTTTTGCCTATGTTCTCCTCTAGGAGTTTTATAGTTTCTGGTTTTACGTTTAGATCTTTAATCCATTTTGAGTTTATTTTTGTGTATGGTGTTAGAAAGTGTTCTAGTTTCATTCTTTTACAAATGGTTGACCAGATTTCCAAGCACCACTTGTTAAAGAGATTGTCTTTAATCCATTGTATATTCTTGCCTCCTTTGTCAAAGATTAGGTGTCCATATGTGTGTGGATTTATCTCTGGGCTTTCTATTTTGTTCGATTGATCTATATTTCTGTCTTTGTGCCAGTACCATACTGTCTTGATAACTGTGGCTTTGTAGTAGAGCCTGAAGTCAGGTAGGTTGATTCCTCCAGTTCCATTCTTTTTTCTCAAGATAGCTTTGGCTATTTGAGGTTTTTTGTATTTCCATACAAATTGTGAAATTATTTGTTCTAGCTCTGTGAAGAATACCGTTGGTAGCTTGATAGGGATTGTGTTGAATCTATAAATTGCTTTGGGTAGTATACTCATTTTCACTATATTGATTCTTCCAATCCATGAACATGGTATATTTCTCCATCTATTAGTGTCCTCTTTGATTTCTTTCACCAGTGTTTTATAGTTTTCTATGTATAGGTCTTTAGTTTCTTTAGGTAGACATATTCCTAAGTGTTTTATTCTTTCCGTTGCAATGGTGAATGGAATTGTTTCCTTAATTTCTCTTTCTGTTTTCTCATTATTAGTGTATAGGAATGCAAGGGATTTCTGTGTGTTGATTTTATATCCTGCAACTTTACTATAATCATTGATTAGTTCTAGTAATTTTCTGGTGGAGTCTTTAGGGTTTTCAATGTAGAGGATCATGTCATCTGCAAATAGTGAGAGTTTTACTTCTTCTTTTCCAATTTGGATTCCTTTTATTTCTTTTTCTGCTCTGATTGTTGTGGCCAAAACTTCCAAAACTATGTTGAATAGTAATGGTGAAAGTGGGCACCCTTGTCTTGTTCCTGACTTTAGAGGAAATGCTTTCAATTTTTCACCATTGAGGATAATGTTTGCTGTGGGTTTGTCATATATAGCTTTTATTATGTTGAGGTATGTTCCTTCTATTCCTGCTTTCTGGAGAGTTTTTATCATCTTTTCGAATTGCTGTCTTTATGGAATTGCCAGATCATATGGCAATTATAGTTTTTAGTTTTGAGTAGCCTCCATACTGTTTTTCAGTGGACTGTGCTAGTTTACATTCCCATCATGCACAAAGTTCCCTTTCTCTGAATCATTACCAATATTTGCTATTAATATTTGTCTTCGTTTTGATGACAGCCATTCTGACTGATGTGAGGTGATATGTCATTGTGGTTTGGATTTGCATTTCCCTAATTATTAGCAGTCTTGACTATCTCTTTATGTACCTATTGGCCATTTACATTTTCCTCTTTGGAAAAATGTCCATTCAGGTCTTCTGCCCATTTTTGGAATTGGTTGTTTGATATTTTGATGTTGAATTATATAAACTGTTTGTATATGCTGGATATTAATTTCTTACCAGTTGTACTATTTGCAAATATTTCCTCCCATTCAATAGGTTGTCACCTCATTTTGTCAGTCATTTCCTTTGCTGTGTGATTTGTTTAAATATAAGTTTAATTAAGTCCCATTTATTCATTTTGTTTTAATTTTCTTTACTTTAGGAGATAGCGCCAAAAATGTTTGGTATAATTTTTGTCAGAATGTTCTATTTTCCTCTAGGAGTTTTAGAGTGTCTAGTCTTATAATTAGGTCTTTAATCCATTTGAGTTTATTTTCATATATGGTTTTAAAGAATGTTTTAATTTCATTTTTTACATGTGGCTGTCCAGTTTTCCCAGCAGCACTTAGTGAAGAGAGTGTCTTTTCTCCATTGTGTATTCTTGTCTCCTTTGTTGAAAATTAATTGCATGGTGCTTGATTAATTGGCTAAAGTGCTTTACTTTGGGGCTCTCTATTTTCTGCCATTATCTATGTCTGTTGTAGTGCCATTGCCATAATATTTTGATGACTGTAGCATTATAGTATAGTCTGAAGTCAGGGAACATGATTCCTTCAGCTCTATTCTTCTTTCTCAAGATTGTTTTGGCTATTCAGAGATTTTTGTGTTTCCATACAAATTCTAAAATTATTGTTCTGGTTCTGTGAAAAAATGCCATTAGTATTTTGATCGAGAGTGCATTGAATCTGTAGACTGCCTTGGATATACGATGATTTTAATAATATTGATTCTTCCAATCCAAGAAGACAGTATATCTTTCCATCTATTTGTGTTGTCTTCATTTTCTTTCATCTGCATCTTATAGGTTTTGGAATGCAGAACTTTTGTCTCCTTAGGTAGGTTTATTCCTAGGTATTTTATTCTTTTTAATGCAGCAACTATTTTCTTTAACACTCTCTCTATGGCATCATATTTTTCTACCTCTTCTTCTCTCTATAACTCCCTTCCATGTTCCCTCCCCTGTGGACTGCTGCTGCTGCTGCTTAGTCGCTTCAGTCGTATCCGACTCTGTGCGATCCCATAGACGGCAGCCCACCAGGCTCCCCGTCCCTGGGATTCTCCAGGCAAGAACACCGGAGTGGGTTGCCATTTCCTTCTCCAATGCATGAAAGTGAAAAGTGTAAGTGAAGTCGCTCAGTCGTATCTGACTCCTAGCGACCCCACGGACTGCAGCCTACCAGGCCCCTCCGTCCGTGGGATTTTCCAGGCAAGAGTACTGGAGTAGCTTGCCACTGCCTTCTCCGACTAGCCTTATATACTTAATTGGTACAGTATTTCAGGGAGAGGAATTTGATTGGCCCAACCTAGACTGGATGTGTCTACCTGATGTTACTGTGGCCAAGATGAGAGGGCAGAGTCATTTGGTATAGGGATGGACACCCAGGCACAAGCATGAGAAAGAAAATAGAGTTAGACATGATCCTCTAATAACATTTATCATAGTCGATTCAAGTATTTAGGGCACCAGGCACCAAGGGAAGAATGAATAAGAGGGAGAGAGGGAAATGAAAGCCCAACTTTGTCTTCTATGGAGTTCTACTTTAAACTGACACTAATGGGCCACTATGGCCTTAATCATGGTGTGACTAGGTAATGAAGTTGTCACTGCTTTTTCTTGATTACTCTCAAGTTTTATGGTGGGATCATGCTCATTTTGAAAACGATACATCCTGCTTTTATCTCAAGTAAAAAGAGATACCATTTTAGAAGAAATTCTCCGCTTCTGAGAGGTTCTCTCAGAGCCAACTTCATTCCAGTATCTGGTTCTGGAAGACCAGGAGATCACCAGCTGTACATTTAGCATAAATGGAGTTAATGATAGATTTGCTTGAATAGAGGTTTCAGCCTCCAGCCTCCTAAATGAGTATTAGGGCACAAAACTGAAATGTTTGAGGAATGAAGATGTGGCATTTCCTACCACTGGCATACAGCCTTTCCTCAGGACACAGTTATGTCCCTCCTCTTCCGTCTAGCTAGGGAAGCTATCTACTATATATGCATTTTCTTTTTGTCGTACTAAAATAATACTTAAAAAACAATCTGTTTCAGTTTGGAAAACAAAGTCCTATAAGCTGTGAAACCCACTAGGTCTCTTAAATAATTCTGCCCCAACTGAGTCACTAAGAAATATGAAGCAGATTCTAAATTATTCTGCCAATAGTGATTATTCTTCCTATACGACTGTCAATTTTATTTTTTTAAGTATGGAATGTTCATGTAAATGTCATTAAATATAAGTGAATTTGCCTAATCAGATGACTTACTGAACCTGAGGAAAACACCGTGTGTGCTTACAAATACTGACTTTGTGTTCCCTCTTTTTAGCTGCTTGTTCCTTACAAAGTCCTACAAAGAGGTGATGTGACTATCTGTGCTTTGCAATTCAAGCTGTTTTTAAAGTGGAGAGAATTTCACTAGAATTTTTTCTCTCCCCCTTCCCCGACCCCTTCGCCCTTGCATTCATTAAAGCTGAGTTCCTGGCTCAAGTTAAGGGAAGATTTTAGTTATTATTCTTGGCAAAGGAAGTCTCCATTGTGGCTTTGATTTGAACTTCAGCTCTTCTGAGTGCAGGGGTCACATGTGAATTTGTTATGCTTCCTGGCAAATGTTTCAGAATAAATGAATCTGATGAAATTCTCATGAAGTATTTGTTTTTTAGTGTTTCTCTAATACACAATAAATTGTTATTTATGAGGCGTAATTGAAGACAATTCTGGAGGAAGTTATGTATAAGATTAGGGGGATTATTAAATCAACTTTATTGTGTTTTCAAAACTTAAAAATGGTTTACAGCTATAATAAATTGCTCGAGAGTGCTATCAACCCATAAATTTTAATAATTTAATAAACATTTTGCAGTTAAGTTGGGCTCATGGCCAAATTCCAAGGCTGGGTTTGTGTTGTGGATATAGTAATGTGTGTTTTAGTTAACCTGACTGTTAAAAGAACGAATTGTTCTCGTGCATGATAATCGTTGATTGGTCATTAATTTTAATGAGCTAAAAACTGGGAACTCAAGTTTGAAGTTAGGAGGGTATACTAGGTTTCTCTGCCCCTCTTCAGTCAGTTTTACTAATCACTGTTGCTATTTAGTATCTTCATTGTTTATCTGAAGATACTGCAAACTTCAATGTGTGTTCGAAGATAGTTGCATTACTTCTGCTAGCCCTTTCACCTCAAAAATCTGTTATAAAAGTAATCACTGACTCACCTCCTATTAGTGGGCTGTTAACTACATAGTTAAAATATGCTTTTACACTAATACATTCAAAGTATTCATAATAATTTTACACATAGAGAATTCTCAATATATATCCACTGATTAAAATAAATCTGTATCCGTATAATAAAGCAGACAAAATATGTGGTTGTTTTGCTATATCTTCTCTTGTGAAATTTGGTGGTCAAATTCAAAACAGCTCACTGAGAAGAATAGAACTATGTTGAGAGTCGGTATTGGCTTCAAATGTGTACCTTAATGAAATGTGCTAATTATGTGAGCATTATATGAAGCATTATTCATATGTCTGTCTAGACGAGAGTATGCCTAGATTTGAGCCAAGTTAATTAGAGAGTATTTAATAAAAATATTATTTTGCTCTTTCCTCCCTTTATTCTCCTCAAATGAATCTTAAAACTAAAGTGCTTTAATTAGACTTTGTGATCAGTGGTTCTTCATCTGCTTTTTATGATTATCACAAAAATAGTCACCACTATATTAAAGGGTACTTAATGTAAGACTCAAATTATTGACTTTAGACTACACATTCTGTGATTTTAAAGAGAAATTTTGTGACCATGATAAAATATGTGTGATGAGTATTAATACAGGAGTCTTTTCCTCTGCTTATTTAATTCTCATTTTCCCATCTTACTAATATGACTGAAAAAAAACATACTTGATGATTTCTACCACCAAAAGAATGTCACTTGGTAACTAGAGGCAAGTATGTGTTTATCCACGCAAGATGGGCACATGCTAATATATGCACTTGCTATGCCTAAGTTTTCACTTAATGAAAAGCTTAATAAAAATCAGCATTCATAGCCCCTGCATAGTCAGATAAATTAGTTAATGCACAATAAGCAGCTCTTATGTATAATGCAAAAGATTAGTCTTATCATTTGCATAATGTGCTACAAACGGCCCACTGTTTCAAACATTTGAAGTTCCCCCGTTAAATGTGAGTTGAAAGCTGAATGACGTCAATAAGGTAATTATGCTTCATTTAGCATATCTCATTCATTCTCTGGAGTTCAAGACCCTATCTGAGCTCTGTTGACAGCACCACTGAAAGGCACTGGTAATGGTTCAAAAACAAAGCTGTGGCAGTCTGGAAAGAAGCCTGGTGTGCTCAAGTCTCCATTGTATGACTTGTTCCCCAGTAAAAACTCATTTGACACTCTGGCCTAGGCACATATTTATGTATAAATGTGTACAACTAGGAAGCTGTTAGTTTACACTGAGAGTAAAAGAATTTTCAGGCCAATCAGTGACTTCCAGACTCATCAGAATTCCCAGTGGAAAGAGATTGTCAAGGAAGTATTTCTGTCTTCCTCACAGACATGTTGATTCACACCCTGCTTCTGCAAGTAAGAAACGCAGAATTCACTGTCAGTTTTCCTTCCCTCCTCATCTTACCCCTAGAGAACATTTCCGTGTCTGTGCTAAATTAAAAGGCATTTTTTGAAAATTAATCTTGTTCTATATAAATGCAAACGCATGCACGTGTGTGTGCGTGCACACACACACACACACACCAAAGTTTTACATATGTGAAAATTAAGACCCAAAGAAATTACACAGTTTACCTAAGACCTAGTTCTACTGGGTTTAAAGTAAGTCTCGGCTCATGACTCATGTTTTTTTGTTTTGCGTATTTTAAAAAATTCTTTTTACATTTGTTTACTGTCTCAAGGGTAGAGAGACAAATCATTTTATATTTGTCACAGTCAGCTGGCAAGTATTTTTGCAAAGGTTCATATTAAAACCGTAAAAATGATGGCTATGAAAGTATCTCTGAAAGATGATGCGTTTGCACACTCAGACTCTTGCTCTTACTCTACTTAAAAGCAAACTGTGCTTGATCATTTTTTAGTATCTCCTGTAAAAACAGCATTTGGGCAAACATGGTAAAATTATAACTTTCTTCTGAAAATGGCATTTTATTGAAATCCTTCCTCTTAGATTGGTTAAATCTTCTTTCTTGCACATAGAAAAATAATTTGTTGGCCAGGAAATGTGTTTATTTTGAAATCATGTATCCTATATACCACTGCTCATTTTGCTCCACAATAATAATTTTAAATAGCACAATCCTTGGACTTTCTGGTACATAGAAAATCGAATCAGTTAACCTTGTATATATGCTTATATGACTCTTTATATGCAATAGTTCTATCTTGCAAGGTCAACTGTGCAGTTTAGGGCTAGAAGTAGGCTAAAAAAGTGTCATAAGATTTATTGTTCCTGCTTAGGAAGTAGTAAGACATAGATTTTAGAACATAGATGTTGTTAAGACATGAATGAACACATTTATATTCAGAAGTCCAAAAAAGGTAGAGGATTTGCCATTGTAGCTGAAGAAAGCAATCAGGAAAGGAAACAAAGAAAAAGTCTTTAATATTTCTTATACTGTAATTATGATAAGAAATATAAGAAACATTTAATGAGAAATTATTGTATTTCAGTTTGATGATTTTGTTCATTTACATCAATACTTTTATTTATTGAAGTAAATTTATGTCAGAGCACTCATCTTTCCCTATTAACTAGGCAATAGCATAAATAATAGACAAATTAACTAAAATATTTACAAACACTAATTTGAATAGCTCTCAGCTACTACAGAATCAAATCTGAAACATAGAATGTCCTTCCAGTGTCACTAAACAAAAACTGAGATGTCAAGTAACAGAAACGTGTCTCCAAATGACCAGTCTGAAAACGTTACTTCGGGTGGCTACACAACTCTGGCTTTGACCACTTTGATATGGACTTTTGCTAATTATCGTCTTGGCCTCTAGTATTTCGTGTATGTGTGTTTGTGCAGCTATTTTCCAAGAGTCTTTTCTCTTCAATAGGTTCAGATGAGACAGATTACAAAAGTCCAATGAGAGAAGTAATTGTAGCAGCAGCAATGCAGCTATAGTTCTACGCACACAGCGCGCTCCCGGGGTGCTCAGGTCTCCTAAATTGCCTCTATGTAAAGAAGAGATAAAAACCTAACCCACCAATGGCAGAGGAGGTACAGCTGAAACAGCTCAGTTTCTCTAGTCATTTTCCAAATTTGAACGGCATAAAGGGATTTGTACAAGTGTCTTGAATCCAAAGTTTGATATGTAATGTTCAAAATGTAGACTGATTTCAACTCAGGGTGTTCTTTCATACTGTATCCATGTTGGCCATAGTCAGTTTTTATTAGGCACTAGCAAATGGCCTTTGTGACTATTGCTATGACAGTCAGTACTATATCTTAATTAGTATTATTTCTAGTTCAACTAAAATAGCTAAAGGGTCCTCTTGGGATCTATTCTGGGATATGGTTTTGTTTAATCTTATTATTAATGATAATAAATTTTTACTTCTTTGGAGTATCATCTGTATGCCAATGATTCCATTATTTAAACAAATAATTATCCTACCTTACAATTTCTTTTAGAACATGAAAATAACAAATCATAGTTATGGCTTATTCAAAGTAAATTAGTTCTAAAACACTAATAAAATTAATTGCAAGATGTTTGATTGGAAACCAGAGCCGGTTAAAACAGGAGCTCTCTTTTATGGTCTTTGATAATGCATTACTCTCTGAAATAAAGCTACCAGCACAAAATATCTCAGTGCTTGTTAGCAAACAAAGAGTAATTGAAACTTGGTTGCTAGGAGACATTATTTCTCCTTGTTGACAATCCTGATTTTCTTTGATTACTGGCACTATTGTTGTTCATTACACAAACTGCATGTTTTTATGTAACATTGAAGAAACATATTTTGGAACCCAATTGTTGTGTGAATACCACCATGTGCTACCAAAGAAATATTTATTCACAGGTTCGACAGGTTAACTATCTCTCATGAGCATTTTGTTCCAAAGGCTTACTACATATTTTTTGATTCCTTATAAAATATAATTTTACCGGAAATAAAATTCTGAGTTTTGCATAGTGAAGATTTGAAATAATCCATGAACTTAAGATTTTCTAAAAGCAGAAAAATAACCTTATCACTGTAAATTCAGCTTCTTCACTGTCGTTATTTCTTTTCTATATTCAAGATTATTTCATTTGCATGAGGGAAAAACAATATTCAGAAAATAGGAAAATGTTTATTTTAAATGAGGTTGGGTTTTAAAAATCCTGGAAGTTTTAAAATGATTTTAATAAAATGAGCACTTTGTTATTTAGTTTTCTTTGGTAAAGAATATTCAAATATATTTATTAAAAAAGAAAGGGTTAACATCATACTTGGCAAGCTTCAAACAAGTAGAATATATGTTATGCAGTATATATCTTAAAAATCTTCACTCCAAATGGAATTCCAGTTATTTTTATGCTATCTAACCTCAGGTTGGGTAACACTCAGATCTGTCTGCAGGTTCCTATCCTCACAGCTGTGAAAACTACTCTGCTGCTCTTTTAATGACATCTTCACTCTTAACTTTTTTGCCTTAGGAATAGATAGACAACAGCAGAGAATTCTATCCCCTTTCTCTCTTGTCACATTAATTATCTTTTATCTTTACTCATTCTTATTCTCTCCTATCATAGAATAATGTTATGTTTCCAGTCTGAAATTCCTTCTTCTGCTTCTATTATCTTCTTTTGGAATCTTGGCTCTCATTCACCCTCTCTTTCCCTTTACTTAACATTTTTTTTTCTTTGCCTGGTTACATATTCAGGCTAAGCTAAAAGTCTTATTTTTTTTTGCATCTTTGTTTTTTGCTTTCTAGACTATTCAGAGAAAGTTCTACAGGTAGAGGTTGTCTCATTTTCTAAAACTGCAATTTTACGTCAAATACTCTACCTGAAATTTCTCTCCTATGTACAAATGGCCTCTGGAGCTCCAAATCAAGGATTTTTTTTTTCTTAATTCACGTTCTTTTGACTTCACATTATGGTTGATGATTCTTTTAACGTCTTTTTAAAAATTTCCTTGAAAATTGCTGTCTTGGATATCTTCCCACCTTAATAATTTCTCACAAATCTCAGTCTGCTCTTTCTGTTCTTGTTTGTATCCTAAAGTTATCATCCCCCAAGTTCATCTTCTTACATTCTGTTTACTGTCTCATCCCAGCGAACAGCTTCAGCTGTCATCTCTGTACAGATCTCAAGGGAAAATTATATACAAAACCCCAACTATCTCCAATTCACTCCTGCATATTTAACTGCGCTTAAGCAATACTCTGGCTTCCCTGGTGGCTCAGAGGGTAAAACGTCTGCCTGCAATACGGGAGACCTGGGTTTGATTCCTGGGTCGGGAAGTTCCCCTGGAGAAGGAAATGACAACCCACTGTAGTACCCTTGCCTGTAAAATCCCACGGACGGAGAAGCCTGGTAGGCTACAGTCCATGGGGTCACAAAGAGTCAGACACTACTGAGCGACTTCACTTTCACTTTCATTTTAAGCAATACTCACATGGTTGCTTCATTGGCACCTTGAGCTCATCAAATTCATAGTATCCAGGGTCACTTTTCTATGAAAATTTCATTCTTCCTAATTATTTCAGTGTATATTAAGGGTTTCCCTGGTGGCTCAGCTGGTAAAGAATCCACCTGCCATGTGGGAGACCTAGGTTCGATCCCTTGGTTGGGAAGATCCCCTGGAGAAGGGAACGGCTCCCACTCCAGTATTCTGCCCTGGAGAATTCCATGGACTGTATAGTCTATGAGGTCACAAAGAAATGGACACGACTGAGTGACTTTCACTTTCATATTAAGCTACTATTATTTTTAAGCCATTTTTGTTCTTGTTTCATCAAATCAATTGCTTGATCCTTAAGATTTTGTCCTGTTTTCTTTGCCATCTCGGTTCATCAGTAATTTTTTTCATGGATTATGCCTTTGGTGTTGTGTCTAGAAAGTCATTACCAAACCCAAGGTCATCTAGGATTTCCTCTATTATTATTCTCTGGGAGTTTTATAGTTTTATGTTTTGCATTTAGGTCTATGATCCATTTTCAGTTCATTTTTGTAACAGTATAAGGGCTGTGTCTAGATTCACTTTTTTTTTTTTTTTTTTTGCATCTGAATATCTAGTTGTTCCAGCACCATTTGCAAAAAAGACTATCTTTGCTCCATAGTATAGCCTTAAATTATTTTTTAAAAAATAAATGATGTTAAATTGTTTCTTTTGCACTTTGCCAATCACCATTGCAAAAAATTTGTTAGCTAGTGCTTTTACTCTTCAGTGAATAAATGCCTCCAATGTGAGGTCAAGGATGACTAGTTCTCCAGTTGTCAATATTCAAGCAGACAATTGATCTTCTCATTTCATTTAATCTTAGTAGCCATTTCCTTTTCCCCAGCTCCAACACTACTTAGAGAAACTAAACCTGTCCACTGTCATCAGTGCTTAGTGTAAGTGTAATATGACATGAATCAAAGACCCTTCAGGCCAAAGTAGAGATGGGTAATTTATTACTGGAGAACAGAGGCTTTTCTGAAATTTTCTTTAGTTCACGCAGATCACTGTGAATTAACTAAGCAAGGGGGCAGCAGGTGCTCTCATTAAATTTACAGCTTTGGCAGCAGCTAGAAGAGTAGTTTTAAAAGAATATACAGCTGTGTAGACACGTGTAAGGCAGCCATGCACTCCCAAACATGCAGGGATAGGTGGGCCAGTGCTCCCTCACAGTACTTCAAGAAGCTCTGGTTGGAAGCATCCAAGCAAGTAATTTCTAAACAGAGTGTGGGGAAGTATGTTCCCTGAAATGACAAAAGCCCATCCTGAAACCTCAGGATTACATGAAACCTTTCTGAATTGTGTAGGAGATCAGAGCCCTATGTGGCCATTTCCCATGAGATGAAAGTCATCCCTGGTCTGTTTCTTCTAGCTTCTTTTCGTCCCCCTTTTAAAGGGGACTGAGTTTAAAAAGGAGCATCATTTCTTTAGGTTAGTTTTGGTAAAATATGTCAATCTCATAATAATAGCCTTCACAAAGACATGATGTTTTGTTAAAGTGGAGTTTGTTCATTGTACACGTTTTCCTCTAGGAAAGACCCACCATTCCAGTCTACAAGGGCAGAAAGACTTCCTTTTCATAGTTCTAAAATCTTTCTTCAACATCCATCTTTCTGTTTTTTTGTCTGTTTCTTCCCTGTCTCTATCTTTTCTCACATTAATGGAAAGTTATAATATTTCCTAAATTCTTGGACAATTTGCAATAATTTTGGTGCAATTTTGGTGAAGTGCCTTTCTTCCTCCCTCCCTTCCTCTTTCTTCCCACTAGATTTCTTTTTCTCATTTATTTTCAAATAAGTCCACAATTGACCTGTGACAGCTTATAGTTAGACTGCATTTAATAACATACTGTAAAATATATGTGATAATTTTAAAACAGAACTAAGAAAAGTAGCTATAACTATATAGTCCAATATAGAGGAATTTTACAGTTAAGTAGAATAGGTGAACATCAGATATTGCTTTACTTGAAATTTATATTTGCTCAAATCATGCTGGATAAAGAATCTTGATGGATTTGTGGCAGAACAAATGATCTATCGATAAACGCTGAATTCTCTTCTTTTGTACATAGTACATCGTTTTAATCGGGAAAGTCACTGAAAACTTTTATTTTGATATTCTATTTTGTTGGTGATATGATACTAGTGATGTGGTAAATACAGTGACAGTCTAGGCTACTGATATTTCTCTATTCAGTGAGGATAGATTATGCCTCCAGCTGGAGCCAACACCTCATAAATCTAAACTAGAATAAGAGTAGAATTTTAGACCTGGAAAGGAGCTTAGGGTTCAACTCACTTAACAATGGCTTTGCCATTGATCATAGGAAAGTAAGCTGAGTTGGATAAATCTGGCCAATCTGTCAGCACTAGTGAGAAAGGAAAAAAGAAAACATGGCAATACCTGTGATGACTGATGGCTTCAGGTATATAGGAGAGCAGGTTTTATTTTTTTAATTACATTTCTACAGCATAGCAATTGTAGTTTCCCTCTGACTCCTGCTACAGGGACAAAACTAACTTTTTAAATACAGAAATATTTGTTAAAATAATATTTTCTTTATTAGGAATTCACGTGTAATAAAGAAAAGCATATTCACTCCTAAACTTTGTGTGGTACTATATTTGTCGTATCTTTGTGGTGTATCTACAGATAGGCTTAACTTCCATATGAGCGTCCATTTATATAAGTGTGTTAAACTATCTCATAAAATGTCATGTTGTGTGTATTACCTTCTATGCAATGAAGATGAAATATATGAAAATCATGTGTCAAAGGTCACTTAGTGGGTAGCAATATAATCAATGTGAATAAAATTTAGTAAAGAACTGTTTATTTGTTACTAGACTAACATAGCCTGTGGGACGAGCAGAATGTCAAAAAAGAAATATGGGGATATGAAATTTTTGTGCTTGTCTTCAAGACAGCCATATGTTTATAATGGCATGCAAGCAAAACTCAGTTCACAATATATATTCAAATTGTAATATCTAAAGAATATTTCAAATCACTAGTAAACAAACATAAGACTGATGCCCCCCTTTTATGTAATAGAATACTTATATATAAAAGCATTTTAAATGTCAATTTATTTTGTGAAATATATACTGGAATAGAGATGAGGCAGAACAGGCTATAAATCATTTTGAAACATGGCAAAGTCAGGTTCCTTTCTTTACTAAGATCCTCTAGCAGATGCCTCTGTTGCTCCATATCACATCATAACCCCTCTTGAACCTCTGATTTTAGGCAGATCTCTGCTGAATTCGTCAGAGCTCTGACAGAGTCCCACCAAGTATTTATCCTCTGTTCTCTGATTTCTGACTATGAGCTTCAATGTAGTTGTCCAAGTGTACCAGCATAGCCCTGAGGTGCAGGGAGTTAGTTCCTCCCTGACAGCCCTCTACCAAGGGAAAGGTCAGCTGAAGACAAAGCCTCAAGTCCCTACACTTTGGACTGACAGTTCTGAAAAGTATGTGGTTTACTTTCGGAAGAGCTGCTAGAACTGAGCCTTCATTGCCCACACGGTTAATCTCGGTGGTGCGTGCTAATGGTAACTTCTCTTTTCTCTACCCTCCCCCCATCTTATCCTTGCTTCCAGGGTAAACTAACTATCCCAAGCTCTGCATCTGGGGAACCTAGATCAACACAATTCCAGTAGTATGGTTTTCTTCCTTAATATGTGCTGTGAGAATCTGTGAGATTTATGTGTCTTCATATATAGCATGGGGTCAAGTTGGGAGCTTAGGATACTGGTGCTAAACTCCTCACTGTTTCCCTGGCTAGAAGCATTACCTTATCTGGGCCACAATTTCTTTAACTATAATATCATAGAATTAGCCTCACAGCACTTAAGGGACCCTGGGTACAAGTATAGACCATGAAATAGTTGAATACACTCATATCTATTGCATAGGGTTTGATTTATTCTCTTTTGAGATGTGAAACATCCCTTAACCATGAAGTGAAAGTCAGAACTGGTGGGTTTTACATTTGTTGTTTTATTTGTTACTTAATCAAAATAAATATGGTGCACATGACAGAAACCAAATGATATGAAAGGACCATGAATGAAAAATAGCCATCCCTGTCCTGCCACTTCCCTGCTCTGTTTCCCATAAATAATCTTAATCACTTCTGTGTGTAATGTTTCAGGTCATCTCTATAATTTGAAATAAAATGTAGAATGTTTAAAAGATTACATTCCAGAATGGAATGGTAGAATTTCATCCTGGTAAAGTACTCTATATCTAAGCCCTCTGTATTTTCATAAATACATTTTTCATGATCCCATTTATGCCTTTATGTATAATGCACTCTAAGAAATCTACAAATTCTGGTATTATTTCCTTACTCTCCTTACTGTACCATGAGTTTATTACCGTCCCTTCTACCTCCTTTCCCCACTTAGTATCCTCTATTTTCTGTATTACCTAAATTGATATCAGACACCACCCTTATGGCAGAAAGTGAAGAGGAACTAAAAAGCCTCTTGATGAAAGTGAAAGAGAAGAGTGAAAAAGTTGGCTCAAAGCTCAACATTCAGAAAACGAAGATCATGGCATCTGGTCCCATCACTTCATGGGAAATAGATGGGGAAACAGTGGCAGACTTTTTTTTTTTTTGGCTCCAAAATCACTGCAGATGGTGACTGCAGCTATGAAATTAAAAGATGCTTACTCTTTGGAAGAAAAGTTATGACCAACCTAGATAGCATATTGAAAAGCAGAGACATTACTTCGCCAGCAAAGGTCAGTCTAGTCAAGGCTATGGTTTTTCCAGTGGTCATGTATGGATGTGAGAGTTGGACTGTGAAGAAAGCTGAGCACCGAAGAATTGATGCTTTTGAACTGTGGTGTTGGAGAAGACTCTTGAGAGTCCCTAGGACTGCAAGGAGATCCAACCAGTCCATTCTGAAGGAGATCAACCCTGGGATTTCTTTGGAAGGAATGATGCTAAAGCTGAAACTCCAGTACTTTGGCCACCTCGTGCGAAGAGTTGACTCACTGGAAAAGACTCTGATGCTGGGAGGGATTGGGGGCAGGAGGAGAAGGGGACGACAGAGGATGAGATGGCTGGATGGCATTGCTGACTCGATGGACATGAGTCTCAGTGAACTCCGGGAGTTGGTGATGGACAGGGAGGCCTGGCGTGCTGCGATTCATGGGGTTGCAAAGAGTCGGACATGACTGAGCCACTGATCTGGTCTGATAAGCAGACTTATTTTACTCAGTATGACAATATCTAGGTATATCCATGTTACTGTAAATGGCATTATTTCATTTTTTCAATGGCTGAGTTATAGTCCATTGTGTGTGTGTGTGTGTGTGTGTGTATGTATCTCATAGCTTTTTTATTAGTATTTATTTTAAATGTGCTCTTGTCCATTTAGTTTCTCTGTATCTCCTTTACTGCTTTTTTTGTTAAGTAATATACTCTTTCAGAGAAGGCAATAGCACCCCACTCCAGTACTCTTGCCTGGAAAATCCCATGGATGGAGGAGCCTGGTAGGCTGCAGTCCATGGGGTCGCTGAGGGTCGGACACCACTGAGCGACTTCACTTTCACTTTTCACTTTCATGCATTGGAGAAGGAAATGGCAACCCACTCCAGTGTTCTTGCCTGGAGAATCCCAGGGACGGGGGAGCCTGGTGGGCTGCCGTCTATGGGGTCTCGCAGAGTCAGACACAACTGAAGCGACTTAGCAGCAGCAGCAATGTACTCTTTGGTCCCTTCTTTTTATACTGTTTTTAAGTTATCTTCTTATTGATTTTCCTAGGAATTACAGTAGGTGATTTCCTCAGATTAAAATTAGCATACTCTAATAAAATTAGAAACTTTAGTCCAATATAGCTATATTTATTCTTGTTCTGATTTATTATTTATAAAACACAGATTTATAATTTTTAATACAGATATTTTAAATAGCTAAGGGAAGAAAATAAAGAAGTTATAATTATATAGTATTCTACATTTATTTACCTGTATAATTATATTTTATGTTTTTTTGCATTTCTTTATGTGGATTCAGATAACCACATGCTGTCATTTTCCTTCAGCCTGGTGGACTTGCTTTAATACTTTCAGTAATGCAGATCTGTAAGCAACACATTACCTCATCTTTGTTTATGTGGGAATTACTCTATATCAACTTTATTTTTGAAGTGTGATTTTGCTGCGTATAGAACTTTTTGTTGATAGGTTTTAAAAAGTTGTTATTCACACTTTGTATATGTCATCCTACTTCTACCATCCGTTGCTTCTAATGAGAATGCAGTGTTTAAGCCTACTGTCTTCCTTTATACGAGTCAATTTGTTTTTCTCTTGTTACCTCCAAGTTTTTCTTTTTATCTTTGGCTTTCAACATTTTGACTTTGATTTACCTATGTGTGATCTCCTTGTTTTTATTTTACCTGAAATTCATTAGCTGTTTTAATGTGTTATTTAATATTTTTAATGTTATGTGGGACATTTTTATCATTATTTTTTCAAATATTTTTTCTGTCTCTTTTTCTTTCTTGTCTCCTTTGAAGCTACCACTACACATATATTGGTATGCTTAATTGTAACGGTATTCTTCACAGAGCTAGAATAAATAATTTCACAATTTGTATGGAAATACGAAAAACCTCGAATAGCCAAAGCTATCTTGAGAAAGAAGAATGGAACTGGAGGAATCAACCTACCTGACTTCAGGCTCTATTACAAAGCCACAGTTATCAAGACAGTATGGTACTGGCACAAAGACAGAAATATTGATCAATGGAACAAAATAGAAAGCCCAGAGATAAATCCACACACATATGGACACCTTATCTTTGACAAAGGAGGCAAGAATATACAATGGATTAAAGACAATCTCTTTAAGTGGTGCTGGGAAAACTGGTCAACCACTTGTAAAAGAATGAAACTAGAACACTTTCTAACACCATACACAAAAATAAACTCAAAATGGATTAAAGATCTAAACGTAAGACCAGAAACTATAAAACTCCTAGAGGAGAACATAGGCAAAACACTCTCCAACATTCATCACAGCAGGATCCTCTATGACCCACCTCCCAGAATATTGGAAATCAAAGCAAAAATAAACAAATGGGACCTAATTAAACTTAAAAGCTTCTGCACATCAAAGGAAACTATTAGCAAGGTGAAAAGGCAGCCTTCAGAATGGGAGAAAATAATAGCAAATGAAGCAACGGACAAACAACTA
>NW_011494807.1:5922061-5938521 GCF_000754665.1 Bison bison bison | reverse complement strand
TAAATGACCCAATCAAAAAATGGGCCAAAGAACTAAATAGACATTTCTCCAAAGAAGACATACAGATGGCTAACAAACACATGAAAAGATGCTCAACATCACTCATTATCAGAGAAATGCAAATCAAAACCACTATGAGGTACCATTTCACACCAGTCAGAATGGCTGCGATCCAAAAGTCTACAAGCAATAAATGCTGGAGAGGGTGTGGAGAAAAGTGAACCCTCTTACACTGTTGGTGGGAATGCAAACTAGTACAGCCACTATGGAGAACAGTGTGGAGATTCCTTAAAAAACTGGAAATAGAACTGCCTTATGATCCAGCAATCCCACTGCTGGGCATACACACTGAGGAAACCAGAAGGGAAAGAGACACATGTACCCCAATGTTCATCGCAGCACTGTTTATAATAGCCAGGACATGGAAGCAACCTAGATGTCCATCAGCAAAGATCTATCAGGAGAGTGAAGACATGCCATGGATTAGGAGAAAATATTTGCAAACAGTATATCTGATAAATACTTATATGAGAATAAAGAGCTCTTGTAACTTATTTGGAAAACAAATAATCTCATTTCAGTTCAGTTCAGTCGCTCAATCGTGTCCGACTCTTTGCGACCCCATGAATCGCAGCATGCCAGGCCTCCCTCTCCATCACCAACTCCCGGAGTTCACTCAGACTCACTTCCATCGAGTCAGTGATGCCATCCAGCCATCTCATCCTCTGTTGTCCCCTTCTCCTCTTGCCCCCAATCCCTCTTAATGTGGGTAAAATATTTGAATAGACATTTTACTAAATAAATATACAAATAGCCAATAATTACCTGAAAAGATGATCAGAATCATTACTCATTAGGGAAATGAAAATCTAACCCACAATGATACACCATTTCTTACTCACCAGAATGGCTCAAATAAAAATGACAAGAAATAAATACTGGTAAGGATATGGAGAAGTTGAAACCCTCATTCATTGCTGGTAGGTATGTCAAATGGGGCAGCCACTTAAAAAAATATACAGGAAAGCACAAATGTTATTCCTTAGTCATACAAACAGTCCTTTTCTAATTGTTCTTCTGGAGATATCTTTCCATTTCTTCGTACCATCTCCAATTTCCTTCATTAATGTTTTATAGTTTTCATTGGGAGTTTTCACTCTCCTAGTCAGGTTTATTATTTTGTCTTTTATTCTTTTTGATGTGATTTAAAGTGGGATTGTTTTCTACTTTCTCTTTCTGGTATTACATTCTTAGTACATGAAAAAGCAACAGATTTCTGTATATTAACCATGTATTCTGCAACTCTGTTGAATTCATTTACTAGTTCTAATAGTTTCGGAGTGGAGACTTTAGAGTTTCGTATGTAGAATATCATGTCATTTGTAAATAGTGACAGTTGTACTTCTCTTTCAGTTTGTATGCCTTTTGTTTCTTTTTCTTATCTAATTGTTGTGGCTAGAACTGTTAACACTGTGTTAAGTAGAAATGTTGAGAGTGGGCATCATTTGTCTTGTTCCTGACTTTAGAGAAAAAGCTTTCAACTTTTCTCAGTTGAGTATGATGTACAACACTGAAATGAGTGCTTGCCATATCGTAGGTATTCAATCAATACTTTTTAAATAAATGGATTCCTTAATAGTCCTGTGTCTCATTTAATATACCTCATACTGAACTAATAATCTCTATTTTTATGATCTCAAAGAGGAAGTACCTATGAGATCATTTGGCAATTCAAAATGTGCTGAAAAGACAAGGTTTAATTTTGGCACAGAACTCATTTTACATTTTCACCACAACATGGACATTTTTGGAATTTATTTGGCATCAGCATAAGTAAGAAGTTTTGTGTTTGTTGGCAGCTCTTAAATCTCTAGATCTATAAATAGGAAGGTATTTGCACTAGTCAAAACAAGCCAAGTATGCTGAAATAACATACTGACCCCAGAATGTCAATGGTCTAACACTAAAATCTTTATTTATCATTCATGCTATATTTCTAATGCTGTTTGATGGAGGAGACTCTGCTGCACATAGTTACTAAGGAACTCAGACTGACTGAGACTCTGCCATCTGGAACCTTTCCACTGCCTATAGCAAAAAGAAGAGGGTGCATGGAGCTATTGTACCTGCTCTTCCATGCTTTGACTTAAAAATGACACTCATTAATTCTGCTTGTAGTTCATTGTCTGAATCCAGTCATGTAAGCCCATACAACTGCTTGAGTTTTAGGAAATCTTAAGAAACAAATGGTAGTTGTTGAATCACAAATGTCTCTGCCACAGTAGCCATTCTTTAAGTAAATTATTCACTGATCCATTACATGTAGGTGTTTCTAGTAAATATTATGCAGAATATAACCGAATATATGCAGGAATTTGTGTGCATATCTTCTCTATTTGTGTGTGAAATGGCCTGGACTAATTCTCTACTTATTCATTTACCTTCCAGAGCAAGTGACTAAAACATAGATAAAACTAAGTCCCAAGCTTAAGTTTCTTATGTTTTGACTGAGATTTTCCAAGGGACATACCAGAGTAATCATACTGTTATCTATAGTTTGATATCTTGTTACATTTCCCTGAAGTTTTTTTATTGGGATTTTCTTAAAAATTCTATAGATTTTTATTTTCTTATTTATACTTCCTTACTCATGAGTGTTTTATTGTTTTGAGACTTTACTTCTATTTTAGCTTTTGATTTTGTATAAATTTTGCTTAACTTTATTTAATTTTTATTTTCATTTTGAAAGTATTGCACTAGGAGTTGTAGTAAGTTGTAAGGCAAAGCAGAAATTTTGGGTAGTCAGCATGTTTTGTCCTCTGAGTTGTTTTTGTACTATGACTTCATTATTTAGGCTGAATGACCTTGAAAGATTTCTGAACTTACCTCTGATCCTCAGTTTCCTTTCATTTAAAATGAGGTTTATAATAATGTAGCACAGATCAAAATGCCTCTTGACATGTGTATAGTTTCACACTGAGGTCAAGGCCCAAAAGACTCAGTTTTACTTTCCCCTTAACTGATAGAGGATGAGGTGGTTGGATGGCATCACCGACTCAATGGACATGAGTTTGAGTAAACTCTGGGAGTTGGTGATGGATAGGGAGGCCTGCCGTGCTGCAGTTCATGGGGTCACGAAGAGTCAGACACAACTGAGCGACTGAACTGAACTAACTGCCTAAAAGAATGCAGATAGAGAACCTGTTCCAGCAAGGGAGCTATCATGATAGATAATTATGCTATGAGGTATAAACTAGGTCTGAAGACAGGGAGGAACTTACCAAAGTTTGTTAAAATTCCTCTCTTTGTCTCATTGTCTTTGCATAGCCTAGCACACATTTGTTACCAAACATTTGTGAATTGCCTTGCTCATTTTTGAAGTCTCAAATCCATACCCCAATGTCCTTTTGTCTTTAGCTGGAGATGGTGCATAAGGTGAGTGTTTTAGCTATTTTGAGGAGTTACACAGCTTTCCTGTAATCTCCAATGTGTATATGTTATTAAGCTTTTGTTTGATTTACTACTGTCAATCTGTCTCATGACAATTTAATTCTTAGACCAGTCAAAAGAAAATAGAATAGTAGAGAAAATTTTCTTCCTCCTTGACAATAACTTCCCCAAGGAGTTTTGTTTTGTTCTGTTATTTTACAGATACAGTATTTTGGATAAAATATATAACACAAGCTTGGCACTTAATAGACACTAAATGAATTTTAATTCCCTAGTAGTGTTAGTCGCTCAGTTGTGTCCGACTCTTTGTGACCCCATGACTGTAACTCGCTAGGCAACTTTGTCCATCAAATTTTCCAGGCAAGAGCCAGGAGTGTGTCGCCATTCCTGTCTCCAGGGGAATTAATTCCCTAATAATGAGATTGCTAATCAGAAACAGTGGTATAGTAGTAAGAGTCCTGAAGAACAAGGCTGAAATCCATGTATCATCACTTAATTAGTGGATAAAAATGGCAAGTTATTTGCTATTTCTAGATGTCATTTATTACCCTGAAATTGAACCAATAATGACTACCTGATTATACTGCCATAGAAGAGTCAGTCAGTGTAACACAAGAATGGAAAGTATGTTTCTGGAGTCAGAAAATTCACATCCAGCTACCTCATTCAACTTGTTGATAACTTTGAATTTTTAGGTCCTGGACATAGGTGGGAATGATTTTGTTTATAGGGCAAAGTTGAACTTTATGTTCTTTACATGAGCAACAAAGTGGACATTTCAGAACACCAAAACTAAAAATAATAATAATAATAATGAAACATCAGGTATTTTTACTCTAGCTTCAGCCCTGAACTTATCAGAAGTCATCTAACTTTTATATGTGCCACCATCTTTTAGATATTGGAGATGTGAAGAATTTTGACTACAACAGGTTACATGCTTTTGAGGAAGAAGGTGTCATTTGCTTTTGTAACCTCTCTTGGGGTATAAACAAATGGCAGCGATGACAACAAATCACTCCATTTTTCTCATTTGAGGCAAGTTTAATGGACAAGTCTCTATAATTTACAATAATAATCTTAAAACCACATACTTTTTTTTTTTTACCTTTTCTGAAAAGAGATTTTTCCCTCTACAGAAAACTCACAGACTTTAGATATTCTACTCACAATAATGAAAATGAAACCTCTCCCTTCTAAGAAAGATAGAGATTTTAGTGTGACCTTTGAACAAAAGACTAATCATACTGTATTAATTTCATTTGTTTCCCATGAGAAATGAAGTAGCATCAGTTGTACAGTGAAGATAAAGGCCTTTATGGGTGTTAAAGAGGCTCCTAAACCCTGGGGCAAGGTTCTTAATCTTTTTATGCCTCAGTTTTCTCATTTGTCAAATGAAGACAATGATAGTACATTGTGGGAAATAAATATGATAATAAGAGGAAAGCTCTTACAGTAGATAATCACTAAATATTAAACATTTATTAGAAGTAAGCTGTAGTAAAAAAACATACACCACCAATACTACCATCTGGTTTAAACTAAATTTTTACAGTAGGCAGTAACTTTTTAAGTAGCTTGGAAAAATAATCTAATATTTACACTCTTTAGATGACATAACCAATTGAATTAAATAATTACCTATGTGTGATCTCTTGAAAATTAGTGTATGTGTATCATACAAGTACTATAAGTAATGACTATTTATAAGGTTAGTACACAGTATGTGATGTTCTTAAATAATTAAAATATTTTTGGACTCATGTTAACACTGATTATGCTTAATAAAAGGTAGTATCATTATTATTGTTTCAAAATGAAACTCAGATCACCTTTCTGTGCTACCCATCTCATTCTTTGGGCAAAATATTAATTTTTAGCTTTTGGCTATATCTGTAATGTTTTGAATAAAATATTACAAATTTTGAAGACATCCAGAACGTTTCACAACTAGTCTTTGGGTAGTAAATGTATTGAGTAATCTTAAGCTGAATCTTTTTGATACAGTTATCACCTTTGGATACATTAATTTCAGTGTGTATAAATGTACACATTTATAGCAGGTTTTATGGTTAATGTATTTAAATAATAATTATAGTTTATATACACTTAATGTACTTTGATTAAAGATGGAAACTTTGATTCTGTACTTCCATTACCAGAATTTTAAGATATTAGATTTTATCCCAATTCTGGGTTTGTTTAAGAGAATAAATGAGCTTACATAGTTATTTATATCTCACATAAATTTTTAGTTCTGACTTTCTTGAATCCTGGAGCACTCTTCCATATGATGTAGATTAGTATCCGAGTTCTTATGCTTATTGATAACATATGCATATTAGTTTACCTTCTTCAGTGACACATCAGAAGGGAGCTGTTAAACAAGTTGTAACACCAATGAAATTTTTACTTTTTTTTCTAAATGAAGGTAACATAAACTAAGAGTAATACCAATAGTGGAGACACAGTTTTAAATAAGTTTTATTAGTCCTGCTTTTTACTAGAGGAGGGAAAGTTAGTATTGTCATATGGTTTCACTATAGGTAAACCAGTGAAGTTTATTTATGAATCATTTAGGTAAGATATTTTCCATTCATAGGTGTCACTATTGCAAAAATTGTATTTGAAAGTAGATAGCAAAATATACCTAGAGATTTATTTTTAACTGAGATTAAAATGAACCAAATATATAAAGTATTAACAAAAATTATTTAAAATCAAGCCCATCTAACAGGCATTTTGTTCATTTGTTTTTTTATAAGAAACTGTCACTATTTTATGTAATACGGTATTGAAATACTTGACCTTTAAGAGATATACTCAGGGTTGGGGGCTCTGAGGAGTGGGAGCAGATATCACTATTTCACATTATTCTGTCCATGTGCAAACTCTCTTTCAGGATTACAAATCACTAAAGACAGATAGAGTCATCTGTACACTGTTTGAGGAAGACATTTCCTCTCTTCTGTATCCTATTTACAATTCCACTGGGTTCATAAAATGGTCAGATGCTACAGAGCCATGAACAAACTACAGTGCTTTTAATAGAGCCATTCATCTGCTCCTTTTGAAGGTTAGTGCTCTCTCTCGAGGGAGGATTCTCAGATAATAAGAGGAAAATGAATGCCAGTTGAGCACCTGTAATCAAATTACTCTTAATTCCCTCAACTCTTGTCAGATATTGAGCTCCTCATATCATTTTGTAGGTGGGCATTTTACAGACCCCCATGGTATAATGCAGTTAGTTGCCTTTCTCCCTTCCCTTTCTCTTTCCTGTGCTTTAGCTGCCATCCATCACGACTAGGTAAATCCTGTCAGATGGAAAGTCCCAGCCATTCAAACAGTCAGACACGGAGCCAGCCTGGTCTACCCTGTCACTTCCGAGCATTCAGCTTGTGAGAAAAGGGGGGCCAAGAGAAAATGCATGAAATAGATGCAGGCAGTGTGCCCAGTAGGTCAACAGGCACAGTGCGGCCTCAGCCTGGGTCCTGATGAGACTGCTTCTGAAAGGATTCAGTCTGCCCACCCCCACTCCCCAAGGAAGAACAGATCCATGTAAGCGCTTGCTATTTCAAACCTAGAGCAGACCGTGATTTAGTCCAGACTCTCACAGACCCACCATGTTACGTGGAACAAAACAAGCGCAGTACAAAGCACCGAGCTTCTGACTCTTTCGGCTGGTCCATAACTCATCCTGCTGTAAAGGTTTCAGAGGGAATTTGTAGAATGGGAGGAAGTGTTCCATTTCATTTGCACTGTATCACTTGGGATCCGAGATGAATTCTGGATGCGGCCACAGACATGCTTGGAATTTCATTGATTTTATTACATTGGTTGGAACTTACGTATGCTTTATGGGTTTTGTAATCTCAACTATTATTTAATAAAATCCAGGCATAATATGGAAAATAATAGTAGACAACGACTGAGGAAAGTAGAACACTGAAAGTATTGTTTTTTATTCTATGTCAAATAACTTTTAGTTTAACAAAACTTGAGTCAGGGATTTATGGAAGGATATAAATAGAAGAATTGTGCCATTGTAATGAAAATAGTGCTTCAACTTTATTCTAAAACTATCTGAAACCAGATAACTCATTTATCAGTTATGCAAAATAGATGTTAGTCTTGAAAATGTTTACCTCACCAGTTTGTTGTAAGGACAAATTAAAATATTTTCTATCACAAATATACTTGTTAAGTCAGCTATGAATTGGTGTGCTTCCTGATTTTTGTCCTAAGCAGCAGAATATCTTTCTGCCTATATACCTATCATCTATCTATGTATCTGCTGCTTCTGCTGCTAAGTCACTTCAGTCATGTCTAACTCTGTGCAACTCCACAGGTGTCAGCCCACCAAGCTCCTCTGTCCCTAGGATTCTCCAGGCAAGAATACTGGAGTGGGTTGCCATTTCCTTCTCCAATCTACCTGTCTATATTGTATTAATTCTGGATTTGAATAGTAAATGAAACAGATAGCATCTCAGTGCTTTTTGAGTTTTTCACCTCATATTTTCTAAGTTTTTACCAACAATGAAAGTGGTTATACATACAAAAATCCCAAGGTTATGTGGACTCTAAAAATATGTAGACCATGACTGAACCAGACTCTGCCATGAGAATAATATGTAAATTTTAGTACTTTTCCTTTCATAAAGACCCCCACACATGTACCCTAATACTAATATGCAGTTTATTCTCCCTCTAGCCCTGATGATAAACCCTTAGGAGGACATATATGGCAATAATATCTTTGCTATTTGGATCTTATGTGTCCATACCTTTTATCTCATTGCATTTTCTTAGGATGGTCACTTTTTGCTCCAAGGTCTTCTTTGTATTTGTTCAAAAAACTAAGACTTTGTCATTTGATTATAAAGAAAGACATTAATTCTTCTAAATCCAAAAAGGTTACATGACTGCTGCTGCTGCTGCTGCTGCTAAGTCGCTTCAGTTGTGTCCAACTCTGTGAGACCCCATAGATGGCAGCCCACCAGGCTCCCCCATCCCTGGGCTCCTCCAGGCAAGAACACTGGAGTGAGTTGCCATTTCCTTCTCCAGTGCATGAAACTGAAAAGTGAAAGTGAAGTTGCTCAGTCGTGTCCAACTCCCAGCGACCCCATGGACTGCAGCCTACTAGGCTCCTCCATCCATGGGATTCTCCAGGCAAGAGTACTGGAGTGGGGTGCCATTGCCTTCTCCATGACTACTGACAGGTAAATATTGTCTGCTCTGAGTCTCTAACCCAGTATTTTTTCAATACTTTATGATCTGTGAAGTTTTTGAAAGCAAAAATGTTTCTCACACTCTGTGAAAGACACAAGTTCTCATCTAACCAGTAGTCATTTCCATCTTATTCTTCATTGTCAATACCCTGACTTTTTTTCCTCATTAAAGAGTGTTCAAGTACTTCTAGAAGAGAATCGCTAAGGGAGAATCTTGAAGCCACTCAGTGACTTGATGTCCCAGGATAATTAATTGATCAGGTTGTGATCATGTGACAGAGTCTGGCCAATGAGATGTTAGGAAATTCCAGAAAGATTCCTCCCTTGTCAAAAAGACAAATAAAGGAATATTTCCTTTTCTTCATTGTAACGTTGTTTTTGGATATGATTCCTGGAGCTGAGATAGCCATATGAGGATCTGGAACAGATAAAACTTAAAACAACAAGTCAAAACTCTGGGGAATTAAATAAAACAGAAAGAATTTATCTTTGAAGATATGTTTGCTTTCCCAGTCCTGGAATTACTCTCTTCCCATGGCATTTTGTTAAGTGAGATAATACATACATGTGTGTTGTGCTTAGTCATTCAGTTGTGTCCAGCTCTTTGTGACCCCCATAGACTATAGCCTGCCAGGCTCCTCTCTCCATGGGGATTCTCCAGGCAAGAATACTAGATTGGGTTGCCATGACCTCCTCCAGGGGATCTTCCCAACCCAGGTCTCCTGCATTGCAGGCAGATTCTTTACCATCTGAGCCAACAGGCAAGCCCAAGAATACTGGAGTGGGTGGCCTATCCCTTCTCCAGGGATCTTCTCCACCCAGGAATCGAACCAGGGTCTCCTGCATTGAAGGCTGATTATTTTACCAGCTGGATAATACATATACGTACTCTTTACTTTGCTTGCTGTGTTTTCTGTGATGTGTAGACAAACTAACTAACTCACATATCTTTCTTTAAAGATATTTAAGGTTTCAAAATATAATGGTGTCAAGACAAAGATTACATCAGCCCAGTTTTGAACCTGAAGGAAATACATTTTCACTTGATCAATTGGTGTCACTGTAAGAACTGAGATTAGTTGATTGTCCTAAGCTTTTACTTCCTACATTGTGACGATGGAAAATGACAAGATAGATCACTTTCGATATCATACCCGTGTTCTATTTCTAACAACAAAGGTACCACTTTCCATACTCTTCCAGTTCATGTCCTCTTAAAGAAATATAGCTCTAATATCACATATCCAAGTCTGTTGTTTCTAGGCTTGTGGTGATGAGATGGATGTTTCAGCTCCTGTGATAGGCAATCACATCCTGCTGGGAATAGACCTAAAAATATGACATCATCTCACAAACATTCAACACTTGTACCTCTTAACTGAACCTGTATAGACTGAGGTCTTGTGATGGCCTTCGTCTCCATTATATTGGGTAGGGGATGCTAAGAATGCAGCTAAATCAGAAAAAAATGTTACCAAGATAGAGAGTCACAGAGTCCTGTGGATGTTTTTGAATCCATAGATTGAGCTCTCTCTAAAGTATCTCTCCAAGTATCTCCTTTGGATGTCTCCTTTAGAGATATTCAATATCTCTAAAGCTCGGTCTACTCACTAGATTTTTTCAGTCTCATTGTTTGCATTACAATTACCATGGTAGGCAGAATAATGGCAAGATGCCCATGTCCTTAATTCTCTGTGAACACATTACCTTATATAGCAAAAGAGACTTTGCAGACGTAATTAAGAGAACAGATCTTAAAGTAAAAAGGTATTCTGAATTTAAATGTAGACCTGATCTAATCACTTGAGCCCTTAAAAGCCAAGAACCTTCTCTGGCTAGAATTAGAAGATTCATAAAACAGAGCAAAGTTGGAGAGATCCCAAAGTGAGAAGAATTGAATTTCTGATGTAGGCCCACATGCAAGAATCAGAGAGGCTTTGGGGACTTAAAGATAGTCCTAGCTGAAAGCTAACAAAAAAATTAAGGACCTCAGTCTTATAATCCAGAGACGGCAATGGCAACCCACTCCAGTACTCTTGCCTGGAAAATCCCATGGATGGAGGAGCTGCAGTACATGGGGTTGCTAAGAGTCAGACACGACTGAGCGACTTCACTTTCACTTTTCCCTTTCAGGCATTGGAGGAGGAAATGGCAACCCACTCCAGTGTTCTTGCCTGGAGAATCCCAGGGACGGGGGAGCCTGATGGGCTGCCATCTATGGGGTCGCACAGAGTTGGACACGACTGAAGCGACTTAGCAGCAGCAGCAGCAGTCTTACAATCAAAGCACAGGGAATATTCTGCTAACAGTTTGACTCTATTTGAAGTTACTCTCCTCCAGATCCTTCCAGTGAACTGCTTGACGTTATAAGACCTAGAACAGAGATACTTTTTGACTTACAGAAATGTGAGACAATAAGCATGTGTTGTTTTAAGCTGCTAAATATGTGGTAACTAGCTATAGCAGCAATAGAAAAGCTAATATAGTTACTAAGGAGGATTTGGGGGTTTTCTTAACAAAAATGTCTAGAATGTATTACTGTTTTTGTTCACAAATATACTGCAATATTGGAAAAAATGAATTTTCTTTTAAGTATAAAATAGCCATAGTCTTGGGGAAAAATACAGAAAATTTGTTCTGAAATATACTTGATGTCTTAGAATGTTGTGGTTAGTTTTTGTTTATTTCCTAATGTTAGAAAAACAGATTATCTTGAGAACAAATACCATGCCAAAGGTTGATAATAAGTACATTATATCAGGGGATGGGGTGGGCGTGGGTGGGTAGAAATTAAAAGAAAAGAACACATTTGATGTACTGGTTTGACAATGGAACTTGCTTCAGGGCTGGCTGAGCATATTAACAGGTCAGAGTCCAATTAATCAGGAAAGACTCACAGGCTTGCATACAATACCTTGGCAGGTGAAAGGCTTGAGGGAAAGGAAGGCTGATGAAGAGGGACTGGGCAGAACCTAAGAAAAAGGAGACCTCTCAGTCTGATTAAAGGATGGTGGAGTGAAGATTTTTAACATAAAATTTAGGGATAAAAATAAAAATCTAGGAAATTAGATTTATAACTCCCAAACTGACAGTAATAAAGGAGATACTTAGAGAAAATTCAAATCATGTCAAGTTAGATGTTCATTCTGTGTTAAAATGTAGCAAAACAAAATGCTGCTAAGGATGCTCTCCTGAAATGTTTACCTTGGTGTTCAGGATTTTTACTGGAGGTCGGTCACACAGACTTGACTTTCCTCAGCTATTCAGACTCTAGTGTCACACAGGAAAGGCAGGCATTCACACAAAACCCCACTATTAGCATAAAGTATCAAACGGGTAAATTGTGGCCTAAGTCTCAGGCGTACAAAATGACTATCATAAAGCAGAATATTCCAAGGCTCAGAGCTCATATCCCAGAAGCTGGCCAAGGGCTGACCTGAAAACAGGTTAATTTGGAGAATGTACAAAGTTTGATCAACCAAGCCTGTTGACTCTTTCCTGTACAAGAAACATTTTTTTTTTTTTTAATCAGAACCCTTGGGTTATAAAGCCCACTAGGTTGTATTAAGAATGATGAAATGCAAGTTCACAACATGCTGTGACTGGATCAGGACGCACTGTAGTAAGGACTCTCTTCATTGGAGCCAAATACCCACAGAGGAAGTCTGTGCTGAGAAGAAGAAGCAAAGAGAAGTGTGTTCTCTGGAGTCATTGCCTCCACCTAGGCTGGAGTCTATAACCTTTTGCCATGAACTAGGAGGCCTATTTCTCAAATGCCACAGATGCCTATCAATACTCACGTAGCAGCTTCAAAGCTGTGGAAACTTCCTCACTTTTCAGTGCTTCCTGTCCTTTCTTATGTTGTAACTCACGTAGAATATAACACAATGAACAGAAAAGGCCACTCTTAGCTAAAGGAGACCAGTCCAAGTGTTCCAGGTGCCTCAGGCCCTACCCAGGCATCCAAAGGCTGAGAGGATCTGTATGTTACACATCTGCCATTGGGAGTTCTTGCTTTCCAATTCTTTGGCATGTTAACTCCAACCCTGTGAGGAAAACCTGCTCATTTACTCTGAGAACTATGACCTTTCTTAGCTAAACCACCCTACCTTTCTCACACAAGGAAGTAGAGGTATGAATTTGATTTTTCCCTGTTGGAAAATGATATTTTTCTATTATTATGCTGCTTAAAGTAGCAGGTTCCAGAAAAATTACACAGAATGAACAAGAGCGAGGAAGAGAGATTTAGAGAGAGAGAAACTGACTGACTCTGGGGGATTTGTGAAGGGTAATGAAGAATCATTTATTTGTGGGGGGCTGGTTTAGTACTGGGCTACAGAAATGAAAGAAATTGCTCTACTTCTGTCTTTAAGGAGTTCACATTCCACTAGAGGAAAGGGATAGGCAGAGACAATTAAAATGAAGTTTACTCTGTGCTATTATAGTAGTAAGCACAAAACTGTTGGATGGGAGAAAAGACATTGTATTTCCCTTATCTAAAGTAATATTCTTCCTTAGTATCCATGGGGTATTAGTTCCAGGATCTCCTGCAGATATCAAAATCCAGGATTATTCAAGGCCATAAAATGGTGTAGTAAGCCTGGCCCTCCACATCCCTGAGTTCACCATTCAACCAATGCAAATCAGATCTGTGGTCCAGTCTGTTGAATCCTTCGATTCATAGCCCACAGATAACAGCAGGCAAACCAGATTAACTTGCTATTCAGTCACTAATTCGTGTCCGACTCGTTGCGATCCCATGGACTGAAGCACGTCAGGCTTCCCTGTCCTTCACTGTCTCCCGAGTTTGTTCAGATTCATGTCCATTGAGTCGGTGATGCTATCTAACCATTTCATCCTCTGTCAGTCTCTTCTTTGTTTGCCTTCAATCTTTCCCAGCATCAGGGTCTTTTCCAGATTACATACATTTAAAAAGTTACTCTGGGTTCTATTTCTCATCATGGACTTTGGGGTCCTGAAAGCTTAAAAAAAGATAAGGCTTGGCACCTTTGAGGATGTTTACTGTGTGCACACAATGAAGAACTCTTTAGTACAGCAGCCCAGGACTTTAGCTGTTAATAGTTGAGGAGGCTACGATGGAGACTGTGATTAATATTCTTTAGCCAGCACTTCCCCACTGCAGCCAACATTTCCCCACCACAGCCAAGTTACCTTGAGATCTGTTCTCAAATTTAACCTGCTGTAAATCCGACATGTGTTAGAGAAACTCACAGAGTATGATAAGAGGCAAACAGTAAAGGGAGAATTTTAGAAATATCGTCTACGGGCTGGCCTGAATTTCTAGTCACAAACATAAGTGCAAAATTGCACCTTTTGAAATGTCTCTAATTTAGTTTAGCTCTGAGGTCATTTCAGCTAATTGTCAGAGTAAGCTTAAACTCATTCGAGCTCAGTTAAGCCCACATTTAAATGTTGTTAATTCAGAATTTTAAAAAGCTTTTCAGGGCTTACATTCAGCAACATCGTCATTCTTCCCCCCTGCCTTCCTTCTGTCTGTGATCATCACTAAGTTCATAGGGGAGAGTAGACAGTGCTCATGCGTATCACTGCCTCCAGGTGAGGGTCTGCTCCAGGTCACTCTCTGAAGCCCTGGACATTATTGAGATGTAATTCTACTTTTTTGGTCCTCATTTTCATGCTATAATTCCCACTTCTCAAGTCTCAGGTCCACACATTCTGCATTTTTCTTATAAATATCTCAAAATAATATCCTATTAAAAAGGAATATAAACATAAATTAACTTGCCATTGTGAGAACCCTTTGTTTTAGGGTTCTCTCACTCCTTTATGAGCTCTAGGCATCTTGAGAGGCATCACCCACAAGGCGTGAGACGTTCATTCCTGACTACACCTCTGATGCTTCAATGCCCTCTCTTTGCCATACCCAGAAGCTATATGTATGTAGGCCAGGAATCTACTGCTCCTACCTTTAAGATTGTGAAAGAGTAGAAAGCATTCTAAGTGAAGACCGTTGTTAGGGTATTCTGGAAACACAGGCTGGAGTATAAAGAACAGCTCCTGAATTCTAAGTGAAAGCACTCTAACCTTGCCTGACCTTGTGCTCTTATATTAGAAAGTTCTTTTTCTCCATTGATGCTCAACACATTACTTAGTGCATAGGAGAATACTAACTGTGGCTACCATTAGAGTTAATAGAATATGTGGAAAATGAATAGCGTGGTGCCAGTATAGTGATTGTTTGCTAATCTCGTGGCAAGTTATAATTATTTATTCAGCATATATATGTAACAACCAAACCAAAAAGAATGGGACATGCGTTTATGGGAATTACTCCGTAGCAGAAGCATTCATAAATTTAAACTATATTATAAGCAACATGTGCCTAGGTCTTTTAGTGACTGGTCTGCTTATTACCTTGCTTTGCTGTCGGTACTGGCCACCTAAAAGAAAGAATCTGACTTCAAATGTACTTTTCTTTCCCTAGATCAACGGTTTGCAAGCTTGTTTTGTAAAAGGCCAGACAGTAAATACTTTAGGCTTTGTAAAACATACTGTCTCTGTCACGTCAATTCAACTGTCTTTGTAGCATAAAAGCGTAAGAACAACCATAGAAAATACATAAAAAATTGAGCATGAATCTGTTTCAGTAAAACTTTTATTTCCAAAAACAGGGGCTGGCTTTGGTCATTTGCAGACCGTTCTCTACTTCTGAAAGCAGTCCTTTCCCAATGTTTGTCTTCCTGGAGCAAAATGATTAAGAAAGATGTGTTTGGGGGGAAAGACACCCATTAAAAACATCTCTCAATTCTCAAGGCCAGTCTGCATCTCATTTGTTCTACTCTGTAACCCATGTCTGACATGATGTTCAGTATACAGGAGGCATTTCAGTTCCTTAAAAAAAAAAGATAAACTTTCTACTCCTACTTTGCACAAATGAGGATGCATTTCCTCCCTATTCTTGGCAAGTGTCTGTGGTCCAGGGCGAATGGGAGACATATGGAGTACTTCTCAGTAAAAAAGTTACAGACACTGCTATTGACAGCAAGAACATTCTCTATGAACCAGACCAGCTTCTAAAAACGATCCATTCAACTGCTGAGCTTGAGTCTTTTCTAAAGTTGACATTTTTCAAATATGTGTTCTTTATAATTTTAAATGTTTAGCACCTAAGAATTGTTCTGAATAGACTCGTTGCTTGCTAATTGTCTGTTGCCATTTGACTGCTCCTTTTGAGTGGGACTAAATGATGTCAACTATTGTTTCATTAACCCTAAGGGATGGAACTGTGATCTCCTCCAAATTATATTTCCCAGCCTTTGTTCCTTCTAATTACCATTGTTCTTATTAGCATGTTAGAGGGCAGGCAAAAATATATTTCTGGTAGTTTATTCATCCTAAAGATATATCTATTTGTAGATGAAATTGCAAACAATTGGTTTGTTGTCATAGTTAGTTATCAACAAGGCTCACAACACGAAAAGATTGTAAGAGATTTCCATGCCAGCGTTTTATTCACGACACGCACCGACACTTTCCACTTGGGGCAAGATGAAAAGCCCCTTATTTTCTGCATTGTGATCCAAATTAAAGCAAAGTTTAATTAAAGTTTCATTACAGAAATATCTTTTGTAGTTCTGGGAAGCATCTTTTTCTTTGAGTCAAATATGTTTTAGAATGACATGCTTTCATCTCAAGTTTTTAATGTTTTGCTGAGGGAAGAAAGGGAATAGATATACCATTAATGAGGTGTGATGTAGCTTAGCTAAGAGTATAAAGCACCGTGTGTTCTATCAGTTCTGA
>NW_011494807.1:5915790-5918950 GCF_000754665.1 Bison bison bison | reverse complement strand
CCACCAGGTTCCTCTGTCCATGGGATTTTTCAGGCAAGAATACTGGAGGGTTGCCATTTCCTTCTCCAGGGGATCTTCCTGACCCAGCGATTGAACCTGGGTCTCCTGTGTCTCCTGCATTCCAGGCAGATTCTTTACCTGCTGTAGCGTTGGGGAAGCCTCTTTCCTTTGAATATTGATTAATTTGTACTGTTTAGTGCTTTTTAAAGTTTACCCATTAGACATGAGAACCTTTTTATGTTTTATTAACATAATTACTTTATACTTTTTTATAAGCTGTAAATAAAATGGTTATATGTTTAACATTTAGTGATACCATAATCATGTTTTCTAATATGAAAAAAATCTTCCCTTCCAACATATTTCCAAATATTGGCTTCACTGGTGACACCCTTGGAAGTTTCCTTGGGTGACAAATCTTATCTACTTTGTGAAATTTTCCAACCAATAAAGTCTATATGAGTACCAGCGTTTTGTGTATTCTTAATCTTTATTCTTTGGGTCACTAGTGATTCCCTTTTCTACTTAATAATTTATGTATTAAATTTAACATTTGATTTAACTGTAAGGTAAGGTTACTTTATCATGCTTCATCTGCATTCAATCTGTGTAAAACCTCAGTAATATCTCTTGGTTTAGTTATACTTAAAATTCCTTACAACTTTAGAGGACTGTTCACACTAACCAATTTCTTGTTTAAAATGACCTCGTGAAGCCCATTGCTATGTAGGTATTCTATGACCAAGATTCCATTACAAAATGGGGCTGCTTGATGAAGTTTGAGCAGACCCAGCTGGTTGTCACAGCATGCTACATCAGAACAAATGTTCAGTTTGTAGACACTGCTGAAATCTTCCACTGACGGAAGTCCTATTGACTCTGAACCAAACATATCCAAGTGTCTCTTCAATGATCATGCTAGACAGGTGAACAAAACCCTAGCACTCGACATTTCTTTGCTTACAGAAAGAGTTATAACTAAAGTTTATTTGGAAGGGCAAAACTTGTTCACCAATGTAGTGGTCATATCAGATAAGACTACAATCTTCCTTTTTATAAGCTTCAGGCTACTCAATATCTGTATAAAATAGGATTCAGTTCATTTCAGTGGCTCAGTCATTGTCTGACTCCTTGCAACCCCATGGACTGTAGCACACCAGGCTTCCCTGTCCATCATCAGCTCCCAGAGCTTACCCTAATTCATGTCCGTTGAGTCGGTGATACCATCTAACCATGTCATCCTCTGTCATCCCCTACTGCTCCCACCTTCAATCTTTCCCAGCAGAAAGGTCTTTTCAAATGAGTCAGTTCTTTGCATTAGGTGGCCAAAGTATTGGAGTTTCCGCTTCAGCATCAGTCCTTCCAATGAATATTCAGGACTGATTTCCTTTAGGATGAACTGGTTGGATCTCCTTGCAGTCCAAGAGCCTCTCAGGAGTCTTCTCCAATGCCACAGTCCAAAAGCATCAATTCTTTGGCGCTCAACTTTCTTTATAGTCCAACTCACATACATACATGACTACTGAAAAACCATAGCTTTGACTAGATGGACCTTTGTGGGCAAAATAATGTCTCTACTTTTAACATGCTGTCTAGGTTGGTCATAGCTTTTCTTCCAAGGAAAAGTGTCTTTTAATTTCATGGCTGCAGTCACCATCTGCAGTGATTTTGGAGCCCAAGAAAAATAAAGTCTCTCATTGTTTCCATTGTTTCCCCATCTGTTTGCCATGAAGTGATGGGACCGGATGCCATAATCTTAGTTTTCTGAATGTTGAATTTTAAGCCAACTTGTTTTTGCTGACTGTACAGAGTTTCTCCATCTTTGACTGCAAATAATATTATCAATCTGATTTTGGTATTGACCATCTGGAGATGACCATGTGAGTTTTCTCTTGTGTTGTTGGAAGCGGTTGTTTGCTATGACCAGTGCACTCTTGGCAAATCTCTGTTAGCTTTTGACCTGCTTCATTTTGTACTCCAAGACCAAATTTGCCTGTTACTCCAGGTATCTCTTGACTTCCTACTTTTGCATTCCAGTCCTGTATAATGAAAAGGACAACTTTTTTGGGTTTTAGTTCTAGAAGGTTTTGTTGGTCTTCATAGAACCATTCAACTTCAGCTTCTTCAGCATTACTGGTCAGGGCATAAACTTGGATTACTGTAATATTGAATAGTTTGCCTTGGAAACGAACAGAGATCATTCTGTCATTTTTGAGATTGTGTCCAAGTACTGCCTTTTGGACTCTTTGTTGACTATGATGGCTACTTCATTTCTTCTAAGGAATTCTTGCCCACAGTAGTAGATATAATGTATATCTGAGTTAAATTCACCCATTCCCGTCCATTTTAATTTACTGATTCCTGAAGTGTTGATGTTCACTCTTGCTATCTCCTGTTTGACCACTTCCAATTTGCCTTGATTCATGGCCATAACATTCCAGATTCCTATGCAATATTGCTCTTTACAGCTTTGGGCTTTACTTACATCACCAGTCACATCTGCAACTGGGTGTTGTTTTTGCTTTGGCTTCATCTCTTCATTCTTTCTGGAGTTATTTCTCCACCTATCCCCTGTAGCGTATTAGGCACCTACCGACCTGGAGAGTTCATCTTCCAGTGTCCTATCTTTTTGCCTTTTCATGCTGTTCATGGGTTTCTCAAAGCAAGAATACTGAAGTGGTTTGCCATTTCCTTCTCCAGTGGACCACATCTTGTCAGAACTCTCCACCATGACCCGTCCATCTTGGGTGGCCCTACATGGCATGGCTCCTAGTTTCATTGAGTTAGACAAGACTGTGGTCCACGTGATCAGTTTGGTTAACTTTCTGTGATTGTGTTTCTGTGATTGTGGTTTCATTCTGTCTGCACTCTGATAAGGAAGGATAAGGAAGGAAGGAAGGATAAGGATAAGGATAAGGAAGCTTCCTGATGGGAGAGACCAACTGAGAGGGAAATTGGGTCTTGTTCTGATGGGTGGGGCCATGCTCAATAAATCTTTACTCCAATTTTCTGTTGACGGGCAGGGCTGTGTTCCCTCCCTGTTGTTTGACCTGAGCCCCAACTATAGTGGAGGTAATGAATATAATGGCAACCCCATGGACTGTAGCCTACCAGGCTCCTCGGTCCATGGGATTTTCCAGGCCTGAATACTGGAGTGGGT
>NW_011494807.1:5887308-5915365 GCF_000754665.1 Bison bison bison | reverse complement strand
CCTCCTCCAAGAGGGCTTATGCCATACCCAGGTCTGCTGCACCCAGAGCCCCTGCCTCTGCGGCAGGCCACTGCTGACACATACCTTTGCAGGAGACACTCAAACACAGTTCTGGCTTTGGATTAATCAGCTAGAATGAAATGTTTTTTCTGTATAGTTTCAAACAAGCTTGTCTGAAGTTCCCGAAGCAAATATTGCTCAAAGGATACAGCAGTCGTCTCTTCTCAATATTAAAAATTCCAAAGTATTTTAAATGCCATTTTGATAAGTGTGGTTGAAAAAGACACCTGTAAAGGGAAATTTTCTATATCAAATCCAATTGTACTGACTCTTTCTAAGTGTAAAGCTAGATAATGATTCTGAAAGCAGTCTTCTAAAATTGTGGGATTTAAAGTGAAGGGGCAGGTAGAAATACAAACAAGGCAGTGGTAGTCTTTTTACTTCTCTTTCATTCTTTAACTGTTATTCTTTTGGGTATCCAAACATCCTTTTCATTACATCTATTTTGCTACCTCCATCCAAAAAAGGAGAAAATGTGAATTGCGAGATATTAAAAGCAGTATTGGGATAGATAGAGGCACTTCCATTTCCCCAGAGGGAAATGTCAAAGGAAACAAACACCTTTCTACCATTCTCTTTCTCTGTGCTATTATTGGAAACCTTATTGTAGTAGTTTCATTTTCAACCAGCATGCTTGTGATTCTCAAGTCCATATCTTAGCCATGTTATTGTTATTAATTGATACCTCTTCACAGTCTCAATTTCAAATACCTACTCCCTCATGAACATCATCCATCTTTCTCTCATTCGCTCTCTTTCTCTGGTACCCTGACTCTAACAATCCTTCTACCTCCCCGATCCCACCAACCCATGATGCTATCATCTTTTCTGTACCCCACGCCTGTCTCATTTTCTCTCTTTTTTACATAGCCAACCTGAATTTAATCATTTTAAGTACTTCCTTCCAAACATCACAATTCCATTTTCTGTATTTTGTTTCATCATAATCTCTTAGTAAACATCAGCCCTAAATAAATAAACTACCCTTGTATACCTAGGCATGACTGGAGAACCTTGCTGCCTGGTTTCACTTTAAATTCATGATCACTAACTCAAAAGTTAATCCTTAATAATGTCTAAAAAATATTAATAATTTCCATAGTCCATTCACTTACCTACTTTCTTCTAATAATTCTTATAATTTCCTCTCACCTCAAATCTCTCATACTTTCTCCTCTATTCTTACTCACAGTTGAGGATCTCATTTTGTATTTCTTTAAGAAGGAATCTGTTGAAAGAAAGTGTTAGTCTCTCAGTTGTGTCTGACTCTTTGCAACCCCATGGACTGTAGTCCACCTGGCTCCTCTGTCCATAGACTTCTCCAGGCAAGAATCCTGGAGTTGATTGCCATGCCCTCTTCCAGGGGATCTTCCCAACCCAGGGATCGAATCCAGGTCTCCTGCATTGTAGGCGAATTCTTTATCAACTGAGCCTCCAAGGAAGCCATAAATTCCATCCTCACATCTACCACTTTCCTGCATAATCTGCATCTACATAGTCTGCCTTTCCTCATACTACAGTAGCTTGAACAACTTTGCTCTCATTAAATACCAGGGCTCCTCTTGGATTCACATTTACCTCTTTCTCTTTTTCCTCTCTCTGTCTCTCTACACTCAACATTCTTGTCCATTTAAAAACAAACCATTATTTACCTTGTCTTTAAAATCTTTTTTTCTTGACCCCACTTGACAAGTAGAATTCACTTAAGGGTGGGACCCCCAACTTCACCTATCACTCCATTTCTCTGCTTCTCTTTATAAAAGTTAATTTTAAAAACTCATTGAAATAACTAACTATGCTGGGTCTTTCTAATTCTCTTTTCCACTTATCTTTTTGTTGATGTTTTTGTTGGCAAAGTAAGGTCTCTGCTTTTTATTTTTTTAATTAATTTATTTTAATTAGAGGCTAATTACTTTACAATATTGTATTGGTTTTGCCATACATCAACATGAATCCGCCACGGGTGTACACGTGTTCCCAATCCTGAACCCCCCTCCCACCTCCCTCCCCATACCATCCCTCTGCGTCATCCCAGTGCACCAGCCCCAAGCATCCTGTATCCTGCATCAGACCTGGACTGGCGATTCATTTCTTATATGATATTATACATGTTTCAGTGCCATTCTCCCAAATCATCCCCCCTTCCCTCTCCCACAGAGTCAAAAAGACTGTTCTATACATCTGTGTCTCTTTTGCTGTCTCGCATACAGGGTTATCGTTACCATCTTTCTAAATTCCATATATATATGCGTTAGTATACTGTATTGGTGTTTTTCTTTCTGGCTTACTTCACTCTGTATAATCAGCTCCAGTTTCATCCACCTCATTAGAACTGATTCAAATGTATTCTTTTTAATGGCTGAGTAATACTCCATTGTGTATATGTACCACAGCTTTCTTTTAAAGCCAGCCTGGTCAGGCATTTCTCCACATCTATTGAACAGAAATGCTCTTGTATTTGACAGTTATCAACTTGTCCTCCTTGGCAGACTTTGTTTTGGATTCTAGGCAACCCATGCTCTTACATTTCTTTCTCTTCCACTAGCAACTTTCTCCTGGTATCATTTTGAACGTTTTTGTTTTGCACACTGAAAACATTTTCTTTCTTCACAAATATGCTCTATCTGCTCCAGTTCAACTCAGTAAATTGCCACTCCTTCCTTTTGGTTGCTCAGGTGAAAAATCTTGCAGTCATCCTTAACTCCTATCTTGCTTCCCCTCAACCCTGAATGTGTTTCCTTAGCAAATCCTATTGCTTCTGACTTTAAAATATACCCACAATCTATCTTTCTATTGATCTGAACCATCATCACCTCTTGCTTGTCTTATAATATCAGCCTCCTACCAGATTTCCCTGCTTCCATCCTGCTCTCCACACAGTCTTTTCTCGACACAGTGGGCAGTATGTCCTTTAAAGAGAAAGTCAATTATTCTTCTGCTCTGAACCATCCAAACTAAACCCCAAATTCCTACAACAGCCCATGAAGCCCTACATGATCTTAGTCTGTTTCCTCTCTGATCTTTTCTCCTAGTTTTTGTCCTCTGTTCCGCTTTTCTTCAGTTACATTGGCCTCCTTACTGTTCCTTGGGATAAACTAGGTATCTTCCTGCTACAGGACCTTTGCACTGACTGTTTCCTCAGGCTACTTTCTCCCTTGGCTCTTTAGATTTTTGCTCAAGAGTCTTCACAATGCGACTACCCTGACCACTCCCTCTGTAATACCTCAAGCTTCTTCCACCACTACTCCCCAGCATTGGTAACCTTGACCAACTCTTCTTTCTTCTGCATATGCATATGATCTTCTATTTTACTTATTTATTATGTCTGTATTCTATCTCTACCTGTTAATAGGTAAGTTCCATGAAAGCAAATATTTTTGTCTGTTTAGATCTTTAGAACTAGACTGTTGCCTAGAGCATGGTGCACACTCAACAAGTAGTTGTTAAATGATTAATTAATGAGATCCAGACTCTTGCCCACAAATATCTATTGATCAAGTGTACTTATCTTGCCCGTTCCCTTGGGTCTTCACACAACTATACAAGACTCCTATCTACTCAGTGATCCAAGAGAGTGGCCCTTTCTCTTGTTGGTTTTAAAATATCTATAATATAAAATGCATCATAAAATGTTTACTCATGAATGTTTTGTAGACATCTGATATAGCACTTATTAAACTTTAATCATGTATATTGAATTTTTAATTTTTATTTCTGAATTATTTAGCCTAAAAATGTTTTGACAAATTCTCATGTATTCTTCCCACAGGTTTAGGAAATTATAGTATTTTGACATTCTTTTGCTTCCTGAACCGGTAGTCTTATCTGTGTTTTTACATTCCCATTTCTATGCCCTCTTTCCCTAGGGATAACCACTGTCCTAAAGTTAGAGATTTATACTCAAATAGGGGGCTTCCCCAGTGACTCAGAGGTAAAAAATCCTCCTGCAGTGCAGGAGACACAGGATATACTGATTCGATAACTAGGTGGGGAAGATCTCCTGGAGGAAAAAATGGCAAGCCACTCCAGTATTCTTGCTGGGAAAATCCCAGGGACAGAGGAACCTGGTGGACTATAGTCCATGGGGTCACAATGAGTTGGACACAACTGAAGCCACTGAGCATACTCAAGTAGGATTCTATTCTCCATATATGTAGCCATAAAAATGTTAATATTTATTAACAGTTATAATTTTTCTTAAATACTATCATACTGTACCTTGTTTCTGATGAATTACTCTGTTTTCTCAGTGTTGTGTTTTGGGTTTATCTATATTTGATATGTTTTCATTCAGTTCAGTTCAGTTCAGTTCAGTCACTCAGTCGTGTCTGACTCTCTGCGACCCCATGAATCGCAGCACGCCAGGCCTCCCTGTCCATCACCAACTCCTGGAGTTCACTCTGACTCACGTCCATCGAGTCAGTGATGCCATCCAGCCATCTCATCCTCTGTCGTCCCCTTCTCCTCCTGCCCCCAATCCCTCCCAGCATCAGAGTCTTTTCCAATGAGTCAACTCTTCGCATGAGATGGCCAAAGTACTGGAGTTTCAGCTTTAGCATCATTCCTTCCAAAGAAATCCCAGGGCTGATCTCCTTTAGAATGGACTGGTTGGATCTCCTTGCAGTCCAAGGGACTCTCAAGAGTCTTCTCCAACACCACAGTTCAAAAGCATCAATTCTTCGGCGCTCAGCCTTCTTCACAGTCCAACTCTCACATCCATACATGACCACTGGAAAAGCCATAGCCTTGACTAGACGGACCTTTGTTGGCAAAGTAATGTCTCTGCTTTTGAATATGCTATCTAGGTTGGTCATAACTTTCCTTCCAAGGAGTAAGCGTCTTTTAATTTCATGGCTGCAGTCACCATCTGCAATGTTTTCATTACTTTAACGCATTTCCCTTGATGAATCAGCAGTAGTTTATTCACGTACTCCTCTCAGTAACAACTGTCTTTCCAGTTTTTACTGAGAATATGTGCTAAAATGATCCTTCTTGCTTTTGATTCATTGTGTACTTTTTTTTGATTTTCCATACTGAATATATCTACAAGTGGAATTGCTGAGTATTATAGTTTGTACACCTTTACTTTATTAGATTTTGTCAAATTTCTCTCAGATATAGCTGTACTTTCTAGTTAGCAACCAGACACATTCAGTTTTGCCAATTGGATCAATATGAAATTGTATTTCCTTGCTTTAATTTGTGCTGAGAATCAGTAAGGATGAGAAACTTTTCATGTGATTATTGGCATACGCAGATTTCTTTTATAATTACCTTTTCATAAAATTCCTGCTTTTCTATTGGATTCTTTACAGTGATTTATAGGATTTATATATATATTCTATATGCTAGCTCTGAGTCAATTAGGTTGAAAATAACTTTTTCCAGTCTATGACTTCTCTTTAAACTTGATTTACATAATGTCTTTTGTCATGAATAACTTTTTAATTTTAATTTTTAATATCAAATGACAGTCTTTTCTATGAATTTGTGCTTTGTGCATCTTGTTTAAGTAATATTTTTCTTTATGATATAATAAATATATTTTTCTCTAAAAGTTGTTGTTAGTGTTAAGCTTTTAACCCCTCTGAGATTTCTGTATATGTGTTTGTAGAGTGAGATATGGTTATGGCTTTATATTATTCCAGCATCACTGACTTAATTGTCCATTCTTTGGACTTAAATGTCCAAAGTGATTTGTGATGCTACTCCCTTCATATATAACTTTTTGATACATGATACATGTATGTCAGTTTCTTGGCTCTTCATTCTGTTCCATCTCAATTTTCCATATCCCATTGAGTTGACTGGTACAGATTTATGATTTTAATGATGAGGGAGTGGTCCTCCATGCTTTTCCTTCTTAAACCTTACTTTTGCCATTCCATTTACTCTTTGATTCTCTCTGATCTGGCTTCTTTGGCTACCATTTTATTAGTCATATTTTTACAAAGATCATCGAGACACTCTTAATAGGTAACATAGATGCTCCTTACATCTTTTAAAATGTGTTCCTAGACAACACTGAATGCAAGTTAACTGCTCTCTTCTTTTTTAAAAAACTCTTGGCAGGTGTTCAAGGCCCTCTACTATCAGCGTCCAGGCTTCTGGTCTGTGTTCGTCTCCTGTCTTCTCTGGCACCCTAACACTGCTGTTCAAATGTCCTTTGTTCATTTCTTCCTTTGTGATTATTTTTTTCTTTTTCTGAAATGTCATTTTCCATCCAGCTTAGGGAAAACACACTTTCAAAGTGGCCAGAATGAATCCTACCCAAGAGTCTTCAAAATTAATTTTAACGTAAAAGCATAAAAATAAATAACAAAATTGTATCATAGCTAGCTACAAAGCTCTTTATTTCCTTCATTGGGAGGTTGTGAACTTGAGAGCAAGAACCACACGTTTTGGCTTTGGTTTTCTTAACATAGTACAGAGTGCACAGAAGCATTCTTTCATTTATCCATTCACACAACAAATATTTACTGAGATCTCTGTACCAAATATTTTTCTGTGCACTTGAGATACATCAGTGTACAAAATAGACAAAAATTCTGGTTCACAGTTGGGAAAAGCTGAATCATATGATCTATACCATATGCTAAATGTATAATTTTCCTATCTTATTTACATATGAAGAGTGGGGTCTACAGTTACCAAGCAATTAACATTGACAATGTTTTAAGAGCTTTTCTACACTCTGAAGTTAAATTTAGAAAAATTCAGCATTAAAAGAGGTGTATAAACACAAGAGTTAATAGAGAGAAATTGTAAGGATATTGAGAAACTCAGTTGAGTGCAAACTTGCTTCCTATAGCAAGTGTCAACTTTTATGGCCCACTGATCAGCCTAATTATATTCAAATGAAAAATGTGTGAAATCAAAGTCATCAGATTTGTGTTTATATTTGTAAGCTCAAAAGGGGATATATGGGATATATTTTAAACAATGATAGAGCTTTGGCCTAAAAGTGCTAAAAAAAATTAGTTTTCTTTGTCCTAAACTTAACTTTGAAATTAACTTTGGGACAAAGGAAAATCAAACTGTAGTTTATACAAATTTTTTGTTTGTTTATATAAACTAATGATTGTTTGGTCAAGAAATGTCTGAAAATGCCTTTATGTCTTCCATTCAGTAATTACTGGACCAGGAAAGACCTTCACACAGGTCATGCTACTGCTTAATTAATTTAGCATTAAAGCATGACAGGGTGTGTTTTAGTGTCTATGAATGCGTGCCTTGGGTGCCTTCAGCTGCTGGAGACATGTATTAATAACCCAGTAAAGCATGCCCCAGAGTCACCTGGTGTCATTATAAAATGGTTATTTAATTTGGAATTTTATTTTTAAGCCTTATTTTCCAATGAATTTATACTCTCCATTCTTCTCCTGTATGAAATACTTTCTTCCCAGTTAGAATTTTCAAATTAATTTGCCATATGAGGGGTGAGAAATCAGCAGGACCATTTAGCTTCCCTGTTGTGAATGTATTATATATGTTTAAACTTGCTACATAAGTACAAACAGAACAGTAAAGAAGGGCTTTGTCTACTATATACATGTTTTTAGAAAACTTGTCTGATGTGTAGAGGAGTCTTTTCCATTCAGTAGAACTGAATTTTCTGTTACCAATAAACAGCATTTGATGACTCTTTGTTATTCCTCCCCACAAAGATAAGCATATAATCGATCAATTGGCTGGCTCTTCCCTTCTCTCTAAAATGTTACTTTTGGTTAATGAATGAACTAAGATATAACCGTAATAATGAAATGAAAGCACATAAGGAGCTATTGGATATCTCAACATATCCCATTGCCCCTGTATCCCACTGATGATCCCTGATAGAAGCAGCCACAACCTCTATGCTCCACTCTTCCCCCACATTGTTTAGGCTGTCTTTTTTGTGTGCCTGGAGCCCTTGAGTTGACCTTACCCTTGGTCATCATCTTTGAAGAGGACAACAATGCTTCTCAGGTCACGCTTCTACCAGGCCTTATTGCCTCCAAACCTATATAAAAAGTCAGATCACAGAGAAGGCTCGAAAGAGACTGTAATTTTAATACCAATTACAATGTCAAGCTTGGGAGAAGACAGCTTGCACATCGAAACAATTATGAGGTTTCTTTTCTGTGTATCAGTAAAAATTTGGAAAAAGTATGTGCAAAGTTTTGCTAAGGGGGTCAGGGGAGGAAAAGAAGATGATTTCTATGTCTGCAGTTTTTGGAAAGTACATATAAAATATATTATGGAATCAGTGGCCTAGCTTGAGTGTGTGGAATTGGTTTGCATGGAAAATGCATGAGTAAATATTTTCATAACAACACATTTAACTCATGTGGTGGACCTATGCAGAAGACTTGTGAGTCTGGAACAAGGACAGTGATTATTACAGGTTTAATTAGGTAATATCTTCTATCGCAGCTGTTATTGCATAAAGATGCAAATCAGCTCAGGTCCTGGTAACTGTTATGCAGCTATTGAGCTGACAAGTGTTTTTTTTAGCTTTATTATATCAATAAGCAAACCCATCAGAAGCCATTTGATTTTACCTGACAGACAACTATTTACCCTTATCAACTTGCATCAATGCAGCAATATACTGGTATGCTTAGAAGACTTAGACAGTAGTGAGTATTCTAGAAGTCATAAAAGATAACATGACTGCCAGAGACCAGGAAATGAACTCTATTAAAAATATGGAGTTCTAATGTATCAGTGATGTTTCTAGACTCTTATTTATGTCAAAATAGCCTTTTCAAACTAAATGTTATTTGCTATATATTACGTCTCCTACCACTAAAAAAAAACACACAGAAGAATGCCTGGTAGACCTCTTTGATGTTTGGGAATAACTGAAACTTGATAGATGATCAGAGTTTGAAAATACTTCCAGCTGGTTGGGGCAGCAAGGCAGCCACAAGGGCACCATCTTCTCTGAATGAGGGTACTCAGTGGTGCAGGAGTGTTGGGAGCCAGTTAGGAAACTGTCTAAACTGATGGAAAGACACATCAGTAGAATTGTGAGGAAGACCTTAGGATTTTGGAGCAAAGCCATGCGTATTCACCTAATAGTACTTTTCATTTGAGAAAGGCTTTTGCTTTTACCCTGGACACACATATAGATCTAATGCCTAATCATTGGGCAACAGCTGACCATGGAACCTGAGATGTCCATTTTGAACTTCCCAAGAAGTAATAGAGTCAGAAGCCTGGCATCACTCTATTATTAATTATAGGTGATATGTAGGGAGATAGATGATAGATAGATAGATATAGACAGCAGAAATAGGTAATGTGAGCACTCCCACTAGCCCCAGCTCTCTCATATTACCAGTCCTACTTCAGTCCACACCTACGGCTTCACAGGCAGTTTCAGTGACCTGAAGAGAATGTTGGGGATGTCACTTAAACCTGGATAACAGAACATGTTGTAATATATGCTGACATCAACCAGAGGTAGGTTACTGTGACCTTTGTAGCTATGAAGGCCTGAAAAACACTGAAGAGCATCTGCTCCCTGTGGTCATAATTCTAAGTGGTATATCTCACTGTACACTTTGGTAAACAGATGTCTAAAGCTGTCAATCTCCACTGATACAGAAGAAGCAGTTAATCATGTAACTGAGCAAGGAATAAAATTTTGGGTGAGAGAGGTACTGATGATTTGTAACAGAGAACATTCAGTAAGAGTGGCTTAGATGAGCTTCTAAGAGTTTGAAAATGTATGTTTTCCGTGAGAGTGATCGTGAATCTCTGGTGTGGATCAGACTTTCAACACTCAGTTAGATATATGACCTACATATGGTGTCAGACAGCCACCTTCCCTGGCAAGGAAATCACTTCAGGGCACTTTCAAAGAGGTCATGAATAGTGTGGTCATTGCATGAGGAATAAAATTTAAATCGTCATTGTTCATCTCTCAGGTATGTCTGACTCTGCAACCCCATGGACCATAGCACACCAGGTTTCCCTGTCTTTCACTTTCTCCTGGAGTTTGCTCAACTCATATCCATTGAGTCAATGATGCCATCCAACCATCTCATCCTCTGTCATCATCTTCTCTTCCTGTCTTCAATCTTTCCCAGAATCAGGGTATTTTCCAGTGAATCGGCTCTTCATATCAGGTGGCCATAGTATTGGAGCCTCAGCTTTAGCATCAGTGCTACCAATGAAAATTCAGTTGATTTCCTTTAGGATTGTCTGGTTGGATCTCCCTGCAGTCCGAGGGACTCTAAAGAGTCTTTTACAGCACCACAGTTCCAAGGCATCAATTCTTTGGTGCTCAGCAAAGGTTATGCATACATGATTACTGGAAAAACCATAGCTTTGACTATATAGACCTTTGTAGGCAAAGTAATGCCTCTGCTTTTTAATATGTTGTCTAGGTTGGTCAGCGCTTTTCTTCCAAGGAGCGAGCGTTGCTTAATATTGTGGCTGCAGTCACCATCCACAATGATTTTGAAGCCCAAGAAAACAAAGTCTGTCACTGCTTCCATTGTTTCCTCATCTACTTGCCATGAAGTGATGGGATTGGATGCAATGCTCTTAGTTTTTTGATTGTTGAGTTTTAAGCCAACTTTATCACTCTCCTCTTTCACTTTCATCAAGAGGCTCTTTAATTCCTCTTTGCTTTCTGCCAGTAGAGTGGTATCATCTGCATATCTGAGGTTATTGATATTTCTCCCAGCAATCCTGATTCCAGCTTGTGCTTCATCCAGCAAGGCATTTCACATGAAGTTCTCTGCATATAAATTAAATAAGCAAGGTGACAAAATACAGCCTTGATGTACCCCTTTCCCAATTTGAAACCAGTTCATTGTTCCATGTCTGGTTCTAACTGTTGCTTCCTGACCTGCATACAGATTTCTCAAGAGGCAGGTCAGGTGGCTTGGTATTCCCATCTCTTTAAGAATTTTCCACAGTTTGTTGTGATCCACATAGTCAAAAGCTTTGGAGTAGTCAATGAAGCAGAAATAGATGTCTTTCTGGAATTCTCTTGCTTTTTCTATGATATCACAGATGTTGGCAATTTGATCTCTGGTTCCTCTGCATTTTCTAAATCCACCTTGTACATCTGGAAGTTCTCGGTTCACGTACAGTTGAAGCCTAGCTTTAAGGATTATTTTGTTAGCATGTGAAATTAGTGTAATTGTGTTTGAACATTCTTTGGCGTTGCCTTTCTTTGGGATGGAATGAAAACTGACCTTTTCCAGTCCTGTGGCCACTGCTGAGTTTTCCAAATTTGCTGGCATATGGAGTGTTGCACTTTCACAGCATCATGTTTTAGAATTTGAAATAGCTCAACTGGAATTCTATCACCTCCATTAACTTTGTTTGTAGGGATGCTTCCTAAGGCCCACTTGACTTCGCATTCCAGGATATCTGTCTCTAGGTGAGTGATCACACCATCATGGTTATCTGGGTCATTAAGATCTTTTTTCTACAGTTCTTCTCTGTATTCTTGCCACCTCTTCTAATATTTTCCACTTCTGTTATGTCCATACCATTTCTATCCTTTATTCTGCCAATCTTTGCATAAATGTTCCCTTGGTATCCCTAATTTTCTTGAAGAGATCTCTGGTCTCTCCCATTCTATTGTTTTCCTCTATTTCTTTGCATTGTTCACTTAAAAAGCCTTTCTTTCCTCTCCTTGCTATTTTCTGGAGCTCTGCATTTCAGATGGATATATCTTTCCTTTTCTCCTTTGCCTTTCATTTCTCTTCTTTTTTGAGCTATTTGTAAGGCCTCCCCAATCAACCATTTTGCCGTCTTGCATTTCTTCTTCTTCTTGGGGTTGGTTTTGATCATCACCTCCTGTACAAAGTTACATCTGTCCATTGTTTTCAGGCACTCTGTCTATCAGATCTAATCCCTTGAATCTATTTGTCACTTCCACTGTTTAGTCATACGGGATTTGATTTAGGTCATACTTGAATGGCCTAGTGGTTTCCCCTACATTTTTCAATTTAAGTCTGAATTTTTCAATAAGGAGTTCTTGATTGAGCCACAACCAGCCTCTGTTCTTGATTTTGCTGACTATATAGAGCTCTCCATCTTTGGCTGCAAAGAATATAATCAATCTGATTTCAGTATTACCCATCTGGTGATATCCATGTGGAGTCATCTCTTGTGTTTTTGTAGGAGGGCATTTGCTATGACCAGGACATTCTCTTGACAAAACTCTGTTAGCTTTTGTCCTGCTTCATTTTGTACTCCAAGTATTCATAGAACAGCTTCTTCAGCATTAGTGGTTGGGGCATAGACTTGGATTACCATGATATTGAATGGTTTTACTGTGATATAGAATGATATTTTTTAACAGCAATCTTAGTTCTCTTGAAACTAGTAAACATAAGGGCCCTCTTTTGGTTGATTTATTCAGGGCATGAGGTTCCTATAATGGCCAAGAGCAGAAATGTACCACAATCATTCTGTTGTTTTTGAGATTCCACCCAAGTGCTGCATTTTGGACTCTTTTGTTGACTATGAGGGCTACTCCTATTCTTCTAAAACAAATAGACTTAAAATTTAAATACCAATAGATATTTATAGTCACCAAGGCTAACCTAGCAACAGTGACAAATATGGAACATTACCATACCTTATGAATCAACCAGCTCTATAAAGATAGTTCAAATATATTCATTCTTATTTTATAATAGATAACTATTTGGATTTAGATTCCCTTTCCTTGATTTTCTGCCAAGAACCCCACCTGTGAATTTACTAAATGCCTCGTTCATCATCATATGTGAAGTATCTGGAGTTATGAAAAGATGATAGATCAGTTGAAGTCTTAATTTCTGCAATTTCTGGAGGACCTTGTGAGACTAGATTATGTCCCATAGAATCTGGTATAGAATAAGCCAATGCCTAATATTTTGTGATCATTCTCCCATGGCTGCAAAACATGGGTCTGGGCAATAAGTAGACAGAAGTGAGAGTGGCTTATTTACTTTTGCAGTTCATGATCTATTCTCCCAATTTTTACTCCATATTGACCTTTTCCCTAAACTCTACAAATTTGGAGGTATTCGGATTCATTGCATGAATGCTTTTACCAAGGGACACAGTAATGGTTCCATTGAATTAGAAGTTGAAACTGCTCTTGGCCATTTTAGGTACCTCATGCCCTGAATAAATCAACAAAAAAGAGGGTTCTTGTGCTTACTAGTTATCAAGGGAAATAAAATTGCAGTTAAACAATGGTAACAGAGAGGAATGTCCTCTTGGGACAGGGACTGCCTCTTCTTTATAAGATTATATAATGTCTACTCAGGCATACTCCTTTTGAGTGAAGTTTTGACACCACCAGGCAAGGAAGCTGATCAGCTGAGGTGCTACTGAAGGAAAGTAAATGGAGCATGGAATGGATAGTGGAAGAAGGAACTTACAAGTTCCAGCTACAAGCTCATAACATTTTTAGAAACAAAGACTGTTTTCTTTACTGATGTGATTTTCTCCCCATCTTCTCTTGTTTCCTTGCTGTCTTATATATGGTATATTAGAGATGATTAATATCACAAGGGCTTCCCTTGTGGCTCAGCTGGAAAAGAATCCTCCTGCAATGTGGGAGATCTGGGTTCGATCCCTGGGTTGGGAAGATGCCCTGGAGAAGGGAAAGGCTACCTACTCCAGTATTCTGGCCTGGAGAATTCCATGGACTGTATAGTCCATGTGGTCGCAAAGAGTCGCACACGGCTGAGCAACTTTCACTCACTCACTCACTCAATATCACAATTTACCTCCCAGCTTATAGTCCATCATTCTATAGTGTTAGAACTAGAGGAAGAATGCTGAGTACATCAACTGATAGGAATTTCAATTGTTCCTTTGTGGGAAAAGGAAGAACATATTTGTGTTAAGCAGCAGCATGTTGTTGCTATTGGGATGGTTAAGACTAGAAAAGGGAATGCTGACAAAGCCAAAGCATGGACTGTATAGTTGCCCAGAATCATCTGACTACCCTTCCTGTGTGTGATATCCTTCCTGCCGTATAAGTACCATCTGCCAAAGTCTGAAGTTCAACTGTCTCTCCCAGCTTCCTTGGCCACTGTGACCAAAGCCCTATCAATCTTCCTATTACTCAATAGCTACTAATTAGCTATGATTAATTATTAATTGTTAACTGTTTTAAACACAATATTCAATATATTGTACCGGAAATTTCTAAAATTCCTCAACTGTGTTCAGAACAGTAAAACAAATGGTTGAACCTTAGAGAACAGACTTCTTAGGGGTGAATAAGGTGGAAAGCCCCAAGGGGAACTTAAAGTCACAGGGAAGAAAGATTTGGTCACATCACCTAGATACTTCTTGGCTACAGAGGTTTTTTTCATTGCTCACACATTGCAGAATCTGAACTGTGAAGAGTATTGTTCAGTTATGTTTTCTCTTAAAAGCAATACAAAACTTCTCTGTGAGATGTTTTTCCCAAAATGAAACTTCTATTTCAGATATAAGAATATAATGTTATTAATAGATGCAGACATCTCCAAGTTGATCTAAGTCCTATAACTAGAATTAAATTGAGGAATTTTTTCTCTCAAAGATACTTTGCTTGCAGAAGCATTTCCAAAGCTGCTCTTTTTATATCTGGAATAGAGCAAGGAGTGTGAATAAGTAAGTGCTTGTTTCTGAGTTATGCCAAGAACTGATCTAGCATTTTAGACTCCCATGCAAAATAATTTCACAGGCTCTTGAATGTGACATGAACATGAATGCGACAGATCCCTTTATTATCAGTTACTTGGCTTGGCTTTTCAAATTGTTTAAGAAAAAGAATACAAAAACATTCCAGAATACTGTAAAAGTTTTGCACTCTAAGGTTGACGCCACTTTATCCCTTTTTAAAATTCTATTTTGCAATGGTTAATATTCAAATATTATTATTGTCTTGAATTTACATTAGAGTATAAGCATTCTTTCAGATAAAAAAGTGATTTTGTCATTATTCATTTAACAATCTAAAATACCATCCCGTAACAGAATTGTGTGAAGTAAGTCACTTCTTTTATTGGAGAAGGAAATGGCAGCCCACTCCAGTGTTCTTGCCTGGAGAATCCCAGGGACAGGGGAGCCTGGTGGGCTGCCATCTCTGGGGTCGCACAGAGTCGGACACGACTGAAGCAACTTAGCAGCAGTAGCAGCAAGTCATTTCTCAGAGGTTCCTAATTTCAGAGTTGAAGGTGAAACAATTTGTTTTTCCCCACACAATAAAAAAGCTTTTCAGGATTAAACACAGAGAAGATATTAATGATACCAATAGACTGTTAGAGTGAAAATCGGGCTTTTTTTGTCTTTGGACATTAGGAGGGCAGTATGAGTATGATGGACACTTGGTGGTTTGGGAAGAGTATGTGAATGAGAGGAGACCAAAGTAAATTGGAAGTAAAGCTGCTATTTTTGCCAAGCATGTGGGAAATGCAAAAAGTGAAATTTATGTCTTCATTCTTATTAGATTAAATCTGTTTTTCTTAAAGGAGGTCTCTCTCACACTCACTCTCTCTCCTCTCCCGCTTTCTGGTTCTTTCTAACTCCTCTTGCAAACTCAAGTTTGAAGGTAGGCTTGAGTCGAGTCTGAGAAATTTCTGGTTTAGAACACATTTGGCTCAGAAAGAATATTCCCATTCAGGCTTTGGATCACAGAAATACTGCTGGACCAAAATAAATACCACTGCCGCCTACACACTTATGTTCCCCTCTTAGGGGCCTGTCTTTCTAGTTCACAAAGGTCAAGAGCAAACATTATTAAAATGGGCATGCTGGAAAGGGGTAAATATCCATTTTGCAGTAATTTATGATTTAATCTAGCAGGGTAAGTGCAAGTAGCTTGGCCTTACTTTACCTCTTTTTGTTATGAATAGCACCCTTTGATAAACACAAATTTTATTTTTACTTAATCACAGTCCATTAGAAGTCCATATGGGAGTCTTTCAATGCTACATGCCAGTGATGTTGGTTTAAATGCCTGTAAAGTTTCCCTAGCTAATCAGACTTCTATTATGTCATCACATAGACTTCCTGGGAAGACTGTTTAGAGAACTGAAGCGGGAAGAAGGGTAGGCAAGTTCTCAAGAGCATTTCATTGTGAATATAACCCTCTATAACAGACTAAATGTTGAGGCTAATATGGGAACTAGCACACACACACATCTCTGCAATAAATTATTTCTGTTTTTTTCTCTTTTGCACATTGTTGGCAACTCCTTCTGTGTCTGTTCAAGCATCAGTTCCCCATATGTTGGAGGTGTTTCCACATTTATTAGTCAGACTGGGTTGGTTGTGATTTGCAGTGTTTACTTTCACAATAGCCGTGTGCACTATATATTTCTTGAAGGGGACCTGGAGCAATGCTTCCCATTTGCCTTCGAACACTAGCAGATGCAGAACCGTCAGATCATTTCCCCTTAACTAGCCTTAGGGACTAAAGGAATTCAGAGGAATTCTAAACTAAGTGATTCCTCTGTGTTGCCTGGCTTCACTTCTTCAACCTAAGGCTAAGAGTCTGGGTAACATATCCGACTCCTTTCTGAAATATTTATTTCCTTTCTTTGTTTTTCTTTCGAGCATCAAACTTCATTAACTCATTTATCTTTAGATATTCATGCTACATGTGAGTTGGTGTTGGAAGAAGTATAGCATTGAAAACTAATCTTGAACTTTCTGCTAATGCTTCTTGGGATATTTTTGAAAAGACTGTAGCATCACTTAGCAGACAGGTCCTTGGAGTCAAGTGGCCTGGGGTCAGATTCTGACTTTGAGATTAGCCCCTGATTACTTGTGTGTGTGTGTGTGTGTGTGTGTGTGTGTGTGCATGCATGCTAAGTCGCTTCAGTCATGTCTGACTCTCTATGATTTTATGGACCGTAGCCCTCCAGGCTCCTCTGTCCCTGGGAAGCCCCCAAATTACTTAAGGCCAATCAAATCCTCTGGGTCTTTCATCAATAGACTATGCCTCATAACCTCCCTATCCCTGGTTACCCACAACTTTTGCCTTTTGAAGTTATCTTAATTACAAATCTGTGCATATATGTATAAATATACACATACTTACATATATCTGTTAGGCTCCCAAATGCATCTGGGAATATGGAAAGGGAGAGGATTCAAGGAATTTGAAGAATATGATGAAACAGAAATTAATGAAATTGGAGAGACTTTAGGCATGGTATTGAACATGGAAACTTGGGGGGAAAGGGAAAAGAAGAGAAGCAAGGGACAGTTTAGGAAAAAACCAAAAGATAATTGTAAGGAGAAAAGAAATAAAATCCCAAACTTCACTTGTCTCCATTTTCTTTTTCCTTTAATAAGGAAATTCTAGTGCACAGATTTTTATTGATTTACCTCTGGTTTGGCCCCTGAGTTCTAAATTGTGGCCAAGAATGAAAATTCCCAGCTGAGGATGGAGACCACATTTCTTTGTGGCCAGAAGTAACTGGTTAAACACAGAATGTGTTGAGGCCTGTGAGACTTAAATCATTCAATGAGTGTATTTTCCAAAAGCCATTCTACAGTGAGGTAAGCATTGAATTAGAATTACCCTCTGAGTCTCAAAATTCTTGCAAAACAGGCTTTTGTAATTTAGGCTGTTGGTGTGGACCAAATCTTATTTTGCCAGACAGATTGGCCCTTCTTTTAAAAACTTTCCATACTGTTAAAAAAAACTACTTTTACAAGTTTATAATATATCTTTATATATATCCTATTTATTTACTCTTATTGTCATATATGATTGTTTTCTTTTTTGAAGTCCAGAAATATTTCAGATAGTTTCATGAATCCTGGTTCAAGAAGTGGAAAATTGTACCCTGCAATTTTGGACAATGTTTGTATCATCAGTATGAATTCTGAGTCTAAACTTAAAATTTTTTTTAAAAAGAGAGTAATTCCAAATGTTCCACATGCTACAGTATTTCTAAGCAATATTATGAGGGTCATCCAGAAACCTTCCTCAAAATCAGATAGTTACCAATGCAATGGAATATTTTCATTATGTGTTTATTTTCATTTTGCAAGATATCCCTCAATTTTAAAGCATTCAGTTTTGAACAGCAGTCATGCAGTTTACTGGAAGGAGTTTACTTTTATTTCTGGTTATTTGTTAAGGAAGATAAACGTTACATAGCACATCAAACACATAAACCTCAAAGATGTCACAGTTGCTGCAAAATGTCCCTCCTCTCTGTTGTTTAATTTATAGTTCATTATATCTGACAATGTGGAGAATGCCCACGTGTTAAAGCTAGGACCATGGGAATGTCTATCCGTTTATATGTTTGTGCCATTTGTTGTGTGTAAACTCCTGGCTGAGATTGTTATACAGTTTGTTTGTCTCAAAATGAGGATGTGTACGACAGTCATATTTTTTCCCCACCACAAATAAAAATTAAAGAGAAACAAAGTCACTTCATAAAACAGGTATGTGTGTGCTAGGTTGCTTCAGTCATGTTCGACTCTTTGCAACCCTATGAACTGTAGCCCGCCGGACTCCTCTGTCCCTGGGATTCTCCAGGCAAGAATATTGGAGGAGGTTGCCAAGTCCTCTTCCAGGGGATCCTCCCAACGCAGGGACCGAACCTGTGTCTCTTATGTCTCCTGCATTGGCAGGCAGGTTCTTTACCATTAGCGCCACCTGGGAAGCCCAATAAAACAGGGAGATTCTACTGTTCGTTTTCTTGCCCTGCCCTTTCTACCCGTAGCCACATTTTTTTCTATGTCATTATTAGTTGGGGTTAATGTGGTTTTTTTTGAGTGACATATAGCAACTTATTAGAATTACAGTCTGTCCAAATAAATATTCTACTGAAATAATATGTCCATTATGTATTCATTCATCTAAGTACACAGAATAGGGCCTGGCACACAATATACTCTCACAGCATGTGAGTTATTCTTGTTACTTTCTCTACTTCCCCAAACTCTACTCACTTCAAAGAGGAAAGCAAGTTGGCAGTCAGCCTGCCTAACCCATAAGGGAGAGAAGAAAGGAGGATATGGGTTGCAGAGAGTGAGTTTAGGTTCATGGGCATTCTTTTTTTTTTTTTTTAAGGAGACTATGACTTAACAGCAAGATTGCTGCGGCATTTTATTCCCTTTACAAAATCCACCGATGATGCTTTAGTTGAATATGCTCACCTGATCCCTGAGTCAGGAGGATCCCCTGGAGAAGGGGATGGCTACCTACTCCAGTATTCTTGCCTGAAGAATTCCATGGATAGAGGAATCCTGACGGGCTATAGTCCATGGGGTTAGAAGAAGTCGGCTGAGTGACTAACACTTTCACTTTTTCATTGAATAATGATTCAACACACAGGGCAAAGAGGGATATCTTTGAAGAAGGTACTTCAGATAGAATGTTAGCAAATCTTACAGCTTGGTTAAAACAAAAATGCATATGTGCTTAGTTGCAACTGACTCTTTGCAACCCCATGGGCTGTAGCCTGCCAGGCTCCTCTGTTCATGGGATTTCCCAGGCAAGAATACTGGAGCAGGTTGCCATTTCCTTCTCCAGGGGTTTTTCCTGACCCAGGAATTGAACCTGTATCTCCTGGGCCTCCTGTTTTGGCAGGCAGATTCTTTACCACTAAGCCACCTGGGAAGCCCCTAGAACAAAAATGAGCTATTGCTAATTCAGTCTAATTAGCAGCCTCATGAAGACTGTTCCTCCTCCCTGTAGCTGATTGCATGCATGGTCCGTTCTTAAAAACAGATAACATTTTTTGAGCACTTACATATGCTTTTCATGAACTTTATGGTAGACTTCTCACAAGTACTCCAGGAAGCAGGGTTATTATTTATGTTAATGATGAGGAAACTGAGGTTGAGGGAGGTTAAATTGTCCATGGGTTGCAAACTAACTCAAAGAGCTGGAACCCAGGTTAAAAGTTTTTAAAGCTTATCCTCTTAGCCACTATTCCAGTCTACCTCTTTGTTCTAATCACTGGGCATGTTCTCAATTCTGTAAAGTAGCATTGTGCCTGAGACATTGAAGTAAACCTTCAATAAATTTATGTTGAATTTTTTTGATCCATCTAATGTAGGCAAAGAGTTGGGCACGACTGAGCAACTGAACTGAACTGAACTGAATGTATATGGATGTGTATTTATTGTTTTGTGAGACACACAGGGTTGAAACTACAGTTCTATTTTATACAGAGCCAGGGTGGACCAAGGACCACTATATCATGTTGCCCAATAGGGTTGGTCTTTGGATGGTGGTTAGTTATTAATCATCTTTAGATGTCAAAGATGGTATCACTTTTATATATTCATTAACTAAGACAGTACTTGGTACCTGTAGTGTCTTTATAAAGTTTTTCACTCCTTCACTTCAAGTATTTTTTCCCCCATTTTCATGTTCCTGCTTTTTTCTATAGCATTCTCTATTCTCATACCCGTCTCCTGCTTAGCATTTCTTTCTCATTATTCTTGTATATCTAGACCTCTTTTTTCCCAAGTCTCAACCCATAACTTTCAGTTAACTATGCTTCCAGGGCCACCCCCAAATACCAAACAATGCTTCCCTCCTCTGAAATTTGAGAGCTCTTATTCTTTATACCACTCACATGGCACTTACTGCTGACTGTTGCTGGCAATTTTCCAAATTTTGTAAGATTTCTTTTTCCCCTTCTCACTGGTTATAAGCTCTGCTAGGGCCGGAACTATTTTATATAAATGTGTATTTAACATAGTTGCCAAATTAGTGCTTTTTTACATACTGAGTTTTCAGTTTACTACAAAGACAGCTTTATTACCTGCTACATTTCTGTGTGCAGGAAAAACATTTGCTCCATGTGGCTGTTCAGTTAGGCACAAAATGAAACTCAGGTGCAAAATGAAATTTCCATCTTAAAGAAGAATACTTTCAGTCAAATTTAGACTCCGTGTGTGTGTGTGTATGTGTAAATATTCTGAGCATATGTATTTAGGTTAAGAAAACTAAAAAATGTAGATTTTTTTAAAGGAGCTTATAATGAATGTCACATCATCAGGTCAAATTAGTACTTAGTAATTTAGGAAAGGGTGATAACAACCCCTGTGATGTGAAACTTGGGGTCTAGATGCTAGCAGTTACTATGCCAGAAATTGCAATGGTAATTCACTACTAAATATAGTGAGAATGTGCTAAGAGTGACTTGTTAATCTAAAGGGGGATTTCTGATTGGGAACGGGCAAAGTATTTGCTCATACTGTTACATATTGCTTTATAGACCTAAGAAGCCTTGATTCACAGTTAGTGCAAAGGATGTTAACTTAAAAAAAATAAAAAAAGATACATAAGCGAATCATCTTTATGATTGCCCAGACTCTATGCCATTATTCTTTATGTATTATTTTCTAGGGTTGATGCCACTTACTTTGATTCATTTATTCAGTTTCTCTAGGGATCCTGCTCAGGACCCAGGGGGAACATGCCTCAGAGATGTTAAAGTCTTACATTCTGCTAGCCACTCTGCAGTGGAATCTACACTTGACATCTTTTAAAATCATTTATACTCTTTGACCCTGCATCATTTTTCCTGTTTTTGTTTTTTAAACTTCTGCTGTTATCACAAGTTCTTTCTGCTAGAAAGCAGTGATTGTGCTAATCTCTGCCTTTGGAGGTAGTTGACTATTTTTTATTTGTTTTGGTTTTGTTTAATTGGGAAATTTTATAGTGTATCAAGGTCTATAATATAAAAGTGAATTAAACTTTTTTACGTACTGAAAGGCACAATCAATTCAGCATAAAGATAATTTATTTAAAGTAAATCAGCTCTGTTTGAATATCATTGAAAAGCAAATGCTGACTTAAAAGGATCAACAATCAACTCCATGTTTTAAGACATCAAATTTTTCAAATGCTCCTTGCAATATATCATCATGTACATAGATTTCATTGATCCATCTGCTTCCTTCATTTAAAAGAAAAATGATTACTTATCACTGTTATCCTCTGTTATCCACTGTTAACACTGTTATCCACTGTTATCCTTTCCCAAACCTCCACCCACACCAAAAACAATGGGAAGAGTGATTGCTCCATGATTTATGGCTTATGCTCAGAATTTTCCAAAAGGTGGTAGATCTGGCAAGTCTGCCTGTTGTTTGCCATATGCTTTTTCTAGTCACTGCATGGTTGACCCTAGAATAACTCAGGGGTTCATCTATGGTGTATAGTTCATAGTTAGTCCTCTGTATCTGCACCTCTTCCACATCCTTGGATTCATTCAGCCATGGACCATGTGTACTGTAATATTTACTATTGAAAAATATCTGCCTACAAGTGGACCCACATAGTTCAAACTCACATTATTCAAGGATCAACTGTATTTCATATTGCTTTGGGTCTGGAAAGCTGCTTCTATTTCAGGCTTATATTAAGTAGGATAAGGTTTATCTCTTTGGATTTTCCAAAGTGTTTCTTTATTTCTTAGAGAACTTCTGGGACCTTCATTCTTCTGTTGGGAAGGAACACATTTTTTTTCTGCCCTTCTAGGTTCTTCTAATTTAAGAATTAAATTGACATTAGACAGATTAACAGGAGCAAATCAAATTAAAGTTGAATACACATATACATGGAAGAGACCTGGAAAAACTGAGTAACTCACCAAAATGGCCAAAGACATTTTAAACACTGTCTTCAGCTAAAAGCAAAAAAGGATGTTGGGGATAATGGGTTGGAATTTATGGGGCTGTGGGGGAGGTAGCTGACATGGAGATGGAAAATCAAATGTTCGGTAAATAAATGTTTGCTGGGTCATGCAGAAACAGTAGGATGCACATTGAACTCTTATCTCCAAGCACTGTGTAGTTCCCCTCTCTACATCTAGCTCCTGTTCTTTGCAGATACCTCTGGTGATAGGTCCATTCTGGAGACAGGCCCTCTATCTAAATTCTTCAGGTAGTTAAAGAAAGATTGAAGGTTTTTTGAGTCTCCTGGGTCTTGATTTTTTTCAGCTTAAAATAATCCACATGCCAAAGAGACATTTTGTTGTGGCAAGTTTTGTTTCCTTACCCGTCAAAGACGTTAGAACCACTGAAGTACATTTGTACTGTGACTCCTCAAAAGTAAAACAGCTATGTGTTTTATTTTTAAAACACCAGAAATGCACAAGCCTTTCTGATCTCCTTTTCTTCTTCATAAATCTAGTACTATTTGGAAGGGAAATTAGAAGAAAGGTTGGAGAGACTAACTTATCTTTTACTGAAAGCAGAGAAGGATTAATAGAAAAAGTACCTCTATTAGTTTTTTCCTGTTTTCTCTCTGTTAATTCCCCCCAAATTATACTTATAATGAAACATCACAAAGCTATCATGTTAATCAGAGAGAAGTTTTTATTCCCCTATGTACTGTGAAACTTCAGGTAAATTTACATTTCCTAAATATGATAATATTTCATATATTTTTCAGCTTTAGAAGAAAAATTAGTGGGCACCACACACACACAAAAGATACGTCAAGTCTTTGTCAGAATAGGGGATCATTTCTCAGTTGAAAGTACAGTCATGGCCAATGGACTCGACTAAGTTAAGACAGATAATACAAAAAGACCTTTCTGTTGTGTCTGAATCAAGGACCAGTACCTGCAAGAGTTAACTACCACTCCACCTTCCTTCAGACAGCATTCCACTGATCTGGAGCTCAGCCTTGTTCAACACAGCTCATTGCTTTTGCTCTGCCAAAGTCTGCCGAGATATATCAGTTTGGGAAAGAAACTGAGATTACACAAAGCTAAAGGGAGATGTGGGAGAGATGAATCCTCAACTGATAAGGTCTTCTTTGGAGATGTTAATAGTCAACACATTCAGAAATATCATGGGAAAGGAATCAGATCCCTTAACAGGGCATGTCTTTATATCCTGCACAGCGACATATATACATATAATTCCCTTTTGTCCAATGGGACTTTTTTTCAATGAACTGGCAAAAAAGAACCGTATGATTTTTAGCAGTGTAAGGAGAAAATGCTTTGTGACTGCTTTGTGCTGAATCGTACTCTCTGAAGTTGTTGTATATGCTACTGTGCATGAAAGGGGACATATTTTATCCCCCCAAATTGAAGAAATAATGTGCCAAGGGGATAGATTTTAGATTTGAGACAAAAGTGACTGTGCCCTATTAAAAAAAAATGTGGCAAATAAGCCTACTGCTGAAATATTTTTAAAAAGAAAAGAAACCTCAGTTGAATCACATCAAAAAATATACCCACAATAGTCCAGCTAAAATCTAACAGTGTGGAGTGCATTAAGCTACTGGAATCTTTGTCTTGCAGCAGCTTCAAGAACATATTCTTGATACAGAGGGGCAAGGTGTGCACTGGAAACTCACATCCCACCCCACATCACAGCTGCCCCAGGTTTCCTCTCATCTTTTCACTCTGTTCTCCTTGCCTCAGAAATGAAAGGAAGAAACAAGAAAACCTGTCCCCATAAGGCTGGTGTGAGGCGGGAGCGGGAGAGGGGACGGGAGGGGAGGAAGGAGGTTATGGCGCTGTCAGTCAGCACCAGAAAATGCCATTTATGTGGCTCTAGTGCTCACTAAGGAAGCAGAAATAAAGCACTCTGATGTGTCGCCGCCCCCTCCCCTGCTGCACTCTCGCTCATTACAGCTCTTTCTTTAAACTGCTGGGTAGACAGCTGGCAGCCAGTGCCTCGGAGGAGGCTGGAGTAAGGGAGCATATAAATTACTGTTGCATTTTACAGCTAAGATAAACTCAAACTGCAGGGTTATAGCCTGAAATGACATGAAGAGAAGGCTCCAGTAGGCCTCTCAAAAGAATAAGGAATCGAAAATAGATAGAAAGAGTTACTCAGGGAATATGGGATCATGGAGAAGGGGAAAAAAATCTGAACAAGTTGTGTAAAATCTGCTGCTTTAGTGGGTCTTAAAGAGCTTATGTCAGCTTAATTCTGTGTGGTAGCATAATGTAAATCTATGGGAAATGGGGCTTTCGGCATCTCTGCTCTATTCCATTTCTGCAGATTGCCAAGCATAGCAATAAATGTCAAGTGATTATTTATTTGATCATTAGAAACTTCATTAGATTTTGATTTGATGCTCTTCAACCTCCCCATTCCCCACAACTACCACCAAAAAGAAAGCTCGGTTTTGAAATTCAATTCAGCTAGTTTGCTTGGGAAAAAAAAAAATGTTGTGAAATAAAATCTAGTAAATACCAGCATCTAGATGACAACATTTTGAATAAATATAGAATCTCCTCTTCAAGGAGTTTGTGGCACTTTGCTACTGCGATGAAAGATACATTTTGGCTCCAGTGGTAAAATTTTTGGAAGCCTCTTTAGTGTTTTGTTATATGCAAGGCTGTTTCTGAGGTGAGATCAAACCCCTCTGGCTACAGACAGAGTCTGATTGTACGTTCTTGGCTTAAAAGTCTTAACTCATAATGTATTTAAACTTTCACTCAGCTTTCTTGGACGTGATTTAGTTGCAGATTATATCACCTGGGAAAGAGCGTCTGTGGGTCCTTAGTTGGCCTCGGTACTGATTTGCGACTCGTCTGGTTGGTGCCCGAATGTTTGTTTCAGCCCTAGTCAGAGCACTGAGCCCGAACCTTATTATCTTCATGAAACAAGGCTTTTTAACTGTAGTCAGTTGTGTCAGGTGTGCTGTTTACAGCTGCCTTTTTCATTACGGTTTCAGTTTCTCCTGTGTCTTTCACGCTACAATTTTCCTGAGAAGCGTGTAGAGTACGGGAAACAAAGGATGAGAGAGCCAGTGCTGCAAGAGGCTTGCTTCCTCGGGGAACAGCACTTGCATGTCAAAAGATCCACCAAATAGGAATTGGACTGACTTTCATAACCAGGGATTTGAGCACAGTGTGAGGTATGTATTATTGCCCCAGAGCACACGCTGCATAGGAGCATAAAGAGACGGGCTTTATCTCTCTGCCTGAAAACCTCTTGGAACCTTCTGGGAGTGCACATTTTAAATCAAGAATCAAAACGTTTTCCCAGCACAACTGCAAATTGAAAATAGGCACTTGAAAAACACAGGCAGAGATGTAGGAGAATGACTTTGAAATGCCTACAATCCACCCCAAGCCACCCCGGGTCTGTCTGTAGACATGAGCGGTATTCATCTCCAGTAAAGGGTATGTAGCACTTGGTAGAAACAAATGACAGCTGACAAAAGGATCCATTATATGCCTGAACTTGCCCCTTGCCAGCACAAAGTACTTTTCTTTTCTTTTCTTTTTCCATCGTAAAGAAAGAGCAGATATTTTTATTTCAAGAAGCAGTCTATAGCCATAGATTATTTTTTTTTCCCTGTAGCACTTTCTTGTTCATCGCAATTGAAACAATCACATTAAATGATGAATTTCTTTCATTAGTCTAAGTGGTGTGAAACATGCAGGGAAAACACGCCTAGGGATATGTTATTGTGCTGCATGTTTAAAAACAACAATAACAACAGTTTGGAGGTCAAGAAGTCCATCTTCTTTCTGTGGAAGAAGTTGCTGTCATAAAAACAAAGCAAAATCTTAATCGCTGCATATTGATCAGTGACATTTATTGTGTTCCTGATGGCAAACTGTGCGCTAGGCTCAGCTGGCACAAGGCAAAAGCATAATTCAAGGGTCTGTGTCTAGTTAGGAGAACGGACAGCCCAGGAAAGGAAGGGAGTCCCTCCTGGGTGCAGTCTTTGCTAAAGAGAGATGGAAGTTATTAATAAAGGAAATGTGTGAGGCCCAAAGCCCTCCAGAACAGAGAATAAGAGTTTGGGGAAGTGGTTTCTTCTTTATGCAGGGATATTTGGAGGAGCTGAAAGACTGTGGGTTGACAAAAGGAGACAGGGAATCTGATGTGCTGAGGCCCAGAAGAAGGGATATACTCTAGATGAGGAGAGGGAGAGGCCTAGTGTTATTTGATCACAGATTCTCTGTGAAAGGAGCATTGCCAACTACGAGACACGCAGGAGTTTGGGCAGAAGTTCTCCATAACCAAGTTGAACAGTATCTAGTGGATACGCTAAGCAACTGGAAGCAATTACGATATGGCCTGCAAGGGTGGCCTGTCTACAAGAGTATGCTGTAGGAGCGTGGGCAGCAGAGATTGTGAGTGTTTGAACCAAGCTTTTTGAGACACAGCTAGCTGCTCTATCTATGCATTTTATTCTAGGTGATTTGTTGATGCACAGATCATGACCCAACATTCAGTCTTGTGAGGATGAAAGATATGGACTGAACTAACACAAAAGTGACAGAGGGCAGAGGAAAGAGCAGAGGGAGGGTGAGCATTGTTGCAAAGAATAGCCTTCATAGTTAGTACAGTCCTAGGGCTCTGATATGGGCTGAAGCACGATTTCTCAGTTCCAGGTCCTACAAGCAGCGTGGGTAGAGGTAGAAGGAGAGCAGCGTGATGGAGAAGGTTAGGAGTTTTAAGTATGAGATAAATCCATGGATATGGATAGATTGCTAAAGCTATGTGACCAATCAAACAAGAATGGAAACATAACCAGGTGTATTGCCAGAGATGATATTAGTGTGTGCCTGTGTTTCCTTTTACTGGAGAGGTTGCTATCTGATTCTGGGTGATACAAAGGCAGAGAATACCTTAAGACAAACATTCCTTGTTCTGTGAAAGGCTACTAGGGTACTTATTTATGTAAATACAGAGCAAGTATTTATATAAATATTTGAACATTTATAATATTCATATGTATTTATTATATATATATATTTAGATAGTTACATGAATTTACATAGAAAGTTGCCCTAGTAGCCTAACAAGATGTATGCATTTTGAGTGACATTTTAAGAAACTGCTTTATTGATTATAATTATAGAAGCTAGATAATAGGTATGTATATATTCTGAAAATTTACATTAAATATATGTTGAGTTCAGTTCAGTCACTCAGTCATGTCCAACTCTTTGTGACCCCATGAATCGCAGCACGCCAGACCTCCCTGGCATTGTTGTCCATCACCAACTCCCGGAGTTCACTCAAACTTGTGTCCATCGAGTAGGTGATGCCATCCAGCCATCTCATCCTCTGT
>NW_011494807.1:5886996-5887208 GCF_000754665.1 Bison bison bison | reverse complement strand
ACAGGGGTTATTGTTACCATCTTTCTAAATTCCATATATATGCGTTAGTATACTGTATTGGTGTTTTTCTTTCTGGCTTACTTCACTCTGTATAATAGGATCCAGTTTCATCCATCTCATTAGAACTGATTAATGAAGCAACTGACAAACAACTAATCTTAAAAATATACAAGCAACTCCTACAGCTCAACTCCAGAAAAATAAATGACCCA
>NW_011494807.1:5885953-5886516 GCF_000754665.1 Bison bison bison | reverse complement strand
TAGCCAGGACATGGAAGCAACCTAGATGTCCATCAGCAGATGAATGGATAAGAAAGCTGTGGTACATATACACAATGGAGTATCACACAGCCATTAAAAAGAATACATTTGAATCAGTTCTAATGAGATGGATGAAACTGGAACCTATTATAATATTCATAAGTATTTATTTTATATATATATATTTAGATAGTTACATGAATTTACATAGAAAGTTGCCCTGGGTCAGTAGCCTAACAAGATGTATGCATTTTGAGTGACATTTTAAGAAACTGCTTTATTGATTATAATTATAGAAGCTAGATAATAGGTATGTATATATTCTGAAAATTTACATTAAATATATGTTGAGTTCAGTTCAGTCACTGAGTCATGTCCAACTCTTTGTGACCCCATGAATCGCAGCACGCCAGGCCTCCCTGGCATTGTTGTCCATCACCAACTCCCGGAATTCACTCAAACTTGTGTCCATTGAGTAGGTGATGCCATCCAGCCATCTCATCCTCTGTCGTCCCCTTCTCCTCCTGCCCCCAATCCCTCCCAGCATCAGAGTCTTTTCCAAT
>NW_011494807.1:5881962-5885655 GCF_000754665.1 Bison bison bison | reverse complement strand
CCATCTATTTCCCATGAAGTGATTGGACCAGATGCCATGATCTTAGTTTTCTGAATGTTGAGCTTTAAGCCAACCTTTTCACTCTCCTCTTTCATTTTCATAAAGAGTCTCTTTAGCTCCTCTTCACTTTCTGCCATAAGGGTGGTGTCACCTGCATATCTGAGGTTATTGATATTTCTCCCAGCAATCTTGATTCCAGCTTGTGCTTCTTCCAGCCCAGTGTTTCTCATGATGTACTCTGCCTATAAGTTAAATAAGCAGGGTGACAATATACAGCCTTGACGTACTTCTTTTCCTATTTGGAACCAGTCTGTTGTTCTATGTCCAGTTCTAACTGTTGCTTCCTGACTTGCATATAGGTTTCTCAAGAGGCAGGTCAGGTCGTCTGGTATTCCCATCTCTTTCAGAATTTTCCACAGTTTATTGTGATCCACACAGTCAAAGGCTTTGGCATAGTCAATAAAGCAGCAGTAGATGTTTTTATGGAACTCTCTTGCTTTTTCGATGATCCTGCAGATGTTGGCAATTTGATCTCTGGTTCTTCTGCCTTTTCTGAAACCAGCTTGAACATCTGGAAGTTCATGGTTCACGTAGTTCTGAAGCCTGGCCTGGAGAATTTTGAGCATTACTTTACTAGCATGTGAGATTAGTGCAATTGTGTGGTAGTTTGAGCATTCTTTGGCATTGCCTTTCTTTGGAATTGGAATAAAAACTGACCTTTTCCAGTCCTGTGGCCACTGCCGAGTTTTCCAAATTTGCTGGCATATTGAGTGCAGCATTTTCACAGCATCATCTTTTAGGATTTGAAATAGCTCAACTGGAATTCCATCACTTCCACTAGGTTTGTTTGTAGTGATGCTTTCTAAGGCCCACTTGACGTCACATTCCAGGATGTCTGGCTCTAGGTGAATGATCACACCATCGTAATTATCTTGGTTGTGAAGATCTTTTTTGTACAGTTCTTTCGTGTATTCTTGCCACCTCTTCTTAATATCTTCTGCTTCTGTTATTCAGTATCAAATACATTATTTAATATATAAAATAAAAATTAAAATGTATTACATATTAAATATTTATTTAATGTAAATTTCCAAAATGAGGGAATTAGCCATAATGTCCATGAAGAGGCGGACATGACTTGGTATCTGAAAAGCAAGAACAACAAGCCATAATGGGGGAATTAATGACTAGAACACAGAGGGAACCTCTAATGGACCATGGAGCAAGTCATGATCTGCTGTGCTCCCCGGCTTGAGGCCATATATTACAATGCCAGAACTTTAACCCTGGAGTAAGACACTAAAACAGTACAGAGGGATTTCCTTCTCTCGGAACACCATCAGAGAGAGATTTGTTATAACATGGACCCTGAGCCAGAGTACCATGTTAGACTAATGGAGCTGTGAACCCAGCCCTCCTGAATCAGTGGGAGAATCAAGGCCCCTCCCTGTAGTGTGAATCCTCCCCAGACAGACTCAGGCTTTGCCCATCTCCTGGTCATTGGTGCTCAAGCAGCAACGGGAACACTCTTCCCTGCCCACCCCCTTGGTAGGACTCACACCAAAACTATCCCATCTCTACCATCAAAGAGGTTAGCCTGGTCTACAAGGAAGTGACTGAGAGAAGAATTAAAAGAGCCTTCTCCTGAAGGGCTGCAGAGAGCTGGTTACAGCAGGGGCCCATAGAATCAGCTGGAGTAGAGAACGTAACTCCTCCCCAGTGCTTTGCGTACAATCTTCACTGTTAGCTTTGTTGGCTCACATCATCTCTCCATTCCCAAGCTATTTAGAATTCATTCACATTCTCAAGTAAAGGAAGTCAGTTCTGGGGATTTATGACCAAAGAAGACTTGAAGAAAGCTGCCTGAGTAGGGAACAGAGGAGTCCTGCCTACATTTGTTCAAGACTAAGCTCAAATCTCCCATTCCTGAAGTCTTTATCACCTGACCTAGAAATAGTTTTTTCTTTGTCTTAACTTTCCTTTATTGGCACAAATATTTCATTTTAAATTTTAATTTATATTGAGATTTCCTAGCCACCCCACCTCCCCCATAGTGATTTTAAGTTTCTGATTGTATGAGGGTAAATTAAACAACTTTGAAAGTGCTATGGTTCGTAACTATTGTGTGCTGAGTTCTTAAGAGGAATTGAACACAAGTGCTAAGTATTTTACATGTTATGAACTCATTTAATACTCATAAAATCATAAGTGTATGTGACAGTATTAACTCCATTTTATAGATAGAAAACTGATGCACTGAGAGTTTAATAAACTGTCCAAAATCACAAGATTTGAACCCAGGTATTCAGTTTTTGGAGTCTGAACACTTAATAAATATCTTTTCTGCCATGCTCACAACATGTACATATAGCAGGGCTCAGTAAATACTGATGAATGACTACATAGAAGTGGACTTAGTCATGACCTAGGATCTGAACAGGGCTCTGAGGTGGGACTGTGGTGGTAGATGTGGATAAGATGTACCTTTTGTGTGATGAGATCTGTGTGGGAGTTAGAGGGTAACATGAACTAGTTTACACTTCAACTTGTGAAGGCAGAGAGAGGGTAAGGGGGAAGAGGATGGTTACTAGGCAAATACTAGACAATAGAATATAATAACAATTGGTAGGGAAATGGATAAAAAAAAAATTAGAGACAGAATATTTTGAGGACTTTAGGTTGGACTTCTCTGGCAAACTAAGTGCCAGAGGAAAGCAAGAAAAGAATGTGGCCAGACAGTGACAAAAGTCTTTTCAGCCAGGGAAACCAATGGTATCAGTTAGAGATATAGTTGGTTGAAATCAATAATATGAAAAAAATAACAAACATTGGGATATATTTTTTTCTTGCATGACAAGATATCCAGAGTTTCACTGTTGGTAGTGTTGGTTTATTTTCAATTAGGATCTTTCTTCCTTTCTGCTTGGACATCTCAGAATGTTGGTTTTCATCTCCATGGTTATCTCATGGTCACGAGATATCTGCTAAAGAGCCAGCCATCACATCTGCATGGGTAACAGAAAGAGGCAATGAAGAATAAAACCTTCCTCCTCTATTCTCCTTTACAAAGAAAGCGTTCTATGGTGCTATCTTTCTCAGCAAAGTTCTACTCAGAATCTTACTGGCTAAACAGGTCACAGGGTCACCCCTAATTGCCATGCATAGATTATGAATCACCAGGGCTGGGCAATTTGCTGTTCTGAACAAAGTCATAATTTTTTAGGAAGGAATAGAGTTTGTTTTCATCTGAAAAACAAATGAGAAATATATACATTTCCCAGAATAGGAAGCACATATCTACTTTATTTTCTCTTAAACCTATTGTGTGGTTGCCTACCAAGTAAATTCTATAATCTAGCATTTCATGCTCGTAAATGTCTCAATGTCATTCTTGGCCAACATTTGTTACTTTGCTATGGTATACCTCATGACATTGTTACTGTTTTGGTTTGCCAATTTGAGTAACATATCATTAAGTAGTTATAAGACACTTCTTTATAGAGCTTTAAAAGTTTTAAAAGATAATTTTTATTTTGGCAACTTCTCAGCTTGATAATTTGAGTCCTGTTGAGGCGGGGGAATGAAACCCAGATACTCCAGCCTGAACTGGGAAACAACCCCTAGTTTCCTTCTGTGGGAAGAATTGTATCAGATCCTCCTGCTGTGTGTGTGTGTGTGTGTGTGTGTGTGTGT
>NW_011494807.1:5880305-5881851 GCF_000754665.1 Bison bison bison | reverse complement strand
GTTGGTGTTTCATGGATTTGTGCCTGTGATTTTTGTATAATGGCCACATTTACACTGTATTTAATTCTACTATCAATTTTAATTAGACTTTCCGAAGTTGTTTAGTTTAATCCAAAATCATTCTAGCATTGTTGTATGGGTTTTTTTGGGGGGGATGTTTCTACAACTCTCAAATCCAAAAAATTGATATGCAATGATCAAAATAAGAGCAGAAATTTAAAAATATATATATTTAAACTCTATAATCCTGAAAAAAAATTTTAATATAAATTTATTTATTTTAATTGGAGCTTACTTACTTTACAATATTGTATTGGTTTTGCCATACATCAACATGAATCTGCCACTGTTATAATCCTGAAAAATTAAGTTTTCTGTTCTATGATGATTGTAGATTAGTTCCCATCTCCTTACATTAAACATTTCTTCTTTCTTGTAAAAAGCTATCACATTAGTAACTGACTCCTCAGTCCCTTCCTATTTTAGTACAAAAGAAAGATGACTGAATTTAGAAATTATTACAAAATTGCTGTAACAACTGACAACATTATGTGTATTCATTTATAATAATTGTGTACTCTTCTGTCTTCCCCACCGAAGCACTGGCTTCTTATTGGCAAGCACTTCACCTTATTTTCTGTTTCCCCAAAACTTCAGTTTGCTCTTATGTAAGCAAGGGGACAGACTGACAGACCCTGGGGGAGATAAAATAAGCTTGTGTCCTTAAATGGCTTTTCTCTCAGCCTGGGACCGATGATAGACACACATAAAAATGTTCTCATTGTTCTCATCCATTTCTTCCATTATCAAAAAAGATGAGCCAGCACTTTCAGATGCTTCCACTTCTTGAATCCTTTATTTCAAATTCTCCTACCCTCTCTGAGCTCCTGAACCATCTGTTACACCATCTCTTTAGCATCTTTAATCTCTTCCTCCCCACTTATGCTTTTCTCTCAGAATATTCTCAAACATTTGAGAACATTTGAGAACGAATGTTCTCAAATCTTTCTCATCCAAAAAAATCCTTCCCCTCAGTCAATCCTTCACTCCTTTTCCCATCAGTGTCAACCTGTTTCTCCACTTTTACATGTTTCAATCATTCCTCACCTGCATTATAATCTGGCTTTCACTGGATTAACAGCTGTCAGCAAGAGGTTTAGATGAAAGAAATGGATCTGGCGCAGACTCCACATGGGCAAATCTGTTCTAAAGAAACAGAAGGTAGTGAGTTCTACTGGGATTTGTAACAAGACCAGAAACATTTACGAGGGTAGACACAGGTTAAGCCTCTAGCTCCATATTGAGTGGAACACAGTTGTTAATGATCTTGTCTGTGGATGAGGGAGGGTCATATTAGAACTTTTGGGAGCTTAACTGAACCCCCAGATCCAACATCAGATAGCCTAGCCTGAATCACCCCGAGTGGACCCCAGGTGTATTTAATCAAGATCAGTTTCTCACAGGTATTGTGTGCATACTAGAGAATGAAATATACTCCAGCGGTTATCCACTGGACACTTAAAAGATAAAACACATATATTTGCAT
>NW_011494807.1:5870960-5880205 GCF_000754665.1 Bison bison bison | reverse complement strand
TGCATACTTAATTCACAGGGAGAACTTAAAGAGGCTAGATCTTAAATCCTTATGGTCATCCTGGATTCTTTATAAAAGCCCCATTGATTATAATATAAATGTGCAGATGTGTTTTGCTAGAGAGTGAGGAAAACTGGGAGATTATCAAACCCTTTGGAAAGTAGGTATGTATCATGAAACATGGCTGTCAATTCATACAGCAGATGGAGGGGAGGATCTTTTGGAACAGATGACAAGCAAAGTTAGGAAAGGGGGTGCAGCCATGGGAACACACATCATGAAAGATTTAGGCTCTAGACTGCTTTTCCCTTGACCTAGAAGAGGCTCACAATCTTTTCTTCGTATATTATGATCTTGTTGTATTGGGAGATGACTTGGTAAAGCCTGGGTACATGTGTTATGACTTGTGTAATGTGAAAGACACTTGGAGGAACCTAAGAGAGTTTGAGGACTCCTCGTTGTCTATGGGTCAAATCTGTGCCCTCCATCTTTCCAGATACATTCACTGGAGTTGCAGCTTAATGAGTGGAACAAAATGAATGCATGTCTTATTAGCGTTGCCTTCATTTTTGTGTCACAGTCTCTCTTCTGCCAGCATGAGTTTTTGATGGTCTGTTTGTTTTTTTTTTTAATTTTTTATTTTATTCATTTTTTTATATTTATTTTTGGCTGTGCTGGGTCTTCATTGCTGCATGGGCTTTTCTCTAGTTGTGGAGAGTGGGGGCTGTTCTCCATGGACTTCTCATTGCAGTGGCTTCTCGGGTTGCAGAGCATGGACTTTAGGGTACATAGGCTTTAGCAGTTGCAGCATGTGGGCTCGAAAGTTGCCATTCCAGGGCTCTAGAACACAGGCTCAAAAGTCGTGTGCACGGGCCTAGTTGTTCCATGGCATGTGGGATCTTCCTGAATCAGGGATAGAACCCTTGTATTGGCAGGTGGATTCTTTACCACTGAGCCTGTGTTTGAAAAATCACCACCATCATGCTAACTCCCAATCCTTACACTCAGTTCAGAGTATGTGTTCAATCCAGGCTCAACTTGATCCTGCACATCTCCTCCTGAACACACCTTCTCAGTCTGCTGCTCTCCACTACTCCACCACCTTCCTTCCTAGAAACATTGATATTTACACAGTAGTGCAAGATAAACATAAGCTTTTTTATTGTATGTGTTTGCATATGTTTATAAATTCTTTCCATTACATCTCTAATATATTTCCCAATTTCATTTCTTACTCTGCATTTCACTCCCATGTTGCCCTTACTCCTCTCACCCAGTTGATTCTTCCTGCCTGTTACCACCTCCTCAAGTCACTTTTCATCAGCATTGTATTTCTAATTCATGAATCAACTTAAATGCAATAGAAAATAAAGTATATAGTAAAGTTTGAAATTTCTGTGTAGCATATTTTTAGCAAGTGCCACCAACCCTATTAGTTTTATCTACCCTTACCTCCCTGGCTGCAGTGATAAGCCCTATATTCCAATACTTTGATAGACAAGCTTTTCTTCTATTATAACATATTCATTACTTTTTGATCCATGATTTTGTGCATGTTATTTCTTCTAACCACGATACTTCTTCCTTCCCCATTTTCTCCAAGTGTCCAGCACATAATAATCCCACAAAATCAAACTCATATGTTATGTCCTCAAGAAACAGTGCCTGACTCTTACCATCAGACCTCCTTAGACGTACTCTCCTTTTTTCCTAAGCCCCCTGTATACAACTCTATGAGAACATTTTTGAGGGAGGATGTCTAAATATTTTTTGACTGAGCTTTTTTCATTTAAACTCTATAACATAGAACAGTACTTTGTACATAATAGCTTCCCTGCTGCTGCTAAGTCGCTTCAGTTGTGTCCGACTCTGTGCGACCCCATAGATGGCAGCCCATCAGGGTCCTCCGTCCCTGGGATTCTCCAGGCAAGAACACTGGAGTGGGTTGCCATTTCCTTCTCCAATGCATGAAAGTGAAAAGTGAAAGTGAAGTTGCTCAGTCATGTCCGACTTTTAGCGACCCCATGGACTGCAGCCCACCAGGCTCCTCCGTCCATGGGATTTTCCAGGCAAGAGTACTGGAGTGGGGTGCCATTGCCTTCTCCGAAGAGCTTCCCTATAAGTGTTAAATAACCAAAGAGGGAGCAAACCTAGTGCAAAGTCATGAAATACAGTCACTAAGAGTGGAATTCAAACCATCACTGGAGATGTTTGTTGTTGCATAGAGAAAAATTCCCACCTAAATCAAATGGCAAACGTAATACACATGTACATATATGTTCTCTCCCTTGGGTAGTTTTTCACTAGCCCATTAGGATAGAAACAGAAAATTTCCTCAACAAACATTGCTAATTTTATTTAGGATCAGTGTGCATATTTTTATTCACACAAGAACGAGATTTTCCCCTAAGGTTGCTAGTGTAGGCTTCGATGATATATTCATGACATGTACCTTCAACGTGTAATGAGTCATCTCCCTGGATCTCACTCTGAGTCTGTAGTAGATCTGGAGAATTTTCTGAAGTTTTCTTTATGTCCAGCAAGACTGGCTGAGACTGGACATGAAAGCTGTCTAAATACTCTAATCTATTCCCAACTCACCAAAATGCAGGCTTGACACTGTCTCTGTTTGCTGTCATGAATCATAATGTTGACAAGGAAATTAGATGCACAACATTAAACACAAGCCAATAGGATGAACTTCTTCCTGCATCTATTGGGAAAAGGTATGGGTGTTTCTCCATAGGTCTGAGCTGCTTCTGACAATGCCAATGTAAAGCTAGAAGAGAGACCCAAGGATATTGGGTTTCTATTTTCCAAATATCCACATAAAAACTTTTTAAGTTTCATTTTCACTGGGATAAACATTTATTCTTTTTTTTTTTTATCATGAGAGGTGCCTATCTTGTTTCCTTTAAAGCTACTTGCTGCCTTCTATTCGTATTCTCTTGTTGGGTTGCTATTATCCTGGCCTTTATTGTAATGAATAATAATACTCTGTAGCTACACGGCATCTTTCTTCTTGGACCATCCTGCTTAGCCTCATAAAAGAAATTAATCAAGTTACACCTTTAAGGAAACCATTAAACTACTTCATTGTAAAAGCAAATTGTCTTTGCTCTGATTGCAATTGTGTACAGTTTTCTAAAGAGGCATATTAAAATATCAGGAGGAATTTCAAATTGGCTATTACTTAAACTGATTGACTGGTCTCCCCCAAAATTTTTAAAAAATAGCGTTTTGAAATGCTAAGTGTGTGAGAAAAGCAGATGAATGCCCCTGAAGTACAACAAAGAGATCAGTTCATATATTAAATATGTAAAAATAAAGTTAGTCTTTTAGAGTACAGTACATGTTTTTAAATGTTTGTCAAGAAGAATGTCTGGTACTATTGAGCTGGCCATAACTCTCTTGTTCTTCATGCTCAGAATACTGTCAGAACTCTAAAGAGAAGCTATAGACAGGAAATGTTTCTGATAATATCTCAATGTGACTCTTCATCACTCCCATCCCCTCCCCCAATCTGAATAACTGTCACAGTTCCATTCCCTGCAGAGAGAAACAAAAAGGAAGTAATTATTACGTTTATATATGAAGAAATTTCTAATAACACATAATTGTTGGGATTAAACTTGAATTTGGTTTTTTATTCCAGTGAAGGTTTGTTAAGTACTTGGCATACTACCCCATCTTTTACACTTATATTTCAAATCCTCTACATCTGATAGAAGAAAATGGTAGGGAGATAAACAGGACACTTCCGTCTTGAGCCGTCTTCAGTGCCATCCATCTGCCATCTCTAACTGTGTTTGCAGGTTTACTGCCACCCGGTATACATATCAAGGCAGTCAGGTCTGGTTTTCATATTGAAAGTGTTCCAAAAAGTCAGGCCTTTTGGCCGTGTAGCCTTTGGTTTAGGGTCTCTGTGTGACTAGAAGCAAGTAAAGATAGTCTATTGAAAATTACAGCCATAATCATGAAGTATATACAAGCTAAGAAGACCTCAGAGCAATTTCTTCCTATAAAACAGAGAATTGAGTTATCTCATTTGAGAAACAATGTGTAATTCATATGTGAAAAAGTGTGAGAGAGTAAAATGAAAAGTCACAGTAATCACTTCTAATTCCTATTTTTAACTCAGGTACTTCTCTTTCAAGTTAATTGTGACTGACTCTGGTAGGGTGAGTAATGCTATCTGCCCACGCACTCAGAGATGTTCCTGTCCTAATCTCCAAGACCTGTAAGTGTTTTGCCTAACATAGTACAAGGGATTTTCAAGTGGAGTTAAATATTTTGTAATGGGGAAGTTATCCTGGAATCTGTGGGTGAGTCCCATGTAGTTAAAAGAGTCCTCCCTCTTGTGAGACAGAGAATCAGAATTATGAACAGAAGGTGATGCGATAAACTGAAACAAGGAGAAAGAGACTTTTAAAGATACAACCCTGTTGGCTTTGAAGATGGAGGAAGGAGCCATGAGCCAAAGAATGCAGATGACCATCAGAAGCTTGAAAAGTCCAGGGAACAACTTCTCTCCCAGAAACTCTAGAAGAAATAGAGCCTTGCCAACACTTTGATTTCAGCCCCTGAAAGCCTTTTTAGACTTCTGACCTCTAGCACTAAAAGATTATAACCCTGTGTTGTTTGAGCCTCCTAATTTGTGGGTAATTTACAATAGGAGTGAGAAACTAATACATTCATTAATGATGTTAGTTAAAGGAAGTGTAGTGATTAGGGTCACATACTCTGGATCTGACTCGTCTGAGTTGGAATCTTGGCTCAGCCATTTATCAGTTCTGTGGCCTTGGCAAGTTATTTACATTCTCTGTGACTTAGTTTCCTTATCTTTAAAATGAGTATACATATGTAGCATTGAGTGTTATAAACATTAATTAGTTCATACACAGAGCTGAGAATATAACTGATCCACTATAGAGTAAGTGGTCAATTAATGTTAATCATTTGAGGAAATAATAACAAGAGTTAACTAGTGCATATATTAGGGGAACTTTGACTCATGTAATGCTTCATGAAAGGAATTTGAAGTTAATCTAATTGATCCCCATTTATCATGAAGGATGTAGTAGATGCTATATTAGTATATGTTTCAGTTTCCTATCGATTTTGATTCTCTGTCCATAATTGTGCTAAGATTACTATCTACCCCTGCTTAGTTCTTTAGCTGTATGGAGGAGTCATTTGGCTTCTGAGCTCTGACTCACTAACTCAAATAAGATATTCATCCAGGGATTCTGTACAGTTTATAAATACTTACATATATTGGGTTTTAATTCATTTTACCAAACTCTTTTGTCTTAGACAAAGTATCATTACAAAATAATAACCCTTGGCCTTAATGCCATTTATTGATTTAAGGAGGGAAAGAGTAAAAGTATTTGAGGCAATGAGGGCAGAAGAACTTGTTTACCTTCAGGTGCCTCTTTGGAAAGTTCATTGACAGAAAACACGTGGTTTCTTAACATGTTATCAGATGTTCTTATGGTGTGGGCTTGAGAAAGATGAATACTAAGCAAAACCGAAGTTTATGATAGTCATGTTTTGAAGAACACTTTCAGAGTCCTGAGTTGGAGACGCAGTAATGACAACCAATCATCTGAACAAATCTACTTTACAGTTCTTTATGAATCTCAAAAATGGAGATATAATAAAAAAAAATCAAACAAGCACAAAGTGATTCTTTGTTTCCAAGATAATATATCATCCTGGTTGGTGAGAGAAGGAAAAAAAGAGAAAAAGACTTGCACCATTCTTTGTCTCCTAAAGCTTTCAAAGATACTTTAATTTTGAGCAAATCACCCATATCTCCTGCATAGTGAATATCTCTTGATCAGTACCAACTCCCCGCCCCCCACCCCCGACTTCCAAGATAGTCAAGAAGTAGTATTCAACTAGGAAAGTCTCAAGGAATAAAGTTATCATGAAACTGGTCAGCGAACCAAAGCACTTGGCAACTGAAAACCCAGAGAAGGGCAGGTCTTTTCTATGAAGGGCTGTAAGTCCCAAATGCTTTAGAAAATAGGGAGCATTTCTCTGAACATATGACAGAAAACATCTGGACAGGAGGGACTTGACTTAATTCCCTATGATTTGTTTTATTCATGATTTCTTTGAAAGGATTTTTTGATCAGAAGGATCACTGAAATAAATAATTTGATACCACGACATGCTAGCATTACATAGACTCACACTATAACTGATATCGAAGTAACCGAATTATTTTCTCTAGTTTACTCCCCAAAGTCATACTCAGTTTGCTGTATTGTCACAAGGAGTTTCAGAGAAAGAAAAAAGACATGAAGAATTCTCTATTCACTGAAAGTTTATTGTGCATTGTGTTGTTTTAGGCACTGGGCTGGCCACTGGAATGTGTTACAATAATCCTTTACAATAATGGGTGGATGAGTTAAAACCGTTACTATAGTTAAATAATTTGTTTACTGCTTGGGATGTAGCAAAGCACCTATATGGAAAGGCTATGATAATAGCCAGCTTCCAAGCTGAGTACAAACAACAAGCTCTAAAACAATAAAGTTTGCAGACAGACAGTCAGACACAATGCATCTCAAATATCACAAATAGGTCTTTTTAGGCCTGAAGTCGTAATATCCCACAAAATAGTATAGATACTATGGGCTGCTGAATTTCATGGAGCTCCTCAAAAAAGATCAAATTAAAAATTTTTCCTTTTATGTATTTTCTTTCCATTGAATAATTACCTTAGGAGTCAATAATTTTGACTGCTTTGACATATTTGTATTAATATGTTTCTAGGAGAAATAGTCATTTAGAAAGCATTCTAACTGTTGCAAAAGGGATTTGGGAGAAAAGTATCCACTGAGACCCCCTAAACCTTTGTGTCAAATAACAAAGAGCTATCAGGTTTGCTGCTTTACTTGTGGGGCTAATCAGTCCGCTTAGCCTTACAGGGTGGTCAGAGGAGTTAATTAAGAGCCAGGGGAACTGAGTTCCATAGAGCAGAGAGCAGTTTATAGTGAATGCAGGGTTAGGGAGCTCATGGCCAATGCTAACACATTAATCCCAAATCGGTTAACTAGAGTTTAAAGAACAACAACATCTAAATTGGGCTTTGAATAATTGATGACAGCAGCTGAACTATTAGAGAAAAAAAAATGACTCTTTCCTCTAAGTCTATATGCCTATAATTGCTAAGCTTATTTTCTCTCTGATTGGATGTAGGTTCTCCCAGGAATATTTTCTTTCCTCTGAATCATGAAGAGGCACTCCAGTGACATATTTTTGATGGGAGTGATAGAAAAATTATATATTTTTAAAAGACTGCTGAATTAACTAAACTTACTTCAAAAATCATGCCATTAATTCTGCTATTCATGTATGTACACAACAGGAGAATCAGAAATTGAAAATTCCCTTTTTGCTCAGGGTTGTTGGGAGGGAGAGTGGGATTGTGAGACTGTCCACCACAGCAAAGACTTTGAGATAAAAAGAAAATGCTTTTAAAAATCATATCAAAAGAAGGGTTTTTGAAATATGGTGATTAAAAGAATCTTACAAAAGAACTGAGTATAACTTATTACAAATATGTGAATCACTTCCTCTAATGAGACAATGATCTATCTAACCTTCAGAAAGAGTGTTATTTGTAGGATTGGTTTTTCAGAGCTATGAAACAGTGCATAATGTACTAATTTTTCTTTTCTTGTACATTATAGGTGTTATGTCTCTAATAGTTTCCATAGAAATAGTTAAAATTGGACTTTTGAAACTAGTGGTAAGGGTAGAAGAACAACGGAGATAGTTTGGGAATGAATGACCAGCAGGTGTGTTAAAATAAAGTTAAGGATGTGTGACATTTTAGTGCTAATGAAAAGCACAGAACTTTCATAGGTGCATCATGAGTAAGTATAGACTGTACATGATAAAGTTGCAAGTCAAAGTCTGGGCATTACATTCTGATCTTAAAAATATGCATCTATTTACATGCGTGTTTATAGTGTCTTAGGATTCTACGGTAATCCTCTAGCCTTCACTTGCCTTACTCATTTATAAAGCAGAATTAAAAATGATGATGCATTTCTTCATTCAATAAACATATGTAAAATGCCTACTGTATGCTAGATTCTCATCAAGGCCTTTGGGATATATCAGTCAATAAACAGAAAAGATCCTCCCTTTGCAAAGCTTACGTTGCGGTGGGAGGTGTAGTGAGTGGAGTAAAAATAGTATAAATTGTTCTTTTCTCTCAAAAAAAGAAAACCTAGGGGTACGAGAGAGCTGGGATAAACGAGCTGGGATGTGGGTTGTAATTTTGATAAGAATGGTCAAGGGAGGACTTATTGAGAGCATAAGTAAAGACTTGAAGGAATCGAGGAAGTAAACCACCAAAATACCTGGACAAGATCTCTGCAGATTAAGGGACAGCACCAAGGCAGAAGACCGCTTGCTTATTTCTGCTCTAGCAAGGAGATCAGTATGGCTGGAGAGGAAAAAGCAGGTTGGAAGGTTGGGTTCAGAAATATAACTGCCAGTCAGATCATTTAAGTTTTATGCCATTCTAAGGATTTTGGCTTTTATTCTGAATAAAATAGGAAGTGAGCAGGTCATTGGTTCTCAAAGTAAAATCACCAGACCAGTAGCACAAGTCTTACCTGGGAAATTGTTAGAAATATGAATTCTCAGGCCTACTCCAGACCAAAATGGCTAGGGGATAGAGCCCAGCAGACTTTGTGTTAATAAGTGCTCCAAGTGATTCAGATGTGTGTTCAAGTGGGAGAAACACTACACTAGATGATTCTAAGCCAAAGAAAGCTATAATATAACTTGATCATTTATCTTAAGACTTCTATCAGATCAGATCAGATCAGTCACTCAGTCATGTCCAACTCTTTGCGACCCCATGAATCGCAGCAGGCCAGGCCTCCCTGTCCATCGCCAACTCCCGGAGTTCACCCAGACTCATGTCCATCGAGTCAGTGATGCCATCCAGCCACCTCATCCTCTGTCGTCCCCTTCTCCTCTTGCCCCCAATCCCTCCCAGCATCAGAGTCTTTTCCAGTGAGTCAACTCTTCACATGAGGTGGCCAAAGTACTGGAGTTTCAGCTTTAGCATCATTCCTTCCAAAGAAATCCCAGGGCTGATCTCCTTCAGAATGGACTGGTTGGATCTCCTTGCAGTCCAAGGGACTCCCAAGAGTCTTCTCCAACACCACAGTTCAAAAGCATCAATTCTTCGGCACTCAGCCTTCCTG
>NW_011494807.1:5870474-5870860 GCF_000754665.1 Bison bison bison | reverse complement strand
GTATGGCTGGAGAGGAAAAAGCAGGTTGGAAGGTTGGGTTCAGAAATATAACTGCCAGTCAGATCATTTAAGTTTTATGCCATTCTAAGGATTTTGGCTTTTATTCTGAATAAAATAGGAAGTGAGCAGGTCATTGGTTCTCAAAGTAAAATCACCAGACCAGTAGCACAAGTCTTATCTGGGAAATTGTTAGAAATATGAATTCTCAGGCCTACTCCAGACCAAAATGGCTAGGGGATAGAGCCCAGCAGACTTTGTATTAATAAGTGCTAAAAATGTCTAGGGATGGAGCCCAGCAGACTTTGTGTTAATAAGTGCTCCAAGTGATTCAGATGTGTGTTCAAGTGGGAGAAACACTACACTAGATGATTCTAAGCCAAAGAAAG
>NW_011494807.1:5867730-5870374 GCF_000754665.1 Bison bison bison | reverse complement strand
TCCAGTCCAGCGTTTCTCATGATGTACTCTGCATATAAGTTAAATAAACAGGGTGACAATATACAGCCTTGACGAACTCCTTTAGATTGTCCATAAATAGGATGGCCACATGAATTATACTCTAACTTTGAGCATTTTTTAGAGTAATGCATGTTTGTGTGCTAAGGTGCTTCAGTTGTGTCTGACTCTTTGTGATCCCATTGAATGTAGCCCAACATGCTCCTCTGTCCATGGGGATTCTCCTGGCAAGAATACTAGATCGAACCCAGGTCTCCTGCATGTGTAGGAGGGTTCTTTACCACCTCTACCACCTGGGAAGCCCTTTTGAGAGTAAAGAGGGAACTGAAAATAATGAACAGTTATGATTTATCTGTAATAGGTTGTAAATTGCAATTTTCTGGGACAAACCAGGACATGTGAGGCCATAAGTCACTCATTTTTCCTATAAGATACTATAGGCTCTTGTTCTATAAAGAGATCTAGTCACAAAGCAGGCTTTTACAGATTGAAAAGAAGAGGAGGAGGAAAAGCACTGCAAAATGTTGCTTCCCACTCTGGATCTTTCACTCTCGTAAGCAGTTACCCAGTCTGAAGTTCATGGGAAGGATGTCTCACTTGAAAATATAGACAACGTACCATACATAATCTGAAATGATTTAAAATGAAGCTTGAGCTAGAATGGGATTTTTATGGAAGCCTGACCTTTGGTCTTGCTCATTTCATTACCAAGTATTTTACTGTTGACATTTAGTCTGGGCCAAAGTTTGTCCCTACGCATTTTGAAGTCATGACATTTCATCATGTGGTATTTTGCTTTTGATTAAGGTGCTATGGCATTTGTTACCTTGTAAATTTAATAGTATTTAAATATTTTATATGAACATGCTCTTTTTAAAAAATGTGAGCATGTAAAGGTACTATCTAATTTGATATAAAATATTTAAATGAGCAATCTCTCAAGAGTGAAGTGTTGCTATTACCAAGGGTGGGCTGAAATGTATTCTAAACATGCTCCACCATAGACATAAAGTGGGAGAGCATGAAGTGGCAGAGCTTGTGATCAATATCTGTGCCTCATGTATTTTTGTTTCCTCCCCATTACTCTGTGGAATGCTTCAGTTCTCAGGAGCGCTCATTTAAACATGGTCAAACCACAGAAAGTGAGGATGACAACATTCACTATTAAAATTTTTGCCTGAGGAATGTAGCCTAGCTAAAAATAGAAAGAAACACATAATTTAAACTTGAAAAGAGATTAAGGATTGAATAGGATGCTTCTCAAAGGCAGTCTACAGACTACCTGCATAAAGATCACATGAGGAGTACACGAAATGTACAGACAATCACAGGCTGCCTGCCAGGCGTGCTGGATCAGATTATCTGGACAGGAGGCTTAGAAATCTGCATTTGTAATAAGTACCCTGGGTGACTTTATACACACTAAAGTTTGTGAAGCACTATGACATGGACAGCGTCCAAAATTTTTCCTTAGGGCTGCAAAAGGCGAAGATAAAAGAATACTTGTAATGATAAGATCATTTTCAATGTTTAAACTATTTTTTTGGTTTGAATGACTGTAAATTGAGGAGAAAGAGGGAAGAAAGAGTTATACCAAAGCCCAAAGGACTCAGTACAGTAAGCCAGAGGAAATGTTAAAAGCTTAAGAAGCCGCCAAATAATTGCTGAGGGTGGGAGGTTGGAAGAGTCTGCTTGGAGGTCTCTCGGGACTAACTTCATATTGCTAATTTACAATCACATGCTGCATCTGTCACTTTTACAAAGCAGTGAGAATACCCATCCTTTAATAGCATGGGGTTACTTGCCATGGTCTCTGTAGTGGGCCATCTAGACAAGACCTTTCAGGATGTCAGGAAAGAACCTTGGTGACGTACATTAACACACACATGCTCCTTTATGTCACTTCTAATTTACTTTATCTTAAATTGTCAGCAAGAAAAACTCACACCCATATTAATAACTAGAGGTTTGTATTTAAGCCAAGAAAAATAAACCCTGCTGATAGCTCAGCAGACAGCTGGTTTGTTCTAAGTAGAGCCAAAAAAAGACATAGTTCTTTGTATTTGTGAAAAATTTATCATATTCAGGAAATGGAACTATTGGATGAATAGTTTTGATGTCTGTGTTTAGAAAAGGCATCTTGAGAAAATAACTGAACTTATTAAACATGATTTTTACTATAAGCAACAGAAAAAATATAAACACTATTAAAATAATTTCATGATAAGTTTAAGCCATCTGGGGATCTAATTGTGCTGAAAAAATAGGGTCTAAGATATTCTTTTTACTTTTCTAAAGACAAATGAAGAAATTAAGATGCTGCTCTGATAATCTAATATTGATCAAAAAAGCAAGAAATTTTTCATGATAAGAAGTGGTTAATGGAAGTAAATGTTAGCCATAACCACACTTGGGACTTGTTGTTCAGTGGCTCAGTCATATCTGTCTCTTTGTGACCCATGGACTGCAGCACTCCAGGCTTCCCTGTCCATCACCATCTCCCAGAGGTTGCTCAATGTCCATTGAACGGTGATGCCATCCAACCATCTCATCCTCTGTCATCCTCTTCTCCTCCTGCCTTCAATCTTTCCCAGCATCAGAGATCTTTTCTAATAAGTCAGCTCCT
>NW_011494807.1:5834474-5867630 GCF_000754665.1 Bison bison bison | reverse complement strand
ATGGACTGGTTGGATCTCCTTGCAGTCCAAGGGACTCTCAAGAGTCTTCTCCAACACCACACTTCAAAAGCATCAATTCTTCGGTGCTCAGCTTTCTTCACAGTCCAACTCTCACATCCATACATGACCACTGGAAAAACCATAGCCTTGACCAGACGGACCTTTGTTGGCAAAGTAACGTCTCTGCTTTTCAACATGCTATCTAGGTTGGTCATAACTTTTCTTCCAAGGAGTAAGCGTCTTTTAATTTCATGGCTGCAGTCAACATTTGCAGTGATGTTTAGTTTCTACTAAAAAAGAAAAGTGTATTCACAAGTAGTAGAATGTATTTTGTATGGGATCCCTGATCTATTTATGAAGAAAATGCTATTATCATTGTGATTTCAGTAAGACATCCTACAAAATTTTACTTTTACATGTAGAGAAACAATGAAAGATTATTAACTTGGTGATGATACAAACAAATGGATTCATACTACTCAAACATACTGCAATAAAATAAAAATGGAATAGCTGTGCTATTTGACTCTGTGTTTGGCCTTACTCAATATTTTGATCAGTAATTTCAATTAAATACATACAAACAGAACAGGTACATATAAAATTTAAATTTGACATAATGCTAGAGACAAAAATAATAGTTTACTCTTGTCCAAGAAAAATGATATATACTCATGTCTTAGTTCAGGCTGCTATAACAAAGTACCACAGACTGGAATCTATTTCTCACAGTTCCCGACATTAGAAGTATGAGGTCTTGTGAGGACCCTCTTCCAGGTTGCAGATTACCATTTCTCATTGTGTTCACACAAGCTGAAAAGGTTAGGGAGCCTCTTTGTGGTGTCTTTTATATGGGTACTAATCCCATTCATGAGGGCAAAGCCCTTACAATCTAATCATCTCCCAAAGTCTTTGGCTCCTAATGGTATCATCAGAAATTGGATTTCAATATACGCCTTTGGGATAGAGATAAACATGCAGTCTGTAAGACATCTCTTTGTTCTCTTCTCCACTAAGTGCAACTATGTACCCTAGAAACAACACAAGACTCAACTAGAGGAGATATCTGAAGGTGTGTGGTAGGTTGAATAACGTCCCCCCAAAGATGTCTACATTCTAATACCCAGGGTATGTAAATATGTTACCTCATGTGGTGTAACAAAAGGGGCTTTGCAGATGTGATTAAATTAAGAATCTGGAGATGAGATTATCCAGGATTATTTTACAGGGCTCAGTGTGACTACAAGGGTTCTTAGAAGAGTGAAGCAGGTTTGTAGTATAGTCTGAAGTCGGGGAGCCTGATTCCTCCAGCTCTGTTCTGTTCCAAGATTGCTGTGGCTATTCGGGGGTTTTGTATTCCCATATAAATTTAAGCGTCTTTTTATTCTAGTTCTGTGAAAAATGCTGTTGATAATTAGATAAGGATTACACTGAATCTGTAGATTGCCTTGGGTAGTAAGGTCATTTTAATAATATTGATTCTTCCAATCCAAGAATATGGCATATTTTTCCATATATTTGTGTTGTCTTCAGTTTCTTTCATCAGCATCTTATACTTTTCAAGTATAGTTCTTTTACCTCTGACTGGTTTATTCCTAGGTATTTTACTGTTTTTGATGCAAGGGTAAATGTGATTGTTTCTTTAATTTATCTTTCTAACAGTTTGTTATTAGTGTACAGAAAGGCAACATATTTCTGTATACTAATTTTGTATCCTGCAAACTTACCAAATTCATTGATGAACTCTAACTGTTTTCTAGTAGAGTTTTTAAGGTTTTCATGTATAGAATCATGTCATTTGCAAACAGCAACAGTTTTAATTCTTCATTTCCAATTTGTATCCTTTTTACATCTGTTTTTTCTCTGATTGCCATGGCTAGGACTTTCAAAACTATATTGAATACGAGTAATGTGAGTGAGAATCCTTGCCTTTTTGAACTTAGAGGAAAAGTTTTCAGATTTCACCATGGAGTATGATGTTAACTGTGGAATCATCATATATGGCCTTTATTATGTTAGGGTTGTTCCCTCTCTGCCTGCTTTCTGAAGACTTTTTAACATAAATAAATGTTGAATTTTATCAAAGGCTTTTTTTTTTTTTCATCTAGATTAATTTCCAAAATGCACCAACAACTTCAGTTCAGTTCAATTGCTCAGTCGTGTCCGACTCTTTGCGACCCCATGGACTGCAGCACACCAGGCTTCCCTGTCCATCCCCATCTCCTGGAGCTTGCTCAAACTTATGTCCATTGAGTCAGTGATGCCATCCAGCCATCTCATCCTGTGTCATCCCCTTCTCCTCCTGCCTTCAATCCTTCTCAAAATCAGGGTCTTTTCTAATGAGTTGACTCTTCTCATCAGGTGGCCAAAGTATTGGAACTTCAGCTTCAGCATCAGTCCTTCCAATGAATACTCAGGACTGATTTCCTTTAAGATGGACTGGTTTTATCTCCTTGCAGTCCAAGGGACTCTCAAGAGTCTTCAACACCACAGTTCAAAAGCATCAATTCTTTGGCACTCAGGTTTCTTTATGGTCCAACTCTCACATCCATACATGGCTACTAGAAAAACCATAGCTTTGATTATACGGACCTTAGTTGGTAAAGTAATGTTTCTGCTTTTTAATATGCTGTCTAGGTTGGTCATAGCTTTTCTTCCAATGAGCAAGTGTCTTTTAATTTCATGGCTGCAGTCACCATCTGCAGTGATTTTGGAGATCAAGAAAATAAAGTCTCTCACTATTTTCTTTGTTTTCCCATCTATTTGCCATGAAGTGATGGGACCAGATGCCATGATCTTAATTTTTTGAATTTTGAGTTTTAAGCCAGCTTTTTCACTTTCATCAAGAGGCTTTTTAGTTCTTCTTCATTTTCTGCCATAAGGGTGGTGTCATCTGCATATCTGAAGTTATTGATATTTCTCCTGGCAATCTTGATTCCAGCTTGTGCTTCATCCAGCCTGGCATTTTGCATGATGTACTCTGCATATAAGTTAAATAAGCAAGGTGACAATATACAGCCTTTACATACTCCTTTCCCAATTTGGAACCAGTCTGTTGTTCCATGTCTGGGTCTAACTCTTGCTCCTTGACTTGCATGCAGATTTCTTAGGAACAGCTAATACAGCTCCATTAAAACATTTTTTTTTTAATGGGCAGAAGACCTAAATACACATTTCTCCAAAAATGACATACAGATGGCCAAAAGCACATGTAAAAATGCTCAACATCATTAATTATTAGAGAAATGTAAGTTAAAGATACAGTGAGGTATCACCTCACACTAGTCAAAATGGCCATCATCAAGAAGTCTATAAATAATAAATGCTGGAGAGGATGTGAAGAAAAGGGAACACTCCTACACTGTTGGTGGGAATGTTAAATTGGAACATCCATGTAATTGGAGACCAGTACGAAGGTTCCTTAAAACACTAAAAATAGAGCTATCATATGATCCAGTAATCCCACTCCTGGGCATATATCTGGATAAAAAGTATACTTGGAAAAAATATATACAGCCCAGTGTTCACAGCAGCAATATTTACAATGGCCAAGACATGGAGACAACCTAGATGACCATCCACAGATGACTGGATAAAGAAGATGTGGTATATATACAATGGAATATTACTCAGCCATAAGAAAGAATGAAACGATGCCATTTGCTGCAACATGAATGGGTCTAGAGATTATTATGTTACCTGAAGTCAGAAAGACAGCTATCATGTGATATCATTTATATGTGGAATCTAAAAAAATATACAGATAAACTTATTTATAAACCAAATAGACTCATGGACAAAGAAAACAAACTTATGGTTAACAAAAAGGACAGGTGAAGAGAGACATATTAGGGGTTTGGTATTAACAGATACACATCACCATATATAAAGTAGATAACAAGGACCTACTGTATAGCACAGTAAACTATATTCAATATCTTTTAATAACCTATAATGGACCAGGATCTGAAACACATAATCACTTGGCTGTCTGTCTGAAATGTAAATCCACTGTACTTCATAATTCAAAAAGATCCATGTATCCCAATGTTCACTGTAGCACTATTTATAATAGCCAGGGCATGGAAGCAATGTAGATGTCCATTGACAGATGAATGGATAAAGAAGTTGTGGTACCGGTATACAATGTAATATTACTTAGTCATAAAAAGGAATAAATTTGATTACATTGAACTGAAGTGGGTAAAACTAGAGCCTGATATACAGAGTGAAGTCAGAAAGAGAATAATATCATATATTAATGCATATATATGGAATCTAGAAAAATGGGTACTGATGAACCTATTTGCAAGGCAAGAATAGAGACACCAAAACAGAGAACAGAGTTGTGGACACAGTGGGTGGAGGAGAGGGTAGGATGCATTGAGAGAGTAGCATTGAAATATAAACATTGTCATATGTAAAACAGAGAGCTAGTGGGAAGTTGCTGGTTGCTGTATAACTCAAGGAGCTCAACCCAGCACTCTGTGACAACCGGGAGGGGTGGTATGGAGGAGTGGGATGGAGGCTCAAGAGGGAGGGGAGATAGATATATATATCTATATCTATATCTATCAGCCATATACTTATGGCTGATTCACATTGTTGTACAGCAGAAACCAACACAACACTGTAAAACAAGCATCCTCCGATTAAAAATAAATTTTAAAAATTTGCGATAGAGGAAAAAAAAAATTTAAAGGGGTGGGGATTAGCCAGGAGGATCAGAGGTAGAAAGGGAAGGCTATGTCATGAAGAAAGCAGACAGAGTTTGAAGATACAATGCTGCTAGCTTTGAATGTGGAGGAAAGGACCAAAAGTCAAGGAATGCAGCTAGCCACTGCTGCTGCTGCTGCTGCTAAGTCGCTTCAGTCGTGTCCAACTCTGTGCGACCCCATAGACGGCAGCCCACCAGGCTCTCCTGTTCCTGGGATTCTCCAGGCAAGAACACTGGAGTGGGTTGCCATTTCCTTCTCCAATGCATGAAAGTGATAAGTGAAAGTGAAGTCGCTCAGTCGTGTCCGACTCCCAGCGACCCCATGGACTGCAGCCTACCAGGCTCCTCCATCCATGGGATTTTCCGGGCAGGAGTACTGGAGTGGGGTGCCATTGCCCTCTCTGTTAGGAACCCTAGAACTGGGTAAAAAACATTATGGCAGGATGTTTCACCATCTCCCCTGTACCATCCAACAGAACAAGATGACTCATATGTATTTCAACCTTTACCTTGTAGCCCAGCTACCCAGTTAGGCTCATTCCTCCCCTTGATTAAACAGGATGCTAGCTAAAATAAAATCTTATGACAACTCTAAATGTTGGTGAAACTGTGTCAGTCATACAACGTTGCTGGGAATGTAAAATGGTAATCTATTCTAGAAAAGTTTGACACTTTCCTGTAATACTATACAGGCAACTCACATATGATGCAATGATTGATCTCTTGGGCATTTATCACAGAGAAATAAAATCTAGGCTAAAACAGAAATCTGGAAATAAATATCCATTACAGTTTCTTTCAAAATAGCCCCAACTGGAAACAAAGACATCTTTCAATAGATGACTGGTTAAATTATCAGTGATACATCTGTAGCATGGATTATTACCTAATAATTAAAACATATAGACTTTTCATGCATGGAACAATTTGAATGATTTTTTAGATAATTATGCTGTTACAAAAACCAATCTTGAAAAGTGTTAAACAGGCACAATTATAGAAACGGGGAATAGGGTAATTATTGTCAGGGGTTAGGGATGGTGAGAGGAGGGATGTGTGACTATGAAATGGAATTATAAGGAATCCTTCGACAATGGAATTGTCTTATGTTATGTTGTGTCTTAGGTTGACTATATCAATGCTTATATCTTGCTTATAGTATAGTTTTGCAAGATGTTACCATTAGGAGAAGCTTGTTAAAGGGCACACAGGATAGCTATCTCTGTATTATTTCTTCCAACTGCAAGTGAATCTATCTCAAAATGAAGAGTTTAATTAAAAAAAAAAAAAAACCTCATGAAAAACAACCAGAAATACATTTCATAGGTAATAGAATACTCAGCTGTTGTTTGTCATAAAAAGTTTTTATTTCTTCTTTGTTTTTGATAGATATGTTCATTGTGAATAGGATATTGGGATGATTTTTTTGTTTGTTTCTTCTCTAAAGATGTCACCCTGTTGTCTCCTAGCTTGTATAGTTTTTGATGAAAAACGTTGTACGTATGTAGGTATGGGTTTCTTTTTTCTCATTGACTTTCTTTAGGACTTTCTCTTTTCCTTTGATTTTTCAAATGCTTGAATGTTATGCATCTAGGTCTAGTTCTTTTGCTCTTTTTTCTGCTTGAGGTTTTCTGCACCATTTCAGCAATCTTGAAAAAAATGAGCTAAAATTATGTTTGGGGAAGAAGTCTTCTACTTAGTCATAGGAAAGCACTTCCAAATGGCAGAGTAAGAAACTCTGAAAACCCTTTGATCCATATAAGCACCATTAACAGTGCAAAATGGTCAAAATCAACATTTTTCTGAACTCTTCAAATTAATCCAAGTTAAGGAACAATGGTCAAGGAACATTTATTCAATAAAATGATTGAAACTCAGTATGAGTAGCTGATAATGCTATATGGACTTGCTTATAGTTGTGCTTTTCTTCCCAGCTTAGTGGAATCCTTGAAAATAATTAGCCTCATGGTCATAATAGCTGTGAAAACCAGCTGTGAAAAACATGGTCTAGCAGCCACTTTACAGACAAAATCTCTCTGAATCTGCCCTAAAGTCCATATCACTGAAGAATTGTCACTCACTGATTTATATGACAGCTGTCTATAGAAGTTCATTTTAAAGGATTTGTCTTTATTTGACCTGACTCAGAACTCATTCAGTGGAAAAGGCCTTATCCATATAGTGTTCCTTGAAAAAAGGTTTAGAAAAATTAGTTGAACGGGAAGTGTTGAAGAAGGACAAGAAGAAATGGAAGAAGAAGGAGAAAGATTATCTTGACTGCTGAAATGAAAATAGAATTTACCGGTGGAAAGAGAACATAGATACATCAAACAGTAAGAGGATTGAGAAGGGATCACTGTAGTTAGCAACGTGGAATGAAATGAGAAAGGCAAAAGCCTGATTGGAGAGAGGTTAAAGGGGAGTGAGAAAGGAATTGCAAACAAGTACAATCTTAGAATCATCATATTTTGGTCTTTCCAGTACTTTAATTAGCCACTTCACTTTGTAGGTATGGAATTTGACCACAAAACATTTAACTTGTTAGCAAACAAGGAGCTAGCACTCACACCCACACGTTCTCACTCTCATTTTACGTATCCTTCGGTCACACAAGATTTCCTCCTTCTGAAAAAAAGGAAAAGGTCAGTTACTTTATTATTAGTTACAAACAGGTCGTGAACTTCAGAAATAACATATTTTTGCTTGGTCCAATAAGAAGCCAGTCATTATTTTGGTTATGACGTTCTGAAAAAGGCAAAGTACAGAAATTGTTTCTTCTTTCTCTTCTTGATTTCTGCTCTGCTTTTCAGAGACAGCAGATGCTTTGTTCCTGAGTTTCCTTTATAGGAGCTTCCCCTGTGGCTCAGCTGGTAAAGAATCTGCCTGTAATGTCAGAGACCTGGGTTCAGTCCCTGGGTTTGGAAGATCCTCTGAACAAGGGAAAGGCTACCCACTCCAGTATTCTGGCCTGGAGAATTCCATGGACTATGTTGCATGGGGTCACAAAGAGTTGAAGACAACTGAGCAACGTTTACCTCACTTCTTTTATGCAGATAGCATATTCAACTACTCTTTGGACTGTAAGTATTAGCAACAAAAAGGCAATTTGATTTTTGTATTTTGGTCACTTTTTTCTCATGGACTTAAGCCCACAAAAGTATATTATCTTTGGTTCTTAAATATTTTGCTCAGAATGAGTTTTATTTTATATATTTATAAAAAGAATTGAATTTCTCTTTTTACTTATAATCAAAGACTTCTAAAGGCCTTTCTGCACTCCACACCCACCCCCACATTCCCACAAATCTCTTACTCAGTTTTGATGTTTTCTAGAGAATATAGGGAGGTGAATAATATCAAGTTTTATGTATGTATCATCCAGCTTAGCATGATATCATAGAAGAAAATGGGAAGAATAATCCACAGTGGTCAAGGAACTAAAGACTAAACTTGATCCGTAATTAAACAATGCATTCACATGACCTAGAAAAGAGCTTGCAGCTCTTACTAATCTGATGTTCTTTTACAAGGCTTATCTCCATTTGAAAGCTTCCTTTTAAAGCATTTATTTGGCAATAGTCTAAATTATTCACCGCTTCCAATATTAATTTTCATTATTTATTTCTAGTGTATTCTATACAATGGGATAGAAACATTTTATGCAGATTTTTAATTAAGATTAGTCAAAGCCACCATGCTAATAATAATAACAAATAGACACATAGCACAACATATACACTGTGTAGTTCTGGCCCATTAGATAGACTATGTGGCAAACAGCAATCAAAGCATCATTTCTTTGAACATTTACTTTAATTATGATACTATGTACTACATATAATATTTATTCTAGTGGTGTGTAAAGGATTTTAAGATGAAAAAGTCTAATTATGGTAATTATGATTTGAGGGCTTTTTTCTTGAATACTTCCTTTGGAGGTGCCATGAAAAAAATATTAAGTAGAAAAAGGCTCTGGGCATGAACAAACACTTCATTTTTTTTTTTTAATAATCCTCATCATATTCAATGCTGCTGCCATATTAGCATATTGTCATTTCTGCTTTTTTCCTTTTTCTTAAAAAATCCATTTGCATAATTATGTAGAGTGCCGTCTCTCAGGTTGTTCTTGGGTGTGGAGTACTTAGTAATGCATATTAGTATAGGAGATAAGCTTCTGTAGATACACATGACTTTGGATCTGAAAAGAAAATAAATGTATGTGTTTTCTCTCTTATTTCTGACTTCTCTGTGAAGAGGAAAGCTTTGGCACGTTAGAACAATGAATGTAAAATTGTCTTATTTTCTTTTTAAAATGTCATATATATCATATAAAAATACTTCTGTTTACACACGTGTTAAGTTTTGTTGTGATGAGAAATAGTTATATGAAATTCTGACCTCTATATTATTTCTCAATTTCTATTCAGATACATAAATGCGGTATGCATACAAAATAAAAAATAGAAAAACATTTTGTTAAATAGTGAACTTGTTTCCAATAATCTTTAAAAAAATGCATACAAACACATTGATACACATAGAAATGTGCACTCACATTGATGAATTGTCTATGCAGAGAAAAGTATTTCTTAAATGTATAATAAATATTTAGAAGGAAATTGTTTATTTATGCCAATTTTTAGTATAACCATTTTACTGCCCCATAAAAATTCCTACTTGTATATTTAAAAAGAAAAAAAATTAAAGCAAAGTAAAAATTTCCAGAAAACAAAACAAAAATTTATTACAATTCTTACCATTCATCACTCAACAATTAGTTTTAGTGGCCATCAACCTTGTCTTTCTTTATCCACACACAAGACTTCTAAAGGATAGGAATAGTTTAGACATTAAAAGGGTAGCATGCAGACTATTTTAAACTTAAAATCAAGCTTAATTATCTGTGACTTTAATTGAAGAAAAAGAAACTGAAGACACATAACACAATTACTGAAGCTCGTGTGTGTGTGTGTGTGTGTGTGTATATGTGTGCACATACATGCCCACGTAACACATATACATGTATGCAAGACATACCTGTTAAAGAGAGTTTATAAAATGTGATTAACAGAATTTAGTGTCTTCTATCTTTAGCAACATTTCCAGTTTATTAAAAGGTATTATGCAGCTTACAGAATAGTTGGGAGAGAACTAAGGGACCAGGTTCGTGACTAATATACAATGAAGAAAATGAAAAATAGTATCAAAGATCAAATGTATCTACGAGTACACTAAGCCCACTTCCATCATTCACGTCTGAGATACTAAAATTGCTATATGGCATGTATTACCAAAGTATGAACATAGTTGGCCATCTATTCCAGAAAGCAAGCAAACAGAAATAACAAAACTAAACACAGTTGAGTTTGTTCCATTTCTTGTGTCCATATTTTGGAATTGAAGACTCCTAAGAAAGCTTCTGTCTTGCAAATCCTGGGCTGTGTGCCTGTACTGTAGCTCCATGGCAGCTAGAGGAGCAAGGGTTCTGGATTGTACCAGAACCAGACAATTCTGTACCAGACAACTGTGGTTGTTGTGCAATCGCTAAGTTGTGCCCAGCTCTTACACAACAGGCTTCCCTGTCCTTGCCATCTCCTGGAGTTTGCTCAAACTCATGTCCATTGAGTCAGTGATGCCATCCGACCATCTCACCCTCTGTCACTCCCTTCTCCTCCTGCCTTCCATCTTTCCCAAAATCAGGGTCTTTTCCAATGAGTTGGCTCTTTGCATCAGGAGGCCAAAGTATTGGAGCTTCAGCTTCAGCATCAGTCCTAATAAATATTCAGGGTTGATTTCCTTTAGGATTGATTGGTTTTGTCTCTGTGCTGTCCAAGGGACTCTCAAGAGTCTTCTACAACACCACAATTTGAAAGCATCAATTCTTCAGTGCTCAGCTTTCTTCATGGCCCAACTCTCACATTCATAGACTACTAGAAAAACTATAGCTTTGATTGGATGGACCTTTGTCAGCAATATAATGTTTCTGATTTTTAATATGCTATTTAGGTTTGTCATAGCTTTTCTTCTAAGGAGCAAATGTCTTTTAATTTCATGGCTGCAGTCACCACCTGCAGTGATATTGGAGCCCAAGAAAATAAAATCTGCCACTGTTTTCATTTTTCCCCATCTATTTGCCATGACGTGATGGGGCCAGATGCCATGATCTTTGTTTTTTGAATGTTGAGTTTTAAGCCATCTTTTTCACTCTCCTCTTTCACCTTTATCAAGAGGCTCTTTAGTTCCTCTTTGCTTTCTGTCATTAGGGTAATATCATCTGCATATATGAAGTTATTGATACATAGCCTGGCAATCTTAATTCCAGCTTGTGAGTCATCCAGTCAGGCACTTTGCATGATGTATACCGCCTTGACATACTACTTCCCCAATTTGGAACCAGTCCATTGTTCCATGTCTGGTTTAACTGTTGCTTCTTGACTTGCATACAGACTTCTCAGGAGGCAGGTCAGGTGGTCTGGTATTCCCAACTCTTTAAGAATTTTCCAGAGTTTGTTGTGATCCACACAGTCAAAGGCTTTGGCATAGTCAATGAAGCTGAAGTAGATGTTTTTCTGGAACTCTCTTGCTTTTTTTCTGATCCAATGGATGTTGGCAATTTGATCTCTGGTTCCTCGGCCTTTTCTAAATCCAGCTTGTACATCTGGAGGTTCTTTGTTCACGTACTATTGAAGCCTGGCTTAAAGGATTTTGAGCCTTACATGGCTAGCATGTGAAATGAGCACAACTGAACAGTAGTTTGAACTCGGGGACAACGGGACTCGCAGAATGGAAATTGATCATATATTGGTGATTTTGAAAGATGGGATGTCACAATGATGGTTATCTGTTACCATCTCACTTCCTGATCTTTTTTCATTTAGACTTCCCTCTTTTCATGGAGCACATTCAGGAGTTACTGAGAAATTATACATGGGAGGTAATATTTTGAGCTATTTTTAACTATACATTTCAAGCTTGAAAAATATTTTACTCCCTTCTAAGAAATATGAGAAAATATCACTCATACTTCCTCCCACATTTGATCTTTTAGCTTTCATTTTTAATTATACTATCATTTTAACATTTCCAAGAAGTATAGCATTCATATTAGATTATGTAACTGGAATTACTTTAGTTCTTTAATCTTCAATGTTGGCATAAATGGATTTAACTCTCATTAGGCATGCGTTTCTACAGTTTCTATTTTTCTAAGCTTTTTATTTTTAGTTATCTCTTGTTTGGCTAAATATCATTATGTAAAAATGAGACATCCTGTCTTTTACTTTAAATATAAAATATATTTACCATGTATAAATTTGGGGTAACACTTTTTCTTAGAAATGTATAAGCATTTCTACACTTTTTCTAGAACTGAGTATTAATTGAAGACCGCAAAAGACCACCTGATGCTCCACTTTGAATGTGACTTACTCTTTCATTCATTCATGAATCCCCATATGATTCTTTCTTTATCCTTAAAGATAGAGGAATTTGCCAGAATGCATGTGTGTACTTATATCAATCCCTCTGTATCCATTTTTCCTGAAACACGTTTGAGATTCAATAGGTAGATTCAAGCCTTATGTACTTCAGGGCAGGTTAATTGTGTACTTGAATTTTGTGGTACTTGTTCTGTTTTTATGAAAATAAGTTATATATAGTTCAGCATCCTTTGCTATAGCCATAATTTTATCCATAGTCATTTTCATGTTTTTTTTCTACTATTTTATTTATGAGATATATTAATACTTCATTCTATCACATGATACTTTTTAAAAACTGAAGTATATTTTATCTCACAATATTATATTAGTTTCAGGTGTACAGCTTAGTGATTTTCTATACATTTTGCAGAATATATTCCATTATAGGTTATTGCAAAATATTGGATACAATTCCCTGTTGCATACAGTTAATTCTTGTTGCTTATTTATTTCATATGTAGTAGTTTATGTCTTTTAATACCATAATCCTAATTTGTCTCTCCCTCACCTTCCCTTTAGAAACCATAAGTTTTTTCTGTCTGTGAGTTTGTTTCTCTTTTATATATAGATTCATTTGTATACTTTTTTAGATTCCACACATAAGTGATATCATATGATATTTGTCTTTGACTTGTTTCGCTAAGCATCCATGCTGCTACAAGGCCAATATTTCATTCTTTTTATGGCTGAGTGATATTCCATTGTATATATGCACCATATCTTCTTAAGCTGATCATCTGTTGCTGGGCGCCTGGATTATTTCCGTGTCTTCTGTTGTAAACAGTGCTGCTGCGAACATTGACAGGGCTTCCTTGGTGGCTCAGGTGGTAAAGAATCAGCCTGCAATGCAGGAGATCCAGGCCTGATCGCAGGGTCAGGAAGATCCCCTGGAGAAGTGCAATAGCAAACCACTCCAGTATCTGGCCTGGAGAATTCCATGGACAGAGGAGCCTGGTGGGCTATAATCTGTGGGGTTGCAAATAGTTGGATATGACTGAGAAACTTTCACTCACTCACTTATGAACACTGAGGTGCATATATCTTTTGAAGTAGAGTTTTCATTTTTTTCTGGATATAAATCCAAAACTGAGAGGTGTGAGGTTATAATTCATTGTGGTTTGGATTTGGATTTTTTTAATAAATAGCAATGATGAGCATCTTTTCTTGTGTCCATTATCAGATATTTGAAGAAATGTCTATTTAGATCTTCTGCCCATTTTTATGATTAGGTTGTTTGTTTTGATATTTTCTTGCATTTGAGAAAAAGGAAAGGATGTTCATTATTGCCACTTCTATTCAAAATTGTACTAGAGGACCTAACCAGTGCCATAAAAGAATAAAAATGGTAAAAAAAAATAATAATAATTGAAAAGAAGAAATGAAGCTTTATCTACTCCCAAATGATATGATTGTAATTGAATAAAAACCTAGGGAACTAATAAAAAAATTCCTACTAGAATTAAAAAGGAAATTTAAGAAAAATCACAGAACAAATACCAGTGTACAATAAATTAATTATATTTATATAAACAAATAATTATGCTGCTGCTGCTGCTAAGTCACTCCAGTCATGTCCAACTCTGTGCAACCCCATAGATGGCAGCCCGCCAGGCTTCCCCGTCCCTGGGATTCTCCAGGCAACAACACTGGAGTGGGTTGCCATTGCCTTCTCCAAATAATTATGACGAAGTTATAAAATTAAAATTTAAAAAGCAAGATTGTTTCTAATGACAACAAAAATCTAAAATATTTTGAAATAAGTTCAACAAAAATTTTCAGAGCTTTTATAATGAAAACTAAAAATGTATCCAAGAGAATTTAATAATACTTAAATGTAGATATAGTTTGTTCAAGGATCAATTAAGTTTTAAGTTGTTCATTCGCCAACAATTAATATGTAGATTCAACCCAGTCTCAATCAAAATGAAAGCAGACATTTTTGTAGAGTTTGGCAAACTATAAAATTTACTTGGAAAAAAAAGGACATAGAATAGAGAAAGTTTTGTGGAAGATGGAAACGAAGGTAAAGGTATTACACTACCTACTTTGAAGACTTAAACAGAGCCAATCTAATCTAGACAAGTGGTGTTAGTGGATAGATAGATTTACAGTATCAGTGGAATAGGATGGAGTCCAGAAATAAATCCACAAATATATGATCAATTACATTTTTAAAAAGTACCAAGTTAATGAGGAAAACATATTCTTTTCCATAATTGATGTAGGAAAAACTGGATATCAATGTGAAAAAAAATAGAGCTTCCATCCTTATCTCATACCATATGCAAATATTAATTTGAAATGGATCATTAACCTAAAAATAAAAAGTAAAAATGTAAAACTCCTAGAAGAAAACAGACTATCTTCATGCATTGAAGTTAGCAAAGATATTTTTTAGATAAGAAAAACAAAGCATCAACTATAAAAGAAAATGTAAATTGCCCTTCTTCAAAATTAAAGTTTTCTGTTTCTTTAAGCATTATTAAAGAAAATGAGAAAGCAGTCCACAAATTGAGAGGGATGTATTTACTCTCTGTGTGCCTGTGTCAGATAGAGGCTTCTGTGCTGTGCTGTGCTGAGTCACTTCAGTCGTGTTCGACTCTGCTCGACCCCATGGACTGTAGCCCACCAGGCTCCTCTGTCCATGGGATTCTCCAGGCAAGAGTACTGGAGTGGATTGCCATGGCCCTCCTCAGGGGAGGGGCTTCTATTTGGAGAGTATTTTAAGATCTCTCATAGCCCAGCAACATAAAGGCAAATGATCCAATAAAAAGTAGATGAAAGACTTGAAGGGATACCTCAGAAAAGAAGGTGTACAAATCACTAATAAATAGATTTTTAAAAAACGATCACCATTATTAATTATGGGGAAATGCAAATTAAAACCACAATGAAATACCAACTTGCTCAATGGCCAGAAAGACTAACACTAAAGGACTGATGATATCAAGTGTAGGAAAGGACATGAGATTCTTGAGATGCATATATTGCTGGCAGGCGTCTAAAATGGTATAATCATGTTGGAAAAGACACTAGCAGTGTCTTCTTACAAAATTAAATGTACACTTGTCATATGATACTCTTAGTGAAGGTGACCACACAGTGTCTTGGATATGAATATTCATGGCAGCTTTATTCTTGGCACACTAAAACTGAAAACAGCTTAGACACTCATCACAAAATGAATGATAAACAAAGTGTGGTATCTATCTATCTAATGGAATGCTGCTAAGTCACTTCAGTCGTGTCCGACTCTATACGACCTCATAGATGGCAGCCCACCAGGCTCCCCTGTCCCTGGGATTCTCCAGGCAAGAACACTGGAGTGGGTTGCCATTTCCTTCTCCAATGCATGAAAGTGAAAAGTGAAAGTGAAGTTGCTCAGTCTTGTCCGACCCTCAGCAACCCCACGGACTGCAGCCTACCAGGCTCCTCCATCCATGGGATTTTCCAGGCAAGAGTGCTGGAGTGGGGTGCCATTGCCTTCTCTGAGATATAATGGAATAATACTCTGCAATAAAAATAAATGAATTAATGATGCAAATAGAAATACAGGCTGACAAAAGCATTATTTTTATAAAGAAACTGGCACAAAACAGTACATATTGTATGACTGAATCCATATGACTTTCAAGACCAAGTGACACTACTGACAGAAATCATGTTATATTTGCTTGGTGATGAGGGTATTGACTTAGGAAGCATCACTACGAACAAAGCTAGTGGAGGTGATGGAATTCCAGTTGAGCTATTCCAAATCCTGAAAGATGATGCTGTGAAAGTGCTGCACTCAATATGCCAGCAAATTTGGAAAACTCAGCAGTGGCCACAGGACTGGAAAAGGTCAGTTTTCATCCCAATCCCAAAGAAAGGCAATGCCAAAGAATGCTCAAACTACCACAAAATTACACTCATCTCACATGCTAGTAAAGTAATGCTCAAAATTCTCCAAGCCAGGCTTCAGCAATCTGTGAACCCTGAACTTCCTGATGTTCAAGCTGGTTTTAGAAAAGGCAGAGGAACCAGAGATCAAATTGCCAACATCTGCTGGATCATCGAAAAAGCAAGAGAGTTCCAGAAAAAACATCTATTTCTGCTTTATTGACTATGCCAAAGCCTTTGACTGTGTGGATCATAATAAACTGTGGAAAATTCTGAAAGAGATGGGAATACCAGACCCCCTGATCTGCCTCTTAAGAAACCTGTATGCAGGTCAGGAAGCAACAGTTAGAACTGGACATGGAACAACAGACTGGTTCCAAATAGGAAAAGGAGTACATCAAGGTTGTATATTGTCACCCTGCTTATTTAACTTATATGCAGAGTACATCATGAGAAACGCTGGGCTGGAAGAAGCACAAGCTGGAATCAAGATTGCAGGGAGAAATATCAATAACCTCAGATATGCAGATGGACATGACCCTTATGGCAGAAAGTGAAGAGGAACTAAAAAGCCTCTTGATGAAAGTCAAAGAGGAGAGTGAAAAAGTTGGCTTAAAGCTCAACATTCAGAAAACTAAGATCATGGCATCTGGTCCCATCACTTCATGGGAAATAGATGGGGAAACAGTGTCAGACTTTATTTTTTGGGGCTCCAAAATCACTGCAGATGGTGATTGCAGCCATGAAATTAAAAGACGCTTACTCCTTGAAAGGAAAGTTATGACCAACCTAGATAGCATGTTCAAAAGCAGAGACATTACTTTGCCAACAAAGGTCTGTCTAGTCAAGGCTATGGTTTTTCCAGTAGTCATATATGGATGTGAGAGTTGGACTGTGAAGAAAGCTGAGTGCCGAAGAATTGATGGTTTTGAACTGTGGTGTTGGAGAAGACTCTTGAGAGTCCCTTGGACTGCAAGGAGATCCAACCAGTCTATTCTAAAGGAGATCAGTCCTGGGTGTTCATTGGAAGGACTGATGCTGAAGCTGAAACTCCAATACTTTGGCCACCTCATGTGAAGAGTTGACTCATTGGAAAAGACTCTGATGCTGGGAGGGATTGGGGGCAGGAGGAGAAGGGGACGACAGAGGATGAGATGGCTGGATGGCATCACTGACTCGATGGGCGTGAGTTTGAGTGAACTCTAGGAGTTGGTGATGGACTGGGAGGCCTGGCGTGCTGTGATTCATGGGGTCGCAAAGAGTCGGACATGACTGAGCAACTGAACTGGGAGGGTATTGACTGAAGAGGGTGGAAGTGAACTTTCTGGGAGTGATGTAAATTTTCACTCTTTTGATTGATATGGCAATTTTACACATATATAAATCTATCAAACAATACAATTTTAAATGAGTGCATTTTACTGCATCCAAATTATACCTCATTAAGATTAAAAATTAAATGAAAAAAATGACAGTAATCTAGCAGACACATACATGTTGGGTACAGTTTTTCAAAGTGATGTTATCTAGTATTGGTGAGCAGGTGGAGCATTTTGATCTATTTTATATTTTATATTGCTGGTACTACATTGGTCTAAAATCACTCTGGAAAAGAATTGGACAGTATGTATTTTAGACAGCCTTTTGCATCCCTTAAGACCCAGTGTTTTCATTCTGGAGTGAACACCTGAGAGACAGGTATATGTGTGTTTATAGCAGCACTGTTTGTAAAAGCCCCAAAGTGTGAACAATTCAAATGATCACTTGTAGATGAATATATTACAACTGAAAGTTACACAGTACTGAAAATAAACAAACCACAATTACACTATTGCCATGGAATTAAAAAAAATTAATGTTGAGTGAAAGAAGACAAACAAACACAAATGAGATTATATGATGAGATTATACTAGATGATGCCTTAATGTACATCTAATGCACTGGAAGGCAGGATAGTTGTTTGCTTGGTGGTGATAGTGCTAGCAGCATGTAGGGATTTGTGCTGTCATCTGGGGTATTGGTTATCTGATATGTCCATGTTATAAAAATTAGCTGAGGTTTACACTTGTGTTTCGGAGAAGGCAATGGCACCCCACTCCAGTACTCTTGCTTGGAAAATCCCATGGATGGAGGAGCCTGGTAGGCTGCAATCCATGGGGTTGCTAAGAGTTGGACATGACTGAGCGACTTCACTTTCACTTTTCACTTTGATGCATTGGAGAAGGAAATGGCAACCCACTCCAGTGTTCTTGCCTGGAGAATCCCAGGGACGGGGGAGCCTGGTGGGCTACCGTCTGTGGGGTCGCACAGAGTCGGACACGACTGAAGCGACTTAGCATAGCATACACTTATATTTATGTATTTATCTCTTTATACTTCAATACAAAGTTTATTTTAAAAATGAAACAACTGGATAAAGAATAATGTTCAATCACCCAACTCTTTCTTATATAATTCTGCAGATTCTGTGAAGTCCAAGGACCCTCAAAAATCATAGCTTTCGTAGCTTTTCATGATACCTTTTTTGTACCTAGCGCTACATCATCTTCCGGGGGAAAAAATTAAAGCAAAAAAAACCTGCACAAACTGACTTTATTCCAAAGATATTAACAATTTTTTTGAGAGACAGAACAAAAAATGATGTGTATTAAACAATTATTAGTAGTGTACAAAAAGGCAGCAAAAAGCAATGGTATATTTGAATGGTATTAAATGAACTCCCAAAGGAACAAATAATGACAGCAACATAATTTCAACTTTGTATCTTTGAAAATGACATCAAAGTACTTGATTACCTGTAATTCATGAAAAGTTGGGAGCAAGCTTGGTAAAAACACTAATGTCTCTGGTCCTTCAAGTACATAAGTAGTCTATCACATACATAAAACATACATGGGGTCCTTTAGGGTCAAAAAATGCAGTATCAGTTTTTAAACAGGAAGAATAATACTGCTGCTGCTGCTGCTGCTAAGTCGCTTCAGTCGTATCCGACTCTGTGCGACCCCATAGACGGCAGCCCACCAGGCTCCCCCGTCCCTGGGATTCTCCAGGCAAGAACACTGGAGTGGGTTGCCATTTCCTTCTCCAACGCATGAAAGTGAAAAGTGAAAGTGAAGTCGCTCAGTTGTGTCGACTCTAGCGACCCCATGGACTGCAGCCTACCAGGCTCCTCCATCCATGGGATTTTCCAAGCAAGAGTACTGGAGTGGGGTGCCATTGCTACTGCTATCCTGTTTCATTAACTGAGTTGTAGGAAAGATTTTCTGATATAATTTGACTACAAATATTTGTAATAATTTCTTCTATGTGTTCATTATTATCATTAAATTTAGCCTTCACAGTAGCCAAAATCCACCATAACTCAAATGCTAACTTTGATGTAAATATTATGCTTTTCAATAAAGCTTTATGATACTGGTAATTAACCATATGTGCAGCTAAGATCTACTTTATGGACTTTATAGTAATGAAAAATCAAATGTTGCTGTTTGTTCATTAAGCTGCTACTTGCAGAAACACTCCTTGAGGCACTCAAAAACCAACTTCAAAGGTTTATAGATTTAATTTATACCACCGCACCTCCAAAGGGAACTGATGCAGCTACAAACTTCAGTAAGTTATAAATTAGGAAACTCTTCAGACCAGCATTTTACATAATATGTTCTGCATAATATTAGCTCCATGGAAGGTTAAAAGTGTAGCAAAGGGGAAAAAACCAAGTTGTGTAATTAAATAAATGGAAAACTGATTAGTAGCTTTAGTTGGCAACACTGCAGAGATGGGTCTTCAGGAAGAAATGTACACTGTGAATCCACAGTGGGGGCATGACATGTGCATCAAAAAAATTCTCCATTTCTCCTTTATTCACATACTTGATGTGTGGGTTTTCCCCCACACCAAGCAGCTCTCTGCAACATCAACTCGGTGTCCTGCAATTCAATTCAGTTCTGATACTAATTGGAGTTAGTGCAGATCACACATGTTAATGTCTTACTCTTACAAGACTGCTGCTGCTGCTAAGTCGCTTCAGTCGTGTCCGACTCTGTGCGACCCCACAGACGGCAGCCCACCAGGCTCCCCCGTCCCTGGGATTCTCCAGGCAAGAACACTGGAGTGGGTTGCCATTTCCTTCTCCAATGCATCAAAGTGAAAAGTGAAAGTGAAGTCGCTCAGTCGTGTCTGACTCTAGTGACTCCATGGACTGCAGCCTACCAGGCTCCTCCATCCATGGGATTTTCCAGGCAAGAGTACTGGAGTGGGGTGCCATTGCCTTCTCCCTTACAAGACTATTCCCCACTTTAAATAACAATTGCAAGTAAGAGGTCCTCAGGTTATCTACAACTTCTGTCCATTTTGGCCACAAATTGGAGGTTCTAATGACCTTACTCCTTAGATTTACCCACTTGCTAGAAAAGCTCACTCAACACAGAGAGACACTTATATTTACCAATGTATTATATAATAAAGAATAGAGATGAACAGATGGATCAAGATACAGAGAGTACAGTCTTGAAGGGTCCCAAGTACAGCAGCTTCTACCCTCATGGAGTTTGGGTAGGCCACCCTCCTGGACACATCAATATGTTAAACTCACCTAACTCTTTAATTTGGGATTTTATGGCAGTTACATTATAGAGGCATGATCAATTTTTATCTCCATTACCAGCTCCTCTAGGGAAAATAGGGGATGGGACTGAAAGTTTCAAGCTTCTAATCGGTGTTGGTCTTTCTGGCGAGCAGTTCATATCCACCAAGAGTCGGCTTATTAGAACACGAGATGTTTCCATCACCTAGGAAAATCCAAGGGATTTAGGGGCTCAGAGTTAGATGCCCCTATCACTCAGGAAATTACAGAGGTTTTTGAGTTTCCGTGTCAGTAACCAAGGCCAAAGACTAAATGTTATAACAGAAGATTCTCCTAGCATCCTATTTGTGAGGGTTTTAAGAGCTCTGGGTCAGGAGTGGTGAACAGAGCCCAATATAGATATAATTCTTATGATTTCACAACATGTGTTTCTGAAATACATTTGGCAACTCTAAACAACTTCCTTTATGACACTTCCCTTAGGAATACGTTCTGCTACATGCTTTTGGAGACTACGTTCTGCTGTATGTTACTTGATGTGCTTCCTATTGGGTCAGTGGTAAAGAATCTGCCTGCCAACGCAGTAGACTTGGATTCGATCCCTGGGTCAAGAAGATTCACTAGAGAAAGAAATGGCAAGCCACCCCAGTATTCTTGCCTGGGAAATCCCATGGATAGAGGATCCTGGCAGGCTACCATCCATGGGGTCTTTAAAGAACAGATACAACTTAGCGATTAAACAGCAACAACAAACATGTTACTTAAAACCACAATATGAAAACAATGTCACGGGGTTTTCCTGAAGTTTTCTGCAGTGAGCTACTTCTAATTTTATATAGATTCTTCCTGATGACTGATAAGAACTACTGGCAAAACTAGAGTTGGACTAACAGAGCTATTTCAGGAGGCCTACAATTGTTGGTGGTATGACAGAGGAGGAAAACATGTAACATTTGAACTTCCTGCCTTTGTTGTACAGAACTTTTCTCTTCTACTTCCTCTGCCACCACTGAATAGCTCTTCAGCACGATCCTAGTACCCAGAACACGTAGCTCTGCCTCCTTCTATCATTAGTCTCTGGTAGGCCTGCATTTTAATCCTTACCCTTGCTGTCTTCTTTTTCCCAAGGTATTGTGACTTGTCTGATATCAGAGAACAAACATATCTACACAGCATGTAAATGATAGCAAAAGTACTAGCAAAGAGCATTGAAGCAATTGCTTTGGATATAAAATTACAAATGTTAAGGCACTTTGAGGTCAGTGGAATTCTCCATCATATTTCAAAGACTTTGGGCTCACTATTGCTCTGTGGGAGTACTGCAATAATAAAAGCAAAATATAAGTCTAAGGACCTTTAAATGCCATTAATTATATTCACCATAAAAGAATTTTGAAATTCAAATTGTGCTCTCAATTATTATTTAATTGCATTAAGATGAAGAAATTTGGTTTCACAAGGATGGTTCAAGACAGTCAATAGAAAATGATTCTCCAAATACAGAAAATTGTTTTATACTAAGCTGTCAGAGAAGTATGACATATTGTTGGAAGGCATGGCTATACCATGATTATGATCACATGAGCTATACATATACAGTCCTATGCACAGGCAAAAACCTTTATTCTGGCATGTGAAGAGATTCCAGAAATTTGGTTATTGTTCTTTTTCTAAGAGATATTTTTATATGATTAAATATGTAAAATGAAATGTGTTTAGAAGGATCACCTCATAATGACATTGATGTTCTATATGTTAATTTATAAATTTAACATCATCTTATAAAAAGATCAACAAATCTTTTCCCTCTGGTACTGAACAAATTGTTTCATATATCCATATTGAAAAAGTCAATCAAGAGTATCCAGTAAAGTTCTTCCCGGTGGTCTAGTGGCTAAGACCCCATGCTCCCAATGCAGGGGACCTGGGTTCGATCCCTGGTCAGGGAACTAGATTCCAGATGCCTCAACTAAGAGTTTGCATGCCACAGTGAAGATCAAAAATCCTACATGCTTCAACTAAATAAATAGTTTGAAAAGAAGAATATCTAGTCAAACTCTAATAATATAGAGAGCGATGCCCATGTTGGAGGAAAGAAAAACTTACCCCCTGATAGTAAACATAAAGCCATTATAGTTAAAACAGTTTGGAATTGGCTCATTAGTAGACAAAGTCTAGAAATACATTTGTTTATGAAAATTTAGTATATGATGAAAGGTTTCTGTAAGCTTCACATATATGAGGAGATCTACTATAAGGAATTGAATCACACAATTATGAAAACTGAGAAGCTCTGTGATTGCCCTCCACAAGCTGGAGGAGCAGAAAATCCGGTAATCCAGGAAAGCTGGGGATATGATTCCGTCCTAGTCCAAAGCCCTAAGAACCATGAAAACCAAGAGTCCAAGCCCCAGCCTAAGTCTAAATCCCTAAGAATTGAGGGGAACAATGGTATAGGGGACAATCTGAGTTTGAAGGCCCAAGAACCAGGAGACTTGATGTTGAAGGGCAGGAGAAGATTTATGTTGTAGTTTAAACAGTGGACGAATTTGCCTTTCCTCAGCCTTTGTTTTATTGGGGCCTTTAATGGATTGATTATTGAGGGCGATCTTCTTTATTCAGTCTACTGATTCAAATGCTAATATCTTCTGAGATGACCCTTACAGAGACACTTAGAAAAAATGCTCTACCAGTTATCTGGGTATCACTTAGCCCAGTCAAGTTAGCATATAGAGTTAACAATCACAGTCTGTATGAACTTTCACTCTCAAGAGCTGCAAACAGTATTGGCATCTGAAGACACTGAAAAAGATTTCCATTTCCCACTTTGCTTATTACTTCTCTGATTAGATGTTTTCATTTGAAAGCAGTGTTTCATGGAAAAAGAAACTGTAAGAGGTAAAGTTAGGGGACCAGGGATAAAGGAAATCTGTCAAATAATAAACACCAAAAGGCTAATTAACTTAAACTCAAGTTAATAACTCCATAAAATCTTGCCCTTCATTACTGCACTCTTTTCACTGTGAACATGTGATAATAAGCTCTATATGTAACATTACCAAAAAAAAAAGAGTACAGACAAGGTCACTTTTAGTAATTGCTATAAATTGACATATCCATTTGCTGTTGCATAAAATGTGCCAATAAAACAAATAACTTTGTTTTCTAGATACCTTATTTACTCAGCTGTAATATGGTCATAGCCATAATAATATGAAGGCGATTATGTATATATTCACTGCTACTTGACTATGTGTTCCTGCAATCATCCTGGAAAAATGAAGAAAGAGTATGATAAATTTTGAGATTCTGGTCTTCTGAGAGTTGGAGTGGTGTGGAGAGGAAAACGGACTAATATGTGTGGAGTGCATGCTATAAATATTAGGGAAAGGTTTTAGTAACCTCAGAGTAAGTGTTTATTTTTCAATATCTTCTTTGGTAGCTCAGGAGGGCCTGGCTTAGCCTCTTGGTAAGAGAATGACAATGACCATTGAACTAAAGACATGTGTCCTTCTCAAAAGGGGTAACCTTGTTAGTTATCTAGGTATCCCTTGCTCTGTACTTCTCACTCATCCTTCTATATTACATCATATATCAGGGCAGGGTGTCTCTCTTTGAGCCTTTTATGTGGTGAGGCCAGTCCTTATATGCTCACTGAAATAATACTTTATTTAGGATAAGGGCTTAGGGAAAAAATGTGTGCTTTTCCATCTCTGTGTATACATTTTTCTAACAAATATGATTATGCCTTATACCATATGGCACTTGGTAGAATTTGTGTCTATTTACCTCACAAAAATATTAGTCTCTTTTACATATATTACCTTATTTTAATATCTACTCTAAGGTGAATTTTAATATCCTCATTTTATGAGCAAGGAAACATATATGAAATTCAGCAGTCATTAAGGGAAATAGGGTTATTACAGTTGAGATGAGGTCATATACCAGAGTAAGGTGGAACTTTAATGCAATATGCATGCTGTCCTTATTAAAAGAGGAGGAGAAGATAGATGTTGCAGGGACAGTGCCGTGTGATGATAGAGGCAGAGACTGAAGTGTTACAGCTGCAAACTGGGCAGTGACAGGGATTACCAGCAAGCCACCAGCTAGTCAGAGGAAAGAAAGGATTCTCCCTTATAGGTTTCAGAGGGACTATGGCTTTGTCAGCTACTTGATTTTGGACTTCTATCCTCCAAATTGTGAAACAATAGATGTCTGTTATTTTCAGCTACCCAGTGAATGGCACTTTGCTATGGCAGTCCTCAGGAACTAATATACAACCCAAATGACAACAACAAAATGGCTATAGCCAAAGAAATATACAAATGGCAAATAAATGTGAAAAGATGAAAAAAGTCATCGGGGAAAAAAATTTAAGCCACCTTGAGAAACCATCATAAGCTCACTAGAATAATAAAAATTTAAGTATTAGCAAAGATGTGGCACTAATAGAATTCCACACATAGCTGGTTAGAATGCCAAATTTTACAGCCTCTCCAAGAAACAATGTGATATCGTCTTATAGGAGTAAATATACATATAAAATGTAACTCAGCAATGCTACTCTTTTGTATTTACCAACATGAAGAATTTATACACAAAGTCTTCTCAAATGCAGCTTTATTTATAATAATCCCAAACTGAAAAAAAGACTGCAACAATTGAAAACATACTGTCCATCAACTGCTGTACAGATGTATGGAGGTGTGCTACATCTATGCCATGGAACAACAACAAACAATAAAAAGGAATGAATTATTCACACAACGATATGGGTGATAATCACATGCATTATGCCAAGCGAAACACCCAGAGAGAAAGCCAGCATACTGCATTTTTTTCTGGTGAATTTCTATCAGAGGCAAAATTGGTGGCAGAAAACAGATCAGTTGTGGCCAGTGGATGGAACTGATAGTGAAAGGACATGACAGAACTTTTTCTGGGTAAAAAAAATCTAATCAGTATTATGACTATGGTGGTGCTTACACCTCTCTCTCATGCAAAGAGTTGACTCATTGGAAAAGACTCTGATGCTGGGAGGCATTGGGGGCAGGAGGAGAAGGGGACGACAGAGGATGAGATGGCTGGATGGCATCACTGACTGGATGGACCTGAGTCTGAGTGAACTCCAGGAGTTGGTGATGGACAGGGAGGCCTGGCGTGCTGCGATTCATGGGGTAGCAAAGTCACAACTGAGCGACTGAACTGAACACCTCTCTCTATATTTACCATAGTACATAAAAATGAACAAAGTAGAAAATTTTATTTTATATAAATCACATCTTGATAAGAATTATAGAAATAGCACAATCTTATTTTTGTATAATTATGTACATCTCCCTATGCCTACCTATCTAGCATTTCACGCTTAGATGCATAGAAATGACTGAATAAAGATTGCTCAGGGTTAATAGTGACTTCTGGTTGGCATAGTTTAGGATTTATTTTTTTAACTGTATGTATTTTGTTGCATTGCTTGAATTCCTGATGATGTTTCATAATAAACAACAGTCATTATCTTTGAATAAGTGTAACTTCCCTGGTAGCTCAACTGGTAAAGAACCCACCTGCAATGCAGGAGATCCCTGTTCAATTCCTGGGTCAGGAAGATCCCCTGGAGAAGGGTTAGGCTACCCACTCCAATATTCTAGTCTGCTGAATCCCCATGGACAGAGGAGTCTGGTGGGTTACAGTCCATGGGGTCACAAAGAGTCAAACATGACTGAGCCAACCATGCACACATACAAGAAAATATGCTAACTATATTTTAACATATTGTAGTAAAATATGCCCTTAAAATTTTTGAATTGAGCACCCATATACCAGGAAACTGGACAAGAGAGCACATGAGATATATCGTAGTCAATCTATGTGTTAATAACTTAGGAAGCCTTTACTTTCTAATCTTGTTGGAAAGATCCAACCTCTGTTATGTGAATTTCTTCATTTCAACATCTGTTGGTAATATTATCTGATGTTCTCAAAATAGAAATGTTTTTAAGCATTACTCACAGAACTAAATATCTATCAGACCATAATTTTGCTCTCAATTTTAATCCAAAGGTAGATCATAATCTCATCTTCCTTAGTATTCTAGCAACACGTGGGTTTTTTTTTTCACATTATGTTTTTAAGAAACAAAAAACATTGTGTTTTAAAGAAATCCTGTGGTAAAATGCATTTGAGTAACTCTTTCTTAGAAAATGGAACCTATCGCCTAATGTATAGAGCATTATTAAGTTTTCAAACCTTTTAGCGTTACAAAGTTTTCTAAATGGTAGCCTATAAAATTGGAAATAATTACATCTGAAATCTACCTTCGTAGATCTGGGATACATCAGATATTAGAATTTTTTCAGGTTATTGCATGCTTAGTAAGGTATTTTCTGTCTATATATATGTACACCTATTATACCACCTTGTCATAAGAGGTGAAAGTGAAAGTGTTAGCCACTCAGTCATGTCTGACTCTTTGTGATCCCATGGACTGTAACCTGCCAGACTCTTCTGTGCATGGAATTCTCCAGGCAAGAACATTGGAGTGGGTAGCCATTCCCTTCTCTAGGGGATCTTCCCAACCGAGGCAACATGAGAGGTATACTAAATGTTAAAGAGATTTGAAATACAATTACATGAAAATGAGATGTAGGTTTACCTAAGAACAAAACATGTACTTTAGGACATACCACATATATATGATTCCCATGAGGTTAGATGCAATTGAAATAAAAATAGTGATTTGTGTGGCATATTTATATAAGTAGATTGTATATATTTCCTTGGTCTTTATACACAGGGATACAATATTCTTTTTCTTTTTTTTATTCTTTTTTTTCCTTTTTTAAAATTTTTTTTTAAATTTTATTTTATTTTTAAACTTTACATAATTGTATTAGTTTTGCCAAATATCATCTTTTTTTGGCATCTTGCTCCATTTTAGTGTCCTTGACTCTAATAAAGTGGTAAATCCCTACCTTGGAAGAACATTATCTGAAAGTAGAAGTGACATCATTTTAAGTTCCATAATTATTTGCATTTTGAAGAGAAAACAGGGTTTAGTGCTAAAGCCACAAGCAATATGTTGGTGGCATTGCAGACCCTTTGAAACCTGAGCAGAGATTTTGTGTCAGTGTTCAGTGCAGTTCAGTCACTCAGTCTTGTTGGGCTCTTTGCAACCCCATGGACTGCAGCACGCCAGGCTTCCCTGTCCATCACCAACTCCCAGAGTTCGAGCTTGCTTGAACTCATGTCCATTGAGTTGGTGATGCCATCCAACCATCTCATCCTCTGTCATCCCCTTCTCCTCTCACCTTCAATCTTTCCCAGCATCAGAATCTTTTCAAATGAGTCAGTTCTTCACATCAGATGGCCAAAGTATTGCAGCATCAGCTTCAGTATCAGTCCTTCCAATTAATATTCAGGACTGATCTCCTCTAGGATGGACTGGTTGGATCTCCTTGCAGTCCAAGGGACTCTCAAGAGTCTTCTCCAACACCACAGTTCAAAAGCATCAATTCTTCAGTGCTCAGCTTTCTTTATAGTCCAACTCTCACATCTATACCTGACCACTGGAAAAACCACAGCTTTGACAAGACGGACTTTTTTGGGAAAGTAATGTCTCTGCTGTTTAATATGCTGTCTAGGTTTGTCTTAGCTTTTCTTCCAAGGAGCAAGTGTCTTTTAATTTCATGGCAGCAGTCACCATCCGCAGTGATTATGGAGCCCAAGAAAATAAAGTCTGTCACTGTTTCCATTGTTTCCCTATCTATTTGCCATGAAGTGATGGGACCAGATACCATGATCTTAGTTTTTTAATGATGAGCTTTAAGCCAGTTTTTTTCACTCTCCTGTTTCATTTTCATCAAGAGGCTCTTTAGTTCCTCTTCGCTTTCTTCCATAATGGTGGCATCATCTGCATATTGAGGTTATTGATATTTCTCATGGCATTCTTGATTCCAGCCTGTGCTTCATCCAGCCTGGTATTTTGCATGATGTACTCTGGATATAAATTAAATAAGCAGGGTGACAATATACAGCCTTGACATACTCCTTTCCCAATTTTTAGCCAGTCCATTGTTCCATGTCTTGTTCTAACTGTTGCTTCTTGACCTCATACAGATTTCTCAGGAGGCAGGTCAGGTGGTCTGGTATTCCCATATCTTTAGGAATTTCCCACAGTTTGTTGTGATCCGCACAGTCAAAGTCCTTAGCATAGTCAATGAAACAGAAGTAGAAGTTTTTCTGGAATTCTCTTGCTTTTTCTATGATCCAACGGATATTTGCAATTTAATCTCTCGTTCCTCTGCCTTTTCTAAATCCAGTTTGTACATCTGGAAGTTCTCGGTTCATGTACACTTGAAGACTAGCTTGGAGAAATTTGAACATTACTAGCATGTGAGATGAGTGCAATTGTGCGGTAGTTTGAGCATTCTTTGGCATTGCCTTTCTTTGGGATTGGAATGAAAACTGATCTTTTCCAGTCCTGTGGCCACTGCTGAGTTTTCCAAATTTGTTGGCATATTGAGTACAGCACTTTGACAACCTCATCTTTCAGGATTTTAAATAGCTCAGCTATTAGCATTAGTGTTAAGGAGACCTTTTAGTCAGCCATCCAAATACATGATCAGTTTCTTGTCTTTGACCTCTGGTTACTGCAAATTCTGACCAAGTTAAATGCTTGCTATTGCAAAATGTGGAAATATAGCAAGCTTTCACTTTATTGAAAGGATAAAAATAATCTCTAGCTATACACTTATGCATGGTAGGATGGATGCCATCTTCTCTGCCAGGATATCATATAAAATATATTCATGAATCCATGCCCATACAAACTATGAAAGATTTTTTTCCCCAATAGAAGCAAATGACACCAGCATAAAGCATTCTACATACCAAGCATGAAAAAATTTCATTGAATATGCAAAAAGACAAATGATAAAACTGGAAAGTGAGATATGCAAGTTAAGCCAAGATGTCTTTGGAGCTGGCTGCATATGTGAAGCTTTCAACAGAATAATATTACACTTTACTGACAATGAAATGTCCATTACATAGAAGAATAATCATTATCATTAAGTGAATTTCCTGCTGAGTACATTTTTCATTGTGAGCAAGTTCATCTCTTGGGACATTTGCAAGGTAGTCTCTGTAAAATTATTTAGATCAGAGAAAGTAAGAGCACTGGTTGTTTGATTTAGTTGTCAAATGAGAAAATAATTTGAGAAATTTTAAAGCAAGTCAGCAACATAGATTTTTACCTGGCCCTTTAGGGAAAAATTATAGCTTTCTTTTTTAAATATGCTCATCAAAATAATTTAAAGGAGAAGGGCAATGATATTGAAATTCTACTTGAAATAAACACATCCCTTTACAAAAGAGTATTTGTCGGTTCAGTTCAGTCGCTCAGTCGTGTCTGACTTTTTGTGACCCCATGAATCACAGCACACCAGGCTTCACTGTCCATCACCAACTCCCAGAGTTTACCCACACTCATGTCCATCGAGTAGGTGATGCCACCCAGCCATCTCATCCTCTGTCATCCCCTTCTCCTCCTGCCCCCAATCCCTCCCAGGATAAGGGTATTCATAGACATCTATATAGCAAAGCAACAGCCCAAGAGTCACACTGATCAAAGGAAAATTAGAAAAATCTGTTGCAAAGTACACGTTTTGGTTTCTACGACTCAAATTACAGATAAAAACCAACTTAAAAAACATTTAGTCGTGGAAATGATAAGTATTTGATGTTGTTTATTTCACATGTTTTTGCTTTTTTCTGTCCATGAGATTTTAACAAATACTTCACATAAAGACTTATCAAAAAACTTTCATTTCATGCTCTAATTTTTAATATTCCTTTGGCATTAACAATGATAATAAATTATAGGAACAGAAATTGCTCAGCTTTTACTTCTTTCCCAGCACTTCTTTCCCTGGATAACAATCTAATTGATAGAGTAAGAGAACCTTCACGAATATTATGGATTCATGATCTCATCATGTTCCAAACAAACAATTTTTAAAGAAAAAAGATAATGATAAAAATAAGTTAACATTTTATGAGTGATTTTTATGTACAAAGCAGCCCTGTGATTGTTTTAATTGCCTTATTTTATTTAACCCTCACAACTATCACCCTGCAAGGCACTCTTGCTGTCTCTATTCAAAAAAAAAAAAAAGGCAACAATTGGGAATTCCCTGGCAATCCAGTGGTTAGGACTCTGTACTTTCATTAATGAGGGTGCAAGTTCAATACCTGGTTGGGGAACTAAGATCCCGCAAACAGCTCAGTGTGGACAACATTTTTTTTTAATTAATTAATTAAAAGAAATAAACAGAAATAGAAGCTCAGAAGAATTAGGTGATTTTCTGATAAACAAAGGAGCCAGGGTTCAAATCCAGTGTACTTCCAGAGCCCATACCTCAGCCTTTTGGACTCTACTGCCTTACTGCATGTAAGCAAGGGGCAGCTCTCCAAGTGACCACAAAGGGAGAAGCGTTTGCTGGGTATGTATTGTTGCACTGATTGGACATGGTAGCAAAATTGTTTGATCTTGACCTATATTGGTTTTTCATATTTGTATCCCACAAAGGAGTTGGAAGGAAAGTAGATGTAAATAAGCCAATCAGTATTCCTAGTTTTCTAGCCTCTAACCAGTTGTTCAATCGTTAAGTGGTGTCCAACTCTTTGCCACCCCATGGACTGCAGCACACCAGGCTTCCCTGTGCTTCACTATTTCCTGGAGTTTGTTCAGATTCATGTCCATGGAGTCAGTGATGCTATATAACCACCTCAGCCTCTGCCGCCTGCTTCTCCTTTGGCCTTCAATCTTTCCTAGCATCAGTGTCTTTTCCAACGAGTCGACTCTAACCAGAAAGACCCTGAAAATTGAATGTTCTGGTTTTAAATCAGAAGGTTTGTCTAGTTATATAACTTTCTTTTTCTTAAAAGAAAATATTAATAATAATAGCTAATAACGATGGCCCTTAGTTGGTGGCAGCTGATGAGCTAAATGCTTCACATTCACTCACTCACCTCATGTCTGTTTGCTGTGCATAACTTCAAAGGCCATCCGTATTTCCAGATAGTATGCCATAGTTTCCTTCAAGGTGAGCATGTTTTCTAGGCGTCAGAATGGTGTCTATAAGATCAGCTATTCCATTATGTGTGTGTGGCAAGGGTGGAGGGTTAGAGTGAAAAATACTCTGTAATTAATGCGTATCTCAACCAATTTGGTTAAAAGATGACTAGAATGACCAGTTCAGGAAACACTTGTATTATTTCAAACAGCAATTGAATTAGATCTATTCAGCAACTACCTAATCAATTTCTCAGCAGTAGATGATACAGAAGCTAAAATCTCTTGGCCATTTAGCTTGAGTTACAGTGATAGGTGTTATTTTAATAACATATTATTAGCTCTTTTACCAGGATGTAAACTGTGTGTTTTTTGTATCTAGAATATATGTATGCTAATATCCAAGAAATGAATTTGTAACTTAGTAACTTTCATGTCTTATTTGCAAAAATAAGATCAGTGTATTTGTAATTGTTTACTTTAATCAACTCTCAATTTTGGTACTGTCAGCTAAATTTGTTACTAAACTTTGCATTTGATTATCTATTACTCTGCCTTCACTTATGTAACTAGCTATGCTTGTTTTCCTACCAAGTTTTATTATCGTTTGTATTTCTGCTATATCTTGGCCTCAGAATTAGAGTTTCATGTGTTTCACTAAATTTTGTATTTGGGCAGTAGAAGAATTCAATGCATTAAAAAGTCTATTCCTAATTTACAACAGACTATAACATTCCATTGTACAGATCTTGAATCCCAGGAGATGAAGAGTTGCATCCTTTTTTTTATACATGCAAATTTTTAATAGAGAAATGTTCATAGGACTTTTAATCTCTCAAGCTGGTTTTAGAAAAGGCAGAGGAACCAAAGACCAAATTGCCAACATCCACTGGATCATGGAAAAAGCAAGAGAGTTCCAGAAAAACATCTATTTCTGCTTTATTGACTATGCCAAAGCCTTTGACTGTGTGGATCACAATAAACTGTGGAAAATTCTTCAAGAGATGGGAATACCAGACCACCTGACCTGCCTCTTGAGAAATTTGTACGCAGGTCAGGAAGCAACAGTTAGAACTGGACATGGAACAACAGACTGGTTCCAAATAGGAAAAGGAGTTCGTCAAGGCTGTATATTGTCACCCTGTTTATTTAACTTATATGCTGAGTACATCATGAGAAACGCTGGACTGGAAGAAGCACAAGCTGGAATCAAGATTGCCAGGAGAAATATCAATAACCTCAGATATGCAGATGACACCACCCTTATGGCAGAAAGTGAAGAGGAACTCAAAAGCCTCTTGATGAAAGTGAAAGTGGAGAGTGAAAAAGTTGGCTTAAAGCTCAACATTCAGAAAACGAAGATCATGGCATCCAGTCCCACCACTTCATGGGAAATAGATGGGGAAACAG
>NW_011494807.1:5817154-5834374 GCF_000754665.1 Bison bison bison | reverse complement strand
GACATTACTTTGCCAACAAAGGTTCATCTAGTCAAGGCTGTGGTTTTTCCTGTGGTCATGTATGGATGTAAGAGTTGGACTGTGAAGAAGGCTGAGCCCTGAAGTATTGATGCTTTTGAACTGTTGTGTTGGAGAAGACTCTTGAGAGTCCCTTGGACTGCAAGGAGATCCAACCAGTCCATTCTGAAGAAGATCAGCCCTGGGATTTCTTTGGAAGGAATGATGCTAAAGCTGAAACGCCAGTACTTTGGGCACCTCATGCGAAGAGTTGACTCATTGGAAAAGACTCTGATGCTGGGAGGGATTGGGGTCAGGAGGAGAAGGGGATGACAGAGGATGAGATGGTTGGATGGTATCACTGACTCGATGGACATGAGTCTCAGTGAACTCTGGGAGTTGGTGATGGACAGGGAGGCCTGGCGTGCTGTGATTCATGGGATCACAAAGAGTCGGACACGACTGAGCGACTGATCTGATCAGAAACAGTTCATACAGTCAAAAAGAACCAGATCAAAAAGATAGCTATTCACAGATCACTGAGATGGAAAGATTCTCAAGAGGTTGTCTCATCCATAGCCTTACAGTCTAAACCTGAATAGAAAAATAATAGTATTTTAACTTTTCCTCAGCTTGTTCTTTATAATCATCAGGAACAGCATTATTTGGTAGCACATGGTTTAACAGTCTCCTCTATATTCAGAATGCTCCTCACAGTTCTCATGACTCTTTGTGTTTAAATTCACTATCAAATTGACCTCAATAGAGACTAAATGCCATCATCTGCCAAATCTCCACTGTCTAGCCAATACTCCTGAAAGAATTACCCACCTCTCCACAATCTGACTACCATCAAACTCCTTTTCAGACATCTCTCATGTCTGTGTGCCTGTGTGCTAAGTCGCTTCAGTCTAGTCTGACTCTGAGACCCTATGGACTGTAGCCCATCAGGCTCCTCTATTCATGGGATTCTCCAGGCAAGAATACTGGAGTGTGTTGCCATGCCTTCTGCCAGGGGATCTTCCTGACCCAGGGACTGAACCCACATCTCCTGTCGCTCCTGCATTGCAGGTGGATTCTTTCCTGCTGAGCCACAGGGGAAGGCTTCTCTTGTGTCCAGTATCATTCTAAACAAGACCCAGTCCACTATACTCTCATGTAGTTGCTGGGCCTAGAAGACCTTCCAGCTTAGCTTAGTCTGCTAAAATCAGGCTCAGTCTGTCACTTGTTCATAAAGACTTCTTTCACCATGCCGTCCAGAAGTGGTAGACTGTTTCTGTTTCTCTCTGGCACTATACATCTCCAGCTTTTTAATCTAAATGTTGTGCATGTGGGATTTGTGGGGATAGTGAAACTGATCTATGAAAAGGTAATGAGATACACTAGGCTTCCTAAAGATCTCTGAGAGTTACACTTCCTGTTGACATGGGAAAAGATAAGAGATATATTATTTAGATATTCCATTTATTCTTTAGATAGTCTTTCTGACATTTCTTAATAATACTACTTCCTTTTCTTTTTTTATCCTGTCTTTGAGATATTTGTCTAATTCTGTGTTTTAGCAGTGCTGACTATAATAGGGGTGTGTGTGTGTGAATGAGAGAGACAGGGAATGAGAAACTACGTAGTACCCACAATCCTAATGATATTAGACTTGAATATTTTAAAGTAGAAAACTAGACTTATATTCTCACTTAGGTACTATGCAAATGAGTCAAAATTGCATAGCTCTTCACCTCTAAAATAAAAAAGAAAGTAGCAAGACCTCATTACATAGGTAGAAAGTGAAATGAAGGTAGTTCCTAAAAATGTCAAGGTAAAATTTTATAATCTGATGATTTACAGTTCATTCTATAGTTTTAGTGTTTCTATAGTGTGTAAAGGATAAGCACATCTAACAGAAATAGATGAATTAGGTCCAGTAAAATTGGAACCCATTAAAATTCCAGCCCAAACCTATGAGGTATGAGAAGCTTGGACACCCAAGTGATGTATTATATAGCCCATTATTTGCTTCTGGGTTTCCTTTTTCATCTGGCCAAGGAAATGGAGGGATCAGAAAATCCTCCCCTCAATCCAAATTCATTTTGGAATCCATATTGGAATACTTAAGAAGAGATGAAAAATCACTGAGTGATATTTGCCTGTTTAAGGTTTAAACACGGAGAAGGCAATGGCAACCCACTCCAGTACTCTTGGCTGCGGTCCATGGGGTCGCTGAGAGTTGGACACGACTGAGCGACTTCACTTTCACTTTTCACTTTCATGCATTGGAGAAGGCAGTGGCAACCCACTCCAGTGTTCTTGCCTGGAGAATCCCAGGAACGGTGGAGCCTGGTGGGCTACCATCTATGGGGTCCCACAGAGTCGGACATGACTGACGCAACTTAGCAGCAGCAGCAAGATTTAAACAAATCCTAGTACAAAAATTTTTTTTTAATTCAGATTTTTACATTTATCTTGACGCTCACTTTGTCATATGATGCCTAAACTCTAAAGGCACGTTTCCATTGAAGATCATGATTTTGTCATTAAAACAAAGGCACCAAAGCTAGTCTGCATTTCCCATTCATTGAAAGAGGGAAATCTGCATGCTTCTCACTTGTTTGGAACAACTTGTTTCAAACGATGCTGTGTATTTATAAGCATAAAGCAGTATCTCCCTAATTATAATTTCTTTTTGCCTATTCAAGGAAAAACACAACAGATGTATTTCTACCAACTCTTGCACTGTCACATGGCAAAAGAACAATTGAATAAATGCTTCAAATAAATGTTCAAGCACTTCGATATGAATCACTTTTTAGCATATCCTTGTTGCCATGTTATAGCATTTAACCCCAATGCTGTCTTTGTTGGGAATGCAGATGATGAGCAAGATGGTTTGCACTTTTCTCAGATCACTTTCCTCTGTGATCACTAAGCATCACAAACAGAATCTACAGTTCGCAAAGCAATTGCATTTTAAATGTCACATAGCTGCCTTTATTATTCCAGCTGGCTTGTGGAATGAAAGGTCTCTCTGTTAATGAGACTAACACTGCCAGTCCCATTATAACCGATTTAAGCAAATAAATAACATGTTTGCCATTTCTTCTCTTGTTTTTCAGGCGCTATTTTTGTCACTGATCTCGTTGCTGCAGACATTTGAGTGGAATAACTAGAATCGTTGCATAGCTTAGGAACTGAAAATTACCCATGGAGTCTGTTTCTTTAGACAGTTCAGCATATTAATCTAAACTGTCCCCAAAGTCTATCTTCCTTCTGATTCTTGCTCATATTTGCCGCTAGAGCTAACATGATAAAAAGATACATGGGTTAGATCTAGTGGGTCACTAATGCTTAGTGGTAACTATTGCACACTTGACAAGAGAGGAATAATAACTGTGTGACTTCAAAAGGATCAAAGTCTCCTGCAAGCTAAAAAAGGAATTGCACAAGTTCTGTCTAAATTACTAGCAACACTGATTGAAAATAAAGAACGTACTTTCTGGTTTTATGTAATTCACTGATGTTAAAAATCCACTGGGAAAAGACTGCCATCTATATTGAGAAGATATAAATATAATTTTTCTCTTTATATTTTAATTTTTATATTATGAAAATATGATAAAACATTTATAGGAGGCTTGGAAAATACAAAACAAGATTACATATAGTTCCACTATATATTACAATTTTTTAAGAAGATAAATTAAGATTTTTAGTTGGAGTTTCAATATCCAACTCTCAAAAATGATAGAATGAATATACAGACAAGTAGAAGGATATCCAATATTCATTGGATCATCAAGAAAGCAAGAGAGCTCCAGAAAAACATCTATTTCTGCTTTATTGACTACGCCAAAGCCTTTGACTATGTGGATCACAACAAACTGTGGAAAATTCTTAAAATGATGGGAATACCAGACCACCTGACCTGCCTCCTGAGAAATCTGTATTCGGGTCAGGAAGCAACAGTTAGAACTGAACATGGAACAACAAACTGGTTCCAAATAGAGAAAGGAGTATGTCAAGGCTGTATATTGTCACCCTGCTTATTTAACTTATGTGCAGAGTACATCATGAGAAGTGCTGGGCTGGATGAAGCACAAGCTAGAATCAAGATTTTCAGGAGAAATATCAATAACCTCAGATATGCAGATGACACCACACTTATGGCAGAAAGCAAAGAGGAACTAAAAAGCCTCTTGATGAAAGTGACAGAAAAGAGTGAAAAGTTGGCTTAAAGCTCAACATTCAGAAAACTAAGATCATGGCATCTGGTCCCATCACTTCATGGGAAATAGATGGGGAAACAGTGGAAAAAGTGTCAGACTTTATTTTCTTGGGCTCTAAAATCACTGTAGATGATGATTGCAGCCATGAAATTAAAAGATGCTTACTCCTTGGAAAGAAAGTTATGACCAACCTAGACAGCATATTAAAAAGCAGAAACATTGCTTTACCAACAAAGGTCCGTCTATTCAAAGCTATGGTTTTTCCAGTAGTTCTGTATGGATGTGCAAGTTGGACTATAAAGAAAGTTGAGCACAGAAGAATTGATGCTTTTGAACTGTGGTGTTGGAGAAGACTCTTGAGAGTCCCTTGGACTGCAAGGAGATCCAACCAGTCCATCCTAGAGGAAATCAGTCCTGAATATTCATTGGAAGGACTGATGTTGAAGCAGAAACTCCAATATTTTGGTCACTTGATACGAAGAACTGACTCATTTGAAGAGACCCTGATGCTGGGAAAGATTGAAGGTGGGCGGAGAAGGGGACGACAGAGGATGAGATGGTTGGATGGCATCACCGACTCAATGGACATGAGTTTGAGTAAACTCTGGGGGTTGGTGATGGACAGGGAAGCCTGGTGTGCTATAGTACATAGGGTTGCAAAGAGTTGGACACGACTGAGTGACTGAAGTGAACTGAACTGAACTGAGAAGGATATCATAGACCTGAAAAATACTATGAACCAATTCAACATAATTAAGATTTATACAATTTTCAGACAACAGTAGGATACAAATTGTATTCAGGTTCCCATAGACTATAAACTTAAGAGATACTGAAACATATCTACAGATATTTAAAAAAGATGCAAAAATATCTGGTCTTGAAGTTTCTGGTATTGAAATCATACAGAGTCTGTTCTCATATCACTGTGGAATGATGTTAAAAATCAATATCAAGAGGTACATGAAAATAATCCACATGTTTGCAAGTGCAGTGTGACTTTTACCAATATAATTTTTGTTCATTTTTCTAACTACCAGCAGTATATTAGCACATTGTTTAGATTCTGACTCTGGCTCAGTGGGCAGACTGCACTATATAAAGCCATACTTTCTCATTCCTTTCTGATTTAGCAGTTCTCATATAGGCAGTAGAAGAAGAGCTTTTCATTATCCACCAGCTTTCTTGGGTCACCTAATGAGTAGTATGTCTTAAATACCACCTTAAACCAAAGACTCCCAAAGCTAGAGTTCCAGTCTTACATGTCCCTATAACTCCGAGTTCATATATCCTACTGCTTAGTTGACATTGCTCTCCGAATGCTTAAAAGACATCTCAGAACAGAGCCCTTTACAGCCTACTAGAACTTTTCCTGCCTCATCCCTCTCATTCAGTACATCACATCACTATCCACTTGCTTACTCAAGGCAAAAATCTCAGACTAATCTTAGATTTCTCTCTTTTCTTTGTGCCCTTCCAACACCCACATGTAGGCATGGGTAAACCACATCCATTGATTCTACCTCCAATATCCCGGCTTGTATCCCTCTGTTCACCTCTTTTTTCTTTATGAACTCTGTGGTGCCAACTGCAGTGTTTTACCTGGCCTCCTTCAATACCTCCTTTTTCTACCTACTCTCTCCTCCCTCCCCTCCCCACTCCACTCCACCCTTCATTCTCCTTTCCTTTCTTTCCTCAATAAACAGTTTCTGTATATCATTTTACGATAAAGTCAGAGTTTCCAAAAGTGCTTTCAAACCAAAAATAAAAATAGTGGAAATGGCATATTAATATTGCTATCTTACAGAGATTTTCAAGCTCAGAGAATGAAAAGTCTTACTGATTGATTTAAATGCAGACTTAGGCAATGCACCAATAGGTAATACACCAATAGGTTTCTTGATGTACAGTTCAGTGACTCTGAAAACACTTCCATGTAACATAATCTCTAGCATAAACTCTGTTCATTCTAATTATTTTAAGTCTGTTGTGTTATAATGATTAAATAGCTAATTATAATATTTATATTGCTAAACTACGTATCATTTTATATTGGCTTAGTAAAGATATAAGCCCTAAATAGTTCTAAATATTTAAGTACTCCCTGGTGGCTCCAATAATAAAGAGTCTGCCTGCAATGCAGGAGACCTGGCTTCGATCCCTGGGTTGGAAAGATCCCCTGGAGAAGGGAATGGCTACCCACTCCAGTATTCTTGCATGGAAAATTCCATGGGCAGAGGAACCTGGCAGGCTACAGTCCATGGGGTTGCAAAGAGTCAGACATGACTGAGTGACTAATGCTTTTACTTCACTTCAGCGTTCTACATCTAGTTAAGACTACGTACAATGTCCTCTCAATTATCTTTATTGTTAGGTAATTTAGGAATAATGCAACTTAGAATTACTTAAGTTTTAAAAGAAAGCTCATGTTATTTCACCTACCTGGGATCAACAAATATTAAATAGGTTTACAAAGAAAAAGTAAACAAGTAGGGGAGGTAATTTTGTATTGCAAACATAACAAAGTTCTTTCTAAATGTATCAGCTCTTTTACTGTGTTGCTGTCATTGTTGTTGCTTTGATATATTTGTTCTGGCGCCTTTAGGGGGAGAGAGGAGGGAGATCCAGAAATAGGGACATCTGTGTATATGCCAAAGCTGAGAAGTAAAATCAATACTACTCAAGAAGCAACTTGAGCATGTCTATCTTAGTGTATTTTCTTTTAAGCTTCTGTAATGAACGTCTAAAATTGTTGTAGTATACACAGATAATAATCAGTGAGGTTTTTCACATTGCTTCTGGAAAAACTGCTTTGTGTTCCAGTTTTAATTAGTGTATTATTATCCATTGCTAATTTGAGGGGTTTAGTCTAGAATTAGCACACAGCTGCAGAGAATGCAAGCGCATGAATTGCTGGATTAGCTGGAGTCCATACAAAGGGGAAAGAGTAAATGAGGGAGATGCAACAAACCGTATCCTCCAAATGTTTCCTAAAATTTGCCAGCTATTACCTATAATTTTAAAGTGAACTCCTTGTGGAGAAAGAAACTCTGTTTCTGTATGTGGTTTGTTTTATAATACAATAATAAAATATAGAACTACCTTCTTTTAAAAAAAATTAACACATTTGGAAAATTAAAGAGAATAAAGTAACAGACTTTTACCTACCACTCAAAGTTAACAAATATCATAGTGTTGCCATATTTGCTGTAGACTTTCCTACAGATCATGTAACTTTGCAGAGGCAGTTTTGGTTGCCTTTCTAGCCTTCCTCATACCCTCCCTCATTCTTTGCTCTCCCTGCCAAGATGAAGCCAAAATTCTGAAGTTGGTAAGGACAATGTCTATCTTGATTTTTATACTTTTGCCAGCCGTTTGTCAGTTTACAACATATCCAGTGTTTTTTTCATGTTTGAACCTTTTATAAATGATGATCCCCTGGGGGAGGGCATGGCAACCCACGCCAGTATTTTTACCTGGAGAATCCCTATGGGCAGAGAAGCCTGATAGGCTACAGTCCATGGGGTCGCAAAGAGTCGCACACAACTGAGCGACTAAGCACAGCACAACATATATTATGCTGCTGCAACCTAGTTTTCTTCACTCAACAGTAATCTGGCTGACTTCTCCACTGTGATATACACGTAGTTGAATTGGCTCCTGTTAATAGCTGCAATCTTTCCTATGCACCTGTGCTGGGAAAGGAATCCTTCATAGCAGAGGTTCTCAAGTGGGCATGATGCCACTCCCAAGGGCTTTTGGAAATGGAAGGGAGCTTCTTTATATCACAATATATTCCTTTTCTAGGGCTTCCATATCAAAGTACCACAGATTGTGTGACTTCAACAACAGAAATTTATCTTCTCACAATTCTGGATATCCAAGATCAAGGTGTTGGCAGGGCTGGTTTCTTCTGAGGCCTCTCTCCTCGGCTTGGAGATGGTCATTTCTCTGTGTCTTCATATGGTCTTCCCTCTGTAAATGCCTGTGTCCAAATTTTCGCTTCTTAAAAGGACACTAGTCATACTTGATTAGAGTTCAGCCAAATGATTTTATTGTAAATTATCTCTTTAAAGACCCTATCTCCAAATATAATCATATTCTGAGAAGTCTATACAAAGGTATATATGCATACTTCAAGTTACCTACTCTGTTATTTCTCATATTTACTCATTTTTTTATGTATTCTGGATACTATCTTTTTATTATTTCTATATTTTTATAAATATCTTCTCCAAGGAGGCAACTTTACTTTTGTTTCTGGCAGCACTCTGAAAAAAAGTTTAATAGAGTCAGATTTCAGAATTTTCCTTTGTTAGAGTGTTGTGGAGAAGGCAGCGGCACCCCACTCCAGTACTCTTGCCTGGAAAATCCCATGGATGGAGGAGCCTGGTAGACTGCAGTCCATGCAGTCACTAAGAGTCAGACACGACTGAGCGACTTCACTTTCACTTTTAACTTTCATGCATTGGAGAAGGAAATGGCAACCCACTCCAGTATTCTTGCCTGGAGAATTCCAGGGACGGGGGAGCCTGGTGGGCTGCCTTCTATGGGGTCGCACAGAGTCGGACACGACTGAAGCGACTTAGCAATGGCAGCAGCAGCAGCAGAGTGGTGTTTGAGACATATAAGCCTTCCCTACCCAAAGGTCATAAAGATAGTCCCTTGCATATCTTTATAAAGGATGTAAAGTTTTGCCTTTGAAATTTAGGTCTTTATCTAAAATTTATTTTTGTTATTATACAAGTTAGTTTATTTAGTTTTTCAAGATGAGGAGCCAATTGGCTATTCACCATTTGGTAAATGGATAATCATTTCTCTACTTCTCTCAAATAACAACTTTCCAGTTAAGTATGGTTCTCTTTCTGGGTCCTCTATTTTGACACATTTGTCTATGTGGCTATGCTACCACCTAACTGCTATAACTTTGTGCAAAGTGTTGATATCTCCTAGGGAAATTGTTCCTTATTGTTTTTCAAAATTACTTTACTTTCCTTGGACTTAACTCTTCCATCTGAATTAGCTTGCCATGTTGGTGAAAAAGAGAAATAAGTTCATTTTCTTTGAAAATCAGTTAAACTTATAGATGAATGTGGGAAAAATAATTCATCTTTAAATATTAAGGCTTTCTATCATGAGCATATTATATCTCATTAATTCAGGCTTTCAAAAATTATATCTTTTAGTAATATAATTTCTTCACATATTATGTATCTTTAATTAGATTTATCTATGTCTTAAAATGTTTCTTGGGCTTTTCTGGTGGCTCAGTGGTAAAGAATCTCCTGAGTGAGAGACTGGATTGGGAAGATTCCCTGGAGAAGTAAATGGCAACCCACTCCAATATTCTTGCCTGGAGAATTCCATGGACAGAGGAGCCTGTGAGGACATAGTCCATGGGGTCTCAAAAGAGTTGGACATGACTTACTGACTAAACAACAACAAAATGTCTTTTAATGAGAATGATTTTCAAGTTTAACCATTAAGTGTAATCTGTGTTGTAGGTTCTTGATAGATACTCTTTGAAAGAGAAAGTGAAAGCTGCTCTACTCTTTGTGACTCCATGGACTATAGAGTCCATTGAATTCTCCAGGCCAGAATACTGGAGTGGGTAGCCTTTTCCTTCTCCAGGGGATCGTCCCAACCCAGTGATCAAACCCAGGTCTCCTGCATTGCAGGCAGATTCTTTACCAGCTGACCTACAAGGGAAGCCCAAGAATACTGGAGTGGGTAGCCTATGCCTTCTCCAGAGGATCTTCCCAACCCAGGAATCGAACCCAGGGTCTCCTGCGTTGCAGGAGGATTCTTTACCAACTGAGCTATCAGGGAAGCCCTACATACTCTTTCAGTTCAGTTCAGTCACTCAGTCGTGTCTGTCTCTTTGCAACCCCATGGACTGCAGCACGCCAGGCCTTCCTGTCCATCACCAACTCCCGGAGTTTACTCAAACTCATATCCATTGAGTTGGTGATGCCATCCAACCATCTGATCCTCTGTCATCCCCTTCTCCTCACACCTTTAATCTTTCCCAGCATCAAGGTCTTTTCAAATGAGTCAGCTCTTTTCATCAAGTGGCCAAAGTATTGGAGTTTCCGCTTCAGCATCAGTCCTTGCAATGAAGATTCAGGACTGATTTCCTTTAGGATGGACTGGTTTGCTTTCCTTGCAGTCCAAGGGACTCTCAAGAGTCTTCTCCAACACCACAGTTCAAAAGCATCAATTCTTCGGTGCTCAGCTCTCTTTATAGTCCAACTCTCATCCATACATGACTACTAGAAAAACCATAGCTTTGAATAGATGGACCTTTGTTGGCAAAGTAATGTCTCTGCTTTTGAATATGCTAAATTGATCATGGCTTTTCTTCCAAGGAGCAAGCATCTTTTAATTTCATGGCTGCAATCACCATCTGCAGTGATTTTGGATCAAGAAAATAAAGTCTTTCACTGTTTCCACTGTTTCCCCATCTATTTGCCATAAAGTGATGGGACCGGATGCCATGATCTTAGTTTTCTGAATGTTGAGTTTTAAGCCAACTTTTTCACTCTCCTCTTTCAGTTTCATCAAGAGGCTGTTTAGTTGTTTAACAATACCTAACTTACTGTTTGCAAATATTTTAAAAATATTAATCTGTTTTGATATTTACCAAAATTTGAAATTATCACTTGGTTCGTCTCATTTAGTGACAATGTGAATTTCATTCATAGTACTTTAATTCCTGGGACAAATCTTGGTCAAGCTGTATTATTTATTGTTCTTTATTGTTTTTTAATATTTTGTTTACCTGCGTTTTGTCAGCATAAGGTCTATAATTTTCTTTTCAGTATTCTCCTGTCCAGTTTTGATCTCATATCAAAGTTCCATTAGTTTCAGGAAATCATTTGATTAGTACAGCAGAGACATCTACTTACCTCCTTAATTATCTTTCTCAATCTCTATTTTCCCTTTCTTTTCTGATAAATATCTGGTGATAATCTTGTTCACTTTATATACATCATGACCATGTAATAAATTCTGGTATGAATGTCATATTTCTATGTGAAATGTTTCTCCTGGAATTATGCACATACAATATTGAAGTCTTAAATGACGGCTCTGCATCTACATGGAGAGGTATCAACAGAATTGTTACATGAGATTTTTCAGGAAGGTTTCTTAAAAGGGAAGATATGTGCTCTTATTCTTCTGCCTTCCTTCTTCTATCTGGCACATTGGACAGGATTGTTAGAACTCTTTCAGTCATACTGAATCATAATATGACTTTGAAAATCAAAGCCCACATATTGAAAATAATGGTTGAGAAAGATTAGAACCTGGATTCCTGAAGATGCTATGAAGTTGTCCTGGCACCTCAGCTATGAAAAATGTGTGTGTGTGATTAAGTTCTCTCATGTTTAAGTGCCTATTATGTTAAAGTTTTCAGTAATACCTATTTCTTATTTGTACTGGTAGTATTCTTATTACTTTTATTTTAGTCACTGAAATAAGTTGTTTATAATAAGAATTATCTGCCTCTTACAGTTTTGTTAACAATGTTGTGTTAATCCTCTGGGCTTAAGTTTGTAGATTGTCTCGCTAACTCTCCCTTGAGAGTTTCCTTCTCAGGAAAGGAGGCTCCTGGTAACCATGGAGCTGATACAGTCCATGAAGTAGGTGTACATGGTCCAGGGGTGGAATGTGACACACAAGGAAATTTACTGCTCATACCTTCCTTCCATAGAGCCTTCCAGGGAAAACGTAGTTGGCTGACAGCCTTAAGATGCTACATTTTTGGGTCCCCTACAGTGTTCATGTGGAGAAGGCAATGGCACCCCACTCCAGTGCTCTTGCCTGGAGGATCCCAGGGACGGGGGAGCCTGGTGGGCTGCTGTCTATGGGGTCGCACAGAGTCAGACACGACTGAAGCGACTTGGCAGCAGCAGCAGCAACAGCAACAGTGTTCATGTCAGTTCAGTTCAGTTCAGTCGCTCAGTCGTGTCTGACTCTTTGGGACCCCATGAATCGCAGCATGCCAGGCCTCCCTGTCCATCACCAACTCCCGGAGTTCACCCAAACTCACGTCGATCGAATCAGTGATGCCATCCAGCCATTTCATCCTCTGTCGTCCCCTTCTCGTCCTGCCCCCAATCCCTCCCAGCATCAGGGTCTTTTCCAATGAGTCAACTCTTCGCATGAGGTGGCCAAAGTATTGAAGTTTCAGCTTTAGCATCAGTCCTTCCAAAGAACACCCAGGACTAATATCCTTCAGGATGGACTAGTTGGATCTCCTTGCAGTCCAAGGGACTCTCAAGAGTCTTCTCCAACACCACAATTCAAAAGCATGATTCTTCGGCGCTCAGCTTTATTCACAGTCCAACACTCAGATCTATTCATGACCACTGGAAAAACCATAGCCTTGACTAGACAGACCTTTGTTGGCAAAGTAATGTCTCTGCTTTCGAATATGCTGTCTAGGTTGGTCATAACTTTCCTTCCAAGGAGTAAGCATCTCTTAATTTCATGGCTGCAATCACCATCTTCAGTGATTTTGGAGCCCAAAAAAATAAAGTCTGACACTGTTTCCACTGTTTCCCCAACCATTTCCCATGAAGTGATGGGACCAGATGCCATGATCTTAGTTTTCTGAATGTTGAGCTTTAAGCCAACTTTTTCACTCTTCTCTTTCACTTTCATCAAGAGGCTTTTTAGTCATGTCAAGGAAGCATTTATATCAAATTAATACTAGCCAGTGATGGGACATGATGAGAGTGCTAGAGATAAGTCATTTCTGCCCATTAGGGGACCATGCTGTCAACCATTGCTCAAGAACTCCTATTTGGTTTAGTTAAGACTTTCTCAGAACTTTACTGCTGTCTATATCTCCTTCTACCCAATTCTTCTCCCTTCATTCTCCCCTTTCAGGGGAGACAGACCAACATCATATGCTGAAACCATTCCCTACTTATTCATTTTCCCCTCCTTTATTCCTTCACAAGAATTCCCTCAATAACTTTCTTCCGTGTTTGATTTCTTTAGGTATTTGATTAGGTTTGATTTCTTAGACAACCTGTACTAACACGGAGTCAAGGCATTAAAAATGAGAAAGGGAAGCACTGTCATCTAGGGAAAGAAATAATCCACTTAGAAGATTACTTAGATAATCAGTAATAAAGCCACAGGGTCTCAAAGTAGGAAGTAACAATAGAATTGTAAAGACACCTGAGAAATTTGAGCCATAGCAGTAGGACTATGCCTGCTGTGTCTTCAGTTGGCCTCCGGTCCACTCGCCACTTTGGAATCGTCCTATCCGATGAACATGATGCCACCGATGAGATAACAATGTGATGCTCTTCAGTTGGCCTCCGGTCCACTCGCCACTTTGGAATCATCCTATCCGATGAACATGATGCCACCAATGAGATAACAATGTGATGCTCTTCAGAGTATCCTTTAGAGAAGTCCCACACTGGGCAGAAATAGCCCTCCTCTAGTACTTCTCCCAGGCTAAGGCATTGACTGGGAACAGTTCAGGGGATACACGGCATTGGCATGAATCCAGGAATCCAGGAGGCATCTGACAGTGTGAGGCAGCTGCAGGCTGTTAGTCAATTATCTCTCGGCTTGCCCTGGCAACCAGTCCTCTCGAAGAGAAATCTGGGAGGTATAGCTCCTTGACTGCCGGAGACCCCAGATTCCATTTTGTCTAATACTAGTGATGGAACATCTGTATCCACATAGACTATCACACATGCCCTATCTGATATTACACTTGATATAACTGCTATTTCAATGATTACTAATTGTCTGGTTGTTAGGTTATTGATTAGCTTATTTAATGAATTTTTATTTGGTTATACATATGCTATTTCTCTCATTATTTCTTTCTGTCTTATATTCTTTTTATTGTTGTTGTTATACTACTACACCTTGTATAATATCAGTTTCCTGGAATTTTATAAATATAGCATCTCTTCCTCACAAGTAAATACTAGACTTTTTCTCATTATCAAGGATGTAAAATAAATTAAAAAATAAACAAACATTTAAATAGCAGAGTTCTTATAATCATGTATATTCAATCTGAATTTCATAAAATGGAAAAGTAATTTCCAGCAAGTAATTTGCAATTATGAAAGATATTGATGCAGGGAGGAGGAATCATAGTGAAAATAAACTACCCATTATCTCTCATTGTGTTTGAGAGATAGCACACAACAAATATTCCTGTCCATATATGTAGAAAGTATGTGTATTAATTAGATATAAATTAATAACAGTCTCTGTTTATTTCCACTAAAACTAGTTCTGGTTGGAAATAAAGTAGAAACTAAATGATACATCAAATCTGAAAATCTTGAGACTTTCCCTTAAGAGACTGAAGTCTATTTGTGAACTGATTATATATATATATATAGTCATATATTTATATATAAATAATCTTATGTTTTGGGAGTAGGAAATGGCAACCCACTCCAGTATTCTTGCCTGGAGAACCCCACAGACAGAGGAGCCAGGCAGGCTTCAGTCCATGAGATTGTAAAGAGTCAGATACAGCTGAGCAACTAACACACACAATCATATATTTATATATATAAATAATCATACATGTGTGTGCATATATATATATATACACATATGCAGGGTAAGTTAGAGACAGCAGCCTGGATAGAAGTACCAGAAGTAGAAGGAGATATGTATGTTAGAGATTAAATATTTTAAGTTCCACTCTTGCCTCTTACCCATGTTACCTTGGAACAGTCTGACTGTCTTACCCCAATATAAATCAGGTTAGCTTTGCTTGCATTAGAGAGACATTAATGGGATAGCACAAAAGTCCTACTGGGTAAAGAGCTTATAGAAAGAATTAACTCAGATCCACCACCTTGAGATCTCTCTAAAGTTCTGAATCCTTTCATTTACATTAAATGCATAATGTATAGATTTTTAAAATGATGCCTCTGTTAATGCTATAATCAAATCCTTTTGATGTTTTCCCCATTGTTTCTCATTTTCTTAGTTTTCATTCAAGTTGAATTATTCCTTTATGGCTCTACTTACTTTTTACTGAATGTCATAAATTTTTAAAGAAATTTCCTCAGCCAGATAAAGGACATTGATTTAAAACAAAACTAAACAAAACCACTTGCAACTAACATCATTCTTAATGGTGAGAAAATGAATGCTTTTCTCTTAAGATGGGTAGCATGGCCAGAATGACTGCTCTTACCATTTCAGTTCACTGGAGGTCCCAGCCAATACAATAAGTAAGAAAAAGAAATAAAAGCCTTCTAAATTAGAAAGGAAGTAGTAAAACAGTCTCTATTGGCAAATAAAATGATGATATGCATTAAAAATGAAAAAGAATCTGTTAAACAGCCATTAGAACTAATGGGTAAATTTAGCAAGACCATTGGGGACAATATCAATACATGAAAATCAATTGCTTCCAATATACTAGCAATGAAAAATTAGAAACCAAGTTTAAATAACACAATGCATCTTCCAATAACACCAAAATATGAAATAGTTTTTGATAAATCTAACAAAATATGTGCAAGATTTATATTTGAGAACTATAAAATAAAGATCATAGATTGGAGGAGCTAATATTAATAAGTTAATTTTCAAAAATGTTCTTTAGATTTAATGTAATCCAAATTTAAATACCAACAAAATGTTATATATGAAACTTTTTTTAAAAAAATGATACAAATGAACTTATTCACTAAGCAGAAACAGACTGACAGACATAGAAAACAAACTTATGGTTACCAAAGGGGATAGTGGTGGTGGTGGTGGATATATTAGGAGTTTCACATTAACATATACACAATGCCATATATGAAATAGGTAAGCAATAAGAACCTACTGTATAACACAGATACTCTACATCTTGTAATAACCTATATTGGAAAAGATTCTGAAAAACAGTCCTGAAATACACCCATGTGTATACACACACACACACACACACACAGACACATATATATATGTTCAATTGATTATCAACAAAATTTCCAAGGCAATTTAATGGAAAAATTAGTATTTTCAATAATTATTATTGGAAGGATGGAGTCATATGCAAATAGATAAATGTCAACCCATGTTTATGCCTTAAGCAAAGTTAACTTGTAGAATCATAAACCTTAATATAAAACTTAAAATTATAACAGTTCTTAAAAAAGCATAGGAGGAATCTTAGTGACCTTAAGTTAGGTGAAAACTTCTTATGGCAAAACACAAACTGTAAAAGAAGAAAGTGATAAATAGAACTTCAGTATTACCTTATCAAAATTAAACATGTCTACTCTTTGGAAGACACTGAAAAGACAAATGAGAGGATAAGATTAAAGTAATTGCAGAAACAGATATAGATAAAGGACTCACAAGCAGAAAATATAAAGAATTCTCACAACTGAATAGAAAAACAAAAATACCCATTAAAATATGGAAAAGAAGATTTGAACACCAAAGAAGGTAAATTGATAGGAAATAAGCATATGAAAAGAAATTCAACATCATTCAGTTCAGTTCAGTTCAGTTGCTCAGTCGTGTCCGACTCTGCGATCTCATGAACCGCAGCACGCCAGGCCTCTCTTGTCCATCATCAACTCCCAGAGTCTACCCAAACTCATGTCCATCAAGTTGGTGATGCCATCCAACCATCTCATCCTGTGTCGTCCCCTTCTCCTCCTGCCCTCAATCTTTCCCAGCATCACTGTCTTTTCAAATGAGTCAGCTCCTCACATCATTAGTTATGAGGAAATTGAAAATTACAGTTCTAATGAGGTGGATGAAACTGGAGCCTATTATACAGAGTGAAGTAAGCCAGAAAGAAAAACACCAATACAGTATACTAACACATATATATGGAATTTAGAAAGATGGTAACAATAACCCTGTGTACAAGACAGCAAAAGAGACACTGATGTATAGATCAGTCTTATGGACTCTGTGGGAGAGGGAGAGGGTGGGAAGATTTGGGAGAATGGCATTGAAACATGTATAATATCATGTATGAAATGAG
>NW_011494807.1:5800130-5817054 GCF_000754665.1 Bison bison bison | reverse complement strand
GCCAGTCCAGGTTCAATGCACGATACTGGATGCTTGGAGCTGGTGCACTGGGACGACCCAGAGGGAGGGTATGGGGAGGGAGGAGGGAGGAGGGTTCAGGATGGGGAACACATGTATACCTGTGGCGGATTCATTTCAATATTTGGCAAAACTAATACAATATTGTAAATTTTAAAAATAAAATAAAATTTTAAAAAAACTATTAAAAAATACAAATATGCATTTATAATGGTAAACTTTTTTTTTAATTAAAGAAAAAATAACAACGTGACCACATCAAATGCTGTCAAGTATGTGAAGCAACTGGAACTCTTTGAAACTCTCATGAATTGTAGTGGGGAATGAAAAATGGTACCATCATTTTGGAAGTTTAATGAGCAGTTTCTTTAAAAGTTAACTATATTCTTACCATATGAATTCCCCCTCCGAGGACTTTATCCAGGAGAAATAAATACTTGTGTATGTGTGTTTGTGTGTGTGTGTATACACACACGTTCAAGAGGCAAAGTACTTTATTCCAAATGTTCAAAACTAGAAACTACTCCAATGCCCATGAACTTATGACTGATAAATTATGGTACACTCAAACAGTGGAATGCTAGTTACTAATAAAGTGGGAAAAAATGATGGATTTATTTAAACACAGAGATGAATTTCAGATGCATTATGCTAAGTGAAAATATCCAGATTCAGAGGCAACATTCTGCATCATTCCATTCATAGGATACTGTGGAAAAGACTAAACCACAATGGCAAAAATCAAATCAGTGATTGCCATGGCAAAAGGCAGGGAAATGAATCAATCACAAAGGCACATGAGGGAACTTTTGGGAATGACAGAAACCAGTTTTTTATATCTTTATCATGGAGGCAGTTACATGAGTGTTTGTCAAAATTCATAAAACTGTATACTAAAAAGAGAGAATTTAACTAAATATAAATTTACCTCAGTAAACTTAACTTGGAAAAAGTCAATTAAGGATGACTATGATATAATTTTTACATTTGTTTGTAGTAGACAACTGACAATCTGGGATCATTTCAATATCTTAAATTGAACTAAAGAGACTGGTATCAGTCTTTGCAACAACTGTTCTATAACCAAATCAACCTTACTCATGGAGTAGGTAAGCAGCCTTGAGGATCCTAGCATTCGTACGTAGGTCTAATAATCCTTAGTGGTCTCTATAGCTTTGCAATGTGGTCACAAATTCTGATTTCTTAGCCTCTCACTTGCCTTCTCCAGAACTGGCAGCTATCCTTAGGAGAAACTGTCCCCAGATGCTGGGGTTCATTTCTCTAAATGTTTTATCTTTTTATTGACCTTATTCTCATAATTATTTGCTCTTTGATAGTTATCTTTATCTTTAGGCAGTTTTAATAATAATAAAGTAAATTATAATAAATTATAGGAAATTATAAATATAATAAATAATAAAGTAAATAATAAATAAAGTAATTATCCAGATTGTCTAGTCATTCTTGTGTGTGTGTTGATTTAATCTACCTATCCCATCATGGTGCAGGGGAGCTCTGCCATTTTCAACATTCATCTTCCAAGGCTGTCTTATTCCTATTTCTAATTGATAGGGAAAATGTGGATGTTTAGAGTAAGGGCTTTTTGTTTTGTTTTATTTCTTTTTGATCTATTGACATCCATGCTTACCTTCCCCTGTAGAAACTTTAGTCTTGACCAACATCTCTAAGGGAGTTGGAAATGCAGCTGTAAATGACAGCCTGGGAAGAATGAGAGACCAACCACCTCTGACATGTGAGGTCACCAAATAATATTCTAAGTTAATTCTTTGTAGCTCATCGACTCAGAGATCTTTTCTTCATTTTAATCTGTAGGATGATAAACGTTTTTTCTTTTTATGCAGTATTTTTTTCATATGTTTCATGATGAATCTTTAAAATATATCCTATAATAAAGAGATATTTATCTGGTCTCAACCTTTGAATACTCTCATGGCTTCTGACCTATTTGTCCTCTTAGAGAGAAGATCGTGCTCAACTCCTAGTCTAATTCTCAGAGTTAGCAGGATTTTGGCTGCTACAGTTCCACTGACCCAAGATGAATTCCTCACCTGCATTTGTGTTTTAATTCCTAAACATACACCACCACCTTCCAAAGCAACCCACTAACTCTGCCTAGATTTCTGCAAGTTCCAGTGGACCATCTCTTAGTGTTCAAACTCAGAAAATACAGCTAGTGTGGAAGGAAGGTGGAGACAGCATTGTGCTGCTCCAGAATATAGCGCCCTGGGTCCTTAGAACAGCTGTCAGGCTTTGTTTTCAGTACAGACAATTTTCTGAGTCAGGGGTAAAGCAGTAGGAAAGAAATGTGGGGACTTTACTCACTTTTAGTGGACTGATTTCTATTGTTTCTAATTGTACAGAACCTGAAAGTGATTTTATTCCTTATTCTTTTAAATCTTAGATAATTGGAAACTTGTAGATTCTGATATTATTAACTTCAGATCCAGGTTTGGTGACAACCTGTGTGTATTCATCTGCTCTGAATTTTAAAGAAGACATTTTAGTGAGAAAATTGGGAGAAGCTGGGTCAGATGACTGCTTTCCACAAAACATTTTAAATCAAGATATCGTGTTTGGATTATTTTACAATTTTTTCCCCCCTTAGTTTTGAATTATCTTTCAAAAAAATTCCAAATTCTTCAGCCTCTTTCATGCTTAAGAACACTAAATTTAAGCCTCTCTAATGTCTGTAGAACTTGGACCAACAAGATAAATAAAATCAAAGGCATAGCATTGCAACTGTGAATTACATTATGCATTGAGGATGATTCACTATCTGGCAAGCCATAAGGATAACAAAGAAGCATTAGAAATACTTGCTACTCGAATCTGCACAAATTTAAAAGCTGTATCACATATACCAGAGGCCACATTTTGTGTCAGTGACAGTTAAACTCTGGATGCAAAATTTTAAGCATAAAAAGGGAATATAGGATCATATGACTATGAAACTTACTTTGGTGAAGTTGTTTTGTTCTTAAACCCAGTGGGTCAATTTAATGTGTTTTATTTGTGACAAAAAGAAAAAAACACAAGAAAAGGTTAACCACTTAATGCATTCCAAAAAGAGGGTGAAAATGAAGCAAATTTTCAACTTTCATAGTTATTATTTCTGGCGCTAATGGCACCCCACTCTAGTACTCTTGCCTGGAAAATCCCATGGATGGAGGAGCCTGGAAGGCTGCAGTCCATGGGGTCGCTGAGGGTCGACAGGACTGAGCGACCTTGCTTTTACTTTTCACTTTCATGCATTGGAGAGGAAATGGCAACCCACTCCAGTGTTCTTGCCTGGAGAATCCCAGGGACGGGGAAGCCTGGTGGGTTGCCGTCTATGGGGTTGCACAGAGTCAGACACGACTGAAGTGACTTAGCAATTATATCCACCAGAATACTCATTATAATTCATATATTGCTCTCATCCTTTTGTGGCATAAAACATAATGATCCTTTCCACATCTACATAAATAAACCTCCCCAACCTGTATCTTTACGAATCACTGTGACATAGCTCCCAAACTAGACACTCCATTAAATTGATGAGTAAATAAATTAAAAGAAGTAGCCATCCTTCCTAATTTATATGCTACTTAAAGGTGCTATAAAACATAACTTCCTTTTAACATTTCCAGGCACCCCACTCATCTAAATTAAATAAAATTCACATATTTGATGGGTAGAACATGCTATTTATATTTATGTATCAGTGACTGCTTCCTTTACAAGTGGCTAACCCCACTCCAGTAAAGCAAACACAGAAAATGCATGATTATTCCACATTTTCAGCAAACCTGTGGATGCAGATTGCTACTACACACACTGACAGAATGCGTTCCTTATGTCTTGGAATTCCACATGCAGCCAGAGAGGAGAAGATAGTTCACATTTTCATCTTTAAGTACAGTCTGTGTTGTCATGTTTCTTCCATGTTTTTGCTTTTTATTAGGATTTTGCTGGTTTTATCCTCTGTGCGCTGGATGTTGCGTTTCTCTTTTTTAATAAGAATGGTACGTTCTTTTTTTTTTTTTTTTTTTTAAGAATGGTATGTTCTTAAGAGGCTATCCTACCAACAAAATTACTGACGCTCTTGTTTCTACCTTTTAAGAACAATATTCCACTTCATCTCACTTCATTTTCCTAAATTCACTAGGCCTTTGTGGTTTTTTCCCATGTGTTCCTTGAGAAGCTTGGCAGATTTGGAATTTTATGAGGGGAACTGTACTCCGGGTTTTTTTTTTTTTTCAAATCAAGCTTGCAGAGAAGTTTTTTCCTGCTGCTCTCCAGGTTTAGGTCACCAGCTCGCAGCAGAGTGTTGGGAGCCAATTAGAGTGCGTGTTGGGGCCTCAATGCCCTCTTCTTTCAAACATTGCTGCTCTTTCTGAATCTGCTGAGCTTTTAATGTGATGTTGAAATCTGCTCCTGCTTGACTCCTACAGCTGGTTTTGATCAGGTTCCTCTAAAGAGGAAGTTTCAATTAGCACAGCTCCAAATGTGCTCTGGAGGTATATTTTTATGACTACTCAACTAAGAGCACTCTTTGTGCCTAGCGGTGTGTGACTCCTTAACAAACCCAGCCATTCGTGTGAGTCACCAAGTGACTTTACAGCAAGGCGAGGCTTTGCCAAAACCAGAAGAATGAGGCTGGCCAAATTGAATTAGTGGTTGAAACACATTAATTTATGCTAGATAAATGTTATTGTGGTCCCGTGGGCAAGTCCTCAGGTCGTAGGCTTTATGAACTATTTGCAGCAAGAGGCCTTGTGGCAGTAAATCAGCTCTCCTGCAGAACTTTACAAAGGACTGCACAGCCCCTGACTCTGTCCTGTTGCCTTAAATTGCTTCCGCCTCATACCACCCCATCGCTGTCTTCTATGGAGACAGGTCACCATTTTGTACGTGTTTTGTTATATTTAACATATCAGCAGCTGGATTAATGATTTGTGTTGGCTTTGCCTGACTCCAGTGGAGACATGGCCATCTATTATGTCTGTGGCCCTCGCCACGGGCAGCTGTGTGTTTATCATTCCAGACTGCAGATCTCAGTGGGTACAGAACTCTGGCTTAGCACCAGCTTCCGGAGTCCGTGCAGCTGTGCAGTGAATGGAAACCTTGATGCCTCAAACACAGCACACACCACCAAGTCCTGACAGGGCTGTTTGTCTTCTGGGAAGGAATTAGATCCACTTAAGGCTGGATTATTTCTAGAGTAAGAAAAGTAGAAATAAGTGTTTTCTGGCTGCAAATTGTGGCAAGTGAGAGATGATGCCAAGAAAGAATTACGCATAAATAATAGTGTTTAAACTTGTTTTTATGTGTTTAGATGTATTTCTGCCAAAAAACTGACAAGGCCTCTTTGTTGGCATTTTTTCAGAGAGAGACCACTCGCACACAGAACATTTTCTTAATAAATAATTGTAAATCATTGCTGTCTTGGCAGGTGATAACCGGTTTACCTTAAACATGATCTTTTGCAAAATCTAGGGCAAACAACTCTCTGGGCAAAGAGTGATGAATCACTACCTCCCCTCCTTCACAACCACCAAAAAGCCCTGTGCATCAGTCCAGGCTCGGCAAATTTCATACAGTGGATAAGGGCATAGGCTTTGGAGTAGGTTTAAATACTGATTCTACCTCTCATTGGATTTGTGATCTTGAGCAAAGTGCTACTCTCTGTGTCTTCACATGTAAAATAGAGACAATAGTAAAACCTACTTTTGCAGAGTGTTAACAGTAATGACGGAGAAGGCAATGGCACCCCACTCCAGTACTCTTGCCTGGAAAATCCTATGGATGGAGGAGCCTGGAAGGCTGCAGTACATGGGGTCGCTGAGGATCAGACACGACTGAGCGACTTCACTTTCACTTTTCACTTTGATGCATTGGAGAAGGAAATGGCAACCCACTCCAGTGTTCTTGCCTGGAGAATCCCAGGGACGGGGGAGCCTGGTGGGCTGCCGTCTATGGGGTCGCACAGAGTCGGACACGACTGAAGCAACTTAGCAGCAGCAGCAGCAACAGTAATGAAATTCATAAATGTAAACCATCAAGTAAATGGGGTACAAGGTAAACTCTCAACAAATGATAGTTTCTATTAATTATTGCTGTTGTTATTATTGCTGCTGATCTAAAAAAAGAAAGTCTCTGTTTTTATTTCAATTCCCCAGGGCTTTTGGAAGGACTACTAGCATGGGAGACATTGCCTTTTCCTGCCGTAATCTGTCTTCACCTGAAGAATATTCCACTATCCTATTCTGCTCAGCTTCTGACCTCAGCCTATCTAACTTTTGCCCTTCCTCTACTCCCCCATGTTGATTTTTAAGCTTGAGGACAGCTGCTATGACACTCATCTTAATGTGAGAACACGACAGGTGCTCTTCACATTTTTGGTGAATTCAGTTCCATGTTGACAGATGTCAATGTGTGTGTGCTTATGTGCACAGACTGCTCCAGGGGAAAATTTTCTCCAAAATTCAGCATAAATTCCCAAGATTAGACAAGATATCTTTCTGAGATTAGAAAAAAAAAATGCTGTTGCCCCCTTTTGTACTGGAGAAGAAAAAAGAAAAATTGCAGTCTATTCCTAGAGCTTTTAAGCTTTCTGAATTAATTCAGTGCTATGAATGTTGCTATAGCTGAGTTCCCAACTGAAGCTCATTCAGTTGTTTGAATTGAATCTTTTGCTTTCTCTGCAGTCATTATCAAGTTACTTGACTGATTTAAAAAGCAAAAACGTAAATTTAGTCAAAACTTTCTAACCTATCTGTGTGTATAAGTACATTAAGAAATTTTTATTTGTCTTGCTTTTCAGTTTTTGTTGGATTATCATTTTAATTGTAGCAGATTGTAGGTCTTCTCAAATTCAAAAAAAAAATGTCTGTAGTAACTTTTCCAATATGTACCTTCTGAATATTACATAAAATGATGTACACAGATTATTCTCTCAGGACCAATCTAACTTCCTAAGTCATCAAACAGAATTTTTCATCCTATGGGCTTTTTACTGAGTTCCTAAGGAAAGTTACAGTAATCTTCACTTTTTTGCAGGGACTATGTTCCAAAACAGCCCTCCAACCCCACCCCCAACATGAATGCCTGAAAGCTTGGATTGTACAGAGCTCTATATATATTGGTTTTTTTTCTATACATACATACCCATGATTAAGTTTAATTTATAAATTAGGCAGAGTTAGAGATTAACAACAATAAGTAATAATAAGACAGATATAGCAATGGCACCCCACTCCAGTACTCTTGCCTGGAAAATCCATGGGCGGAGGAGCCTGGTAGGCTGCAGTCCATGGGGTCGCTAAGAGTTGGACACGACTGAGTGACTTCCCTTTCACTTTTCACTTTCACGCATTGGAGAAGGAAATGGCAACCCACTCCAGTGTTCTTGCCTGGGAATCCCAGGGACAGAGGAGCCTAGTGGGCTGCTGTCTATGGGGTCACACAGAGTCGGACACGACTGAAGCTACTTAGCAGCAGCAGCAGCAGCAGCATTGTATTGTAATAAAAGTTATATGAATGTGGTCTCTCTCTCAAATAGCTTATTGTACAAATTCAATGCCTTTTCTGTCTTAACTAAGCACTTATCATGCACTGTTGCCATAACTTTTGTAGTTTGAGGTGTGACAGCAAAATTAGCACAGATTTCTTTTTCCTTGTTCACCATTTCATAGGTAAGAAGATTTATTCTTACATAGATCTTAACAGCCTCAGCATACAGCTTTTCTCTTCCTTATTAAGAAAGTATCTTTCACCTTTTCATTTAAAGGAGGCACTGCCTGGCTTCTCTTTAGCAGATTGGAATTGCCAGAATCACTACTGCTGGGCTTTGTGCCCTTTGGTAAGTAAAATAAGGATTATTTGAGCAGAAGCTCTGTGATAATACTTGTTGATCTGATAACACAAGCCTGCTACAGAAAGGGTACACTGGACAGGGGGATGATTCATGTCCTGAGCATGAAGGAGGGGAACCGTGTGAGGTTTCAGCATGTTGCTCAGAACCTCCCAAGATTTAAAAGGTTTTTATTGTTTAGTCACTAAGTCATATCCAACTCCTTGCAACTCTATGGACCATAGCACATCAGGCTCCTCTGTCCTCCACTATCTCCCAGAGTTTGCTTAAATTCATGTTCATTGTGTCAGTGATGCTATCTAACCATCTAATCTGCTGCTGCCTCCTTCTCCTTTTGCCTTCAATCTTTCCCAGTATCCATGTCTTTTCCAATGAATTGTTTCTTTGCATCAGGTAGCCAAAGTATTGGAGCTTCAGCTTCATCATCAGTCCTTCCAGTGAATATTCAGTGTTGATTTCCTTTAGGATTGACTAGTTTGATCTCTTTGCAGCCCAAGTCCAAAGTTCAAGTCCAGGTCCAAAACTTAAGAATTGTTTATTTCTGGAATTTTCATTTAACATTTTTCTGGATCATGGTGGGTAACTGAAATCAAAACCGCTGAAAGTCAAACTGTGGAAAAGGGGGACACCTGTAAGCATATCAAATGCAGAAATAGTTATAGGCCTCATCACCTGGGCTTTTCAAAATCTGCTATCCTTGATACTAAAAGCTCCAAAGAGCAGGGATGCTGGCTGTCTTCTCACTAGTTTAGTCTCAGAGCCTGAAACAGTCCTCTGACACACAAGCCCCGAAGTCTTTGTTCAAGTAGTTTTCTAATTAATGAGAAGTGTTTGAACAGTAAAGTGAAAGTGAAGTCGCTCAGTTGTGTCCGACTCTTTGCGACCCCATGGACTGTAGCCTACCAGGCTTCTCAGTCCATGGGATTTTCCAGGCAAGAGTACTGGAGTGGGTTGCCATTTCCTTCTCCAGGGGATCTTCCCAACCCAGGGATCGAACCCATGTCTCCCACATTGTAGGCAGACACTTTGTCCTCTGAGCCACTAGGGAAGCTTACTAACCCTTACTTTTTCTCCATATTTCTAACTTTTCCATCAAGTCTTTTATACTATGAAACCACCTCCTCAAGGATCAGTTTCTGTGACTAAAAAACAAAGCAGAACTGATACTATAAAGTTTTACAGTGAACATAGGGTGAAATTTGCATAAGAATTGGTCTTATCCCAAGGATACTGAGTTTTAAACTAAAACCAATAAATGTGTTTTTTGTGACACTTTCTGAGTGGCTCAAAAATCCTAAGACAAGGTCTTGGTATAGTAACAAGCTGTAGTTCAGTGTGTAACATCACTAAGAGCGTCTGTCTGGGGCCAGGAGTGATGAGGGTTCATATGCTTCCCATGGAGATGGTTAGTCAATAAAAGTTCTATGTTCGGGATTTTGTACATTTTGTTAATTAGGCCAAAGCAATAGGCCTTTGTGGCAATTATTCAGACAGTGATGTAAAAAGGATAGCCTGACAAACAAACCTCCATAATCCACTTACGTCTCACAGAAGCCAAAGGGTTGGAAAAGCCTATTAACAAGCTCCCTGTCTGTCTGTTTGGAGACGTTGTTAAATCGAGAGTCTCAGCACCTGAGGCGGTCTGTTAATAAAGATCGTTTGTAGCAGATTTCTGTTCTATTAAGAATGGACATAAAACAGCATAATTTAAAACATGTCAATAACTCAAGGCAAAAATGCCAAACATAGTCTGTTCTGTCTTCATAAAATGGAGCCAAGTATACACAAGAAAAGTGCCAGAAAGGCTTCTGCTGACTGAGTTTAGAGACTGTTCATGATGAATAATGTGATCCTTCAAGTTAAAACAACCTCATGGGTGGGTATCTCCATGTCTTTTCTGCACTAAACCCAAGGGATCTTTTCTTTTTAAGGGCCAGTGAGATTCCTAACCTCCAGTCCTAGAAAATGCCTGGAAGCTGTGGCAAAGGCCAAACCTGTGCCCTTTGCCAGCCTTGTGAATTCATCATTGCTTGTGAGTGATTTTTTTTTTTTTGGCTTCATTCTTTTTATCATTCTACCACGTGGCATTTATAGGTTGTTTGGTAACAGATCTTTATAGACTCTGAGCTAGGGCTGAGAAGTCTTGGTAGATTCACTAAAGAACCTAAAACCATAGAGCACCCATGACATCTCTTGTTCTACACGTTTGATTAAATATCCTAGTCATTTCAATGGCTGTGCTGTATTTTCAACACAAAAGCAAGGGCCAGCAAGGCAACATTTCTCCTGCATGTATCTGGCACTTACTCTTCTAATGGTGTTGAGGGCTGACGGAAGGCATTCTCAATGAGTGCTTTGGGAGGATGAGAAGTGGACATGGAACCGATGACAGTGCCTTGCTGTAGATGTGGACTAAACCCTGCCGCTCTTCACAGGCCCCTTGATTAAAATTTAACATGCTGTGTCTCCCACAGCAGGTTTGGGTGAATGGCTGAGACTGAATGATATTATCTGCTCTATAAGAAGGCCTCTCATGAACTGAGTGGTGGTTTTAATTAAATCCAGTAGGTTGAGAAGAGTGGTTTGGCAGTTTCAGTTGATTTATTGTGTTTGTGACTTCTGGGCCTGATTTATCGTATTGACTTGCAGAATTGTTTTTAGACACTCATCTTATGTTTTTTTTCATTCTGGTTTAGGAACTCACAGCCTATAAATATGTAGCGTTTTAAGTCTGCTGATTTTTATGTTTCTCTGTATTTTTCTTATTTTGGTAGGATGGCGAACTGTTGAATTCATCTTGTTAAAAATGTAACTATTTGAAAGCAGGAGGTTTGTGCATTTGTGTGTATGATCAGGGCTGCTTGAAAAGTAGTGTATGGTTGAAATTCATTATTATTATCCCACCTACATTTGTAAAAGGAGAGACTGAGGGATTCACAAGTTTTTTCCCTTTAATTTAGTCTATAAATTGATCAATTATTTGTTCTGTGTTATTATGGCTTTCTAAATTTAAAAATTTTTACCTGCTGCTATATTTGTTTCTTTTTCTCATGGGATGTTTTATTTTTTTTATTTTTTAAATTTGTTTATTTTAACTGGAGGCTAATTAGTTTACACATGCTGCTATATTTAAAATGGATAACCAATTAGGACCTACTGTATAGCACAGGAGAAGGCACTGGCGACCCACTCCAGTACTCTTGCCTGGAAAATCCCATGGGCTGAAGAGCCTGGTCGGCTGCAGTCCATGGGGTCCCAAAGAGTCAGACGCGACTGAGCGACTTCACTTTCACTTTTCACTTTCATGCATTGGAGAAGGAAATGGTAACCTACTCCAGTATTCTTGCCTGGAGAATCCCAGGGACGGGAACCTGGTGGGCTGCCGTCTACGGGGTTGCACAGAGTCGGACACGACTGAAGTGACTTAGCAGCAGCAGCAGCATATAGCACAGGAAACTCTGCTCAATGTTATAAAACTACCTAAATGGGAAAAGAATTTGAAAAAGAATAGATAGTATGTATAATTGAATCACTTTGCTATACACTTGAAACCAACACAACATTGTTAATCAATTATAGTTGAATATAAAATAAAAAGTTAAAAATAAATAAGTAAATAAAATTTGGATTTTAGATATAAATGTGAACACTAAGTCATAGAAAGTTTGCTTTTAATTCAGAAATTCAGAGAATTTAGGGAAGTCTAGGTAAATTTCTCAAGCAATTCAACTTCAGTCCAGCTTGTGGCTAAGCTCTCTTTATCTTCTGCCTCAGTGTTAGAGGTTAAATACTGCCATTGTTCTTTGTAGCCAGCCTGTAAGTGAAGTTTAATCTATTTAGAATGGCTTTCTATTTTTCATTCTTGAACCCACATCTCTGTCTCTGTAGACGATCTTATTTGTTTTCTGATTCCTCTCCAAAATATCCAACATACAGCTTTGAGCCCAAATTTGGAACATATCTGATACTAACTGTCTGTTGCTTGCTGTGGACTCCACTGATGATCACATACTGTCCAGATGTGCTCCAGCTGGATCTACCAACTCAGTGTAGTCTGTCCCATTAAACTGGGCTCACCCTTATATAGATGATTATACCTCTTAATTATAGCATGATATTTAGTCATTCTTTTAAAACCATGATTTGTTTTTTTCATTTCCTTTTGTGAGGTTATCAGTTTAAATATAAAATGATTGCTCATAACTATTTAGAGTTGATTTGAAAACTTTTACACTATTCTCCATGGTACCTGAGTTGCTTCATATTAACTCATGAACTTATACTTGTTCTCTGGGAGCTGTTTAGTATAATTCTTCAAATTGGATGAGATATCATGTACAAAAGGAAACTCAGTCCTAAAAGGCACTTACTGATCATCCACCTATATTTCAAACACGAACAGGCATGGATATTAGACCAACATAATATCTGCTGGGAAAGATCTCATCCATGTCAAACCTAAGTAGGAATAGGAAATAATTCCAAATTTCTTTTTTTAAAAAAATCTTTGCGGAGATATACTTTACATACCATGACATTCACCATTTAAGTGGTGAATTCAATGATTCAATGTAATTAAATGGTACAATTCAATAACTTTTAATAAAATTCTGCAAAATGGTACAGACCTCACCAAAATCCAAGTTTGGAACATTTTATCACCTCAAAATAGCCTTATTTCAAAGAGATAATCAGTTAAGATTTTATGTGTGATGTATTTTAAGTTAATCATAGAGTGATAATCTGTAAATTAGGACAAAAGTATAAAGATTATTATAAACAGCATATTGGAGTGCTCTCATGGTTGGCTAATTCAGATGACCTGGTTGCCTACATCCAGGAATATTAGGCTCTGCAATGCTGCCTGTCCTTTACAGAAAAAAAAAAAAAAAGTGAAAGAATTTTGAAAATAATTCATTCTAAAGTCAAAAATGTCTATACTGGGCAAAATTATCACACATTTATTAAATCATCAATTTGAGTTACTTGTACACTGGTCTCCCTGATCCTGTACCTGTAAGCTCTCATACCTGCAAGGTAAGCACCAAGATTTCTGGAGCCACATTTCCTAGTAGACTGCAAAGAGTTGGTCTTGAAAGTACAGCATGAAGAGATGCTGGAAAGAGCATTCTCAGCAGTGGTAAGTGTACATTTCTTCACTGTCAAAGATAATGATCTAATGATGTTTATCAATTGTGATGGTCATACTCAGTAGGAGAGAAAGCATACTAGTAGAATGCCAGATGTTTAAAATTTTGGTCCATGAGGTTGGTGTGAACTTAATGAAGCATCCCTAATGAGAAACTCAAAAATTAATTTGAATTATTCAGAATAAAAGGCTGACTATTTGTTTTACTTTCACTTAAAAATAAAATAACACCAAAGAAACAGCAGTGATCGAAATGAACAGATTGGTTTGGCAGATTCTCCAAACTAGTTTAAAAGTGTATTTCAAGCAATTTTATTTTTATGAACAAGACTCTATTAACCTATAGAAGGAAATCCATAAGTAAATGTCCAAACTTAAAGAGTATACAGTCTTAAAGCTGAATAAATGGACAAATTATCAGAGTCAATTCTTATTGCAGGAAATATCTTCCTTTAAATAACTGTGATAGTGACTGGATATAAAGGAAATTTGCTAAGATGGATACTTGGTGATGTCTGATAAATATGGTCATAATAAAAGCTACCTAGATCCACTGTCCCTTTCCTTTCTACTTCTTCATCTAAGGAGACAGAAAGTTTCCTGTTACTGAATTGATCAGAGAAGTAGATTTTTATGGGGTTAGCAATGGACTTTTAGAGTAGAAGAGAAGAAACAAAGGAGTTGAACAGGGTGATGGCTGGATTCCTCTGAAAGAGCTATCCGTTATTCCTTCAGAATATTCATTTCATGTTTGTATCTTCTCTGTAGCAATCTGCCAAATAGGTTTCTCTGGCACACAGAGCAAAGACTGGAACCCAGTACTTCCAAGGGTCACTCTTTATAATTATGGACAGATCACATTGCTAGAAAGAGCTTCCTTGGAGTACAGTGAAATATGTGTCCTGTAGCTTCTACCAATAGATCCTACTTCTCCATTCAGGGAATCATGAGAAATATGAGCCTTTAAACGCAGCCCTCAGCCCATTCCTGGGAAGAACTGTGCTGGAACCAGACTGCCTTTCTATCCCCAAATCCCTTTCTTCACCACTCAACGTCCTCCCCATTTCAGAATTCCTTCTAAAACTAACCCTCCTCCATGGCCCTCTCATCTGTACCTCAATTAGTAAAGGAACTTGATCCAGTGATTAGCTGTTGTCTCACTTGAATCCCTAAATACCTTCCTTCTACTTTATTACTCCTTTTATGAATTTGCTCAGGTTTACCTTGCACCACATAAAATTAAATAAAGCCCCTCTTAGTCCTGCTACTTCCCAAACAACCGCACAATCTTGGGCCTTTCTTTTTCTGTCAAGCTGTTTTATTAGATTTGTATAAACAGTCTATGTTTTACATTAATTTTTATAGGCTGCAAAGTTGCTATTCAGTATCCGACTTTATGGATTTGAAATAAACCTAGTAGTTGACAGAGTTCCAAAAGTAGGCAGTGGTTAAGTTTTGATAGGAACTAGTTTATCAGATTGAAACAAACAAGTTGATGGTGTCTAATGGATGAATTCATACCTCTGGTCTAATCTTTTTATATTTATAAATAATCTTCTAAGAAGATTTTTGTATTTAATATTTAAATATCACATAACTCTCCTTCTGAAATTCAATCCTGCAAAATGAAAGTGAAGTCATATACTATTGAAGATGTTGTAATCTGTTAGTTTTTTGTGATGAGTAGAACATATTAATAATCTACTGAAATTTAAAAGGAAAATCCCAGTTACTACAGACAGTGTGAACATCACTCAATATGTGTGTGGCAGATTGGATTATCTGATGCCGTTTGCACACTTATTTTCCTTCCCTTTCTCCCTTGAGAGGTGGGAATCTTTGATAAGACAAAGTAAAAAGACAGAGACTGTTACCATGAAAGCATCAACATTTTCTATGAAAATATTTAGTAGTCAGCATTTTTAAAATAAAAGTTTGTTTGTTTTGGAATCTGTTACTCTGAATAACCTAAAAAATATACACTCAATCCAAAGAATGTTGTAAAAAGCTCCTGGCCCTCCCTGACAAAACAGAAAATGAAAAAGAGAGCAGAAGAGTTAGAAAAGACCTGGAAAATATGAGAATAAACCCCACTCTCCAAAAACAAATGCCAAAGAGAGCAAATTTCTGAAACAAGTGCAGTAAAGAGAATTACTCATAATATAAAAATAATTCTTCATTATGCAGAATGTTTAATAGAGTTCTCTTAAATAAAAAAGTCCCCAGGCACTTCCAAAGTGATTCATTCTCTGATGATTCAATTCTCTCAACATATACAAATAAAGTTCATTTGTATTGATGTACATTAAAATTCTCTGAAATAATCCAAACATTCATATATTTTAATTGAGCTCTATAACAGGCAGTACTATTCTAAAGTTCCCTAAATTCTGAGCATTATTTATAAAATCAAATCTGCTTAAATCAGTTTCTTGTGATAGAAGAGGCCATTACTTAAACCTTTGTGATTTGTGACCTATGATTGCTCTCTCTTAAATGTGACTCGAAGGTCAGGTCTAACTTAATGCCGTGGAACACAGCACAAATTCATTAGCTGTAGTGACACAGCTAAGATCCCATGAACATCTGTACCTCTGACCCAGAACTGTGAAGGAAATCCATCTCTCTGATGTTGCCAAGTCATTCTGGCCTGCATCAGTGAAGTCACAGGGGCCCTTAACGAGATAAGAGTTTACAATATTCACCAAAAACATCCTGAAGTCCTGAAGTATGAATGCAGATAACAAGAAAAGGAAAAGTACCACGTATTTATTACCAGCAAATGAAGCCACTAATAAGTGTCTTAACTCCATGAACTATGTAGTTTACCAAAGCAAATGAAAAGTAGCCAACAATCAGGTTTCATTATGTAAGATCATGAAGTTTCTCAACTGGAAAAGATTTTGAAGTTAATTCAGCATAGTCCCTTGTTTCAGAATTAAGGTAACAAAAGGCCAGAACATTTAAGTTATGCAAGATTGCACAGCTTGTTAGAGGCAGAGCCCGACTAAGAGCTGTCTCCTGACTTCAGTCTAGCCTGCTTTACCAACAAGTGGTTGCTAAGACAACTTTTTATTCATAAGATGTCTTTAGGGCTTCCCTGGTGGCTCAGCTGGTAAAGAATCTGCCTGCAATGCGGGAGAACTGGGTTCGATCCCTGGGTTGGGAAGATCCCCTGGAGATGGGAACAGCTACCCACTCCAGTATTCTGGCCTAGAGAATTCCACGGACTACACAGAATCAGACACGACTGAGCGACTTTCACTTCACTTCATGGAAAGTCAATTACAAAAAGCCTGTATTCCACTAGACCATGCATTCTCAAACAAGGGCTATATCACCCCAAAGAGGGTGAACATTGGTTTCTGGAGATAAAAAAATTCTTAGCCATTAGATATTACAATGGTCTGAGGTCTTCCTAAGGGCCACTGTATATAATCAGATATACAAATACAGATGTCTGTGTCTTCATCATTGGATAATAGAGGACAAGCAAGAAGAAGTTACACTCTGTGCTCAATTCTATGAAAAAGGTACATGTAAGGTGCATTGGAATCTAGAAAAAAGGCTTAGTGTAAAGAAAATACTCTGAAAGTTCTCAGGATCTGAGTCCCACTTCTGTCACCTATTAACACTTACAGTATTTGAAAATTTTTCTAGTGAGATTCTCAAAGTCTCAATTTTCGTACCTATAAATTACCTGCTGTACATAATTTGGGGAGAAATAAAAGAAATAACATACAGAAAGCAATAGACTGTGGAGAAGGAAATGGCAACCCACTCCAGTATTCTTGCCTGGAGAATCCCATGGATGAAGGAGCCTGGTGGGCTACAGTCCACGGGGTTGCAAAGAGTCGGACACAACTGAGTGAGAGACTCGA
>NW_011494807.1:5780411-5799949 GCF_000754665.1 Bison bison bison | reverse complement strand
AAAAGAAAGCAATAGACTGAAAATATGGCACAAACCAAAGAAGTTTTGATGTGTATCATCATTATGACTATCTGTTAATATTTCAGAAGCCATGAAACCTAGACTAACCAGACTAAATTTATCAATTTACTCATTCGGCAATTTGTTCTTAGAAATATTTTCATCTTCTTTTTCAAAAAAACTCTCCCCCTTTGTCTTTGCCCCCTGCCTCCTTTCTTTCTCTTCCACTCTTTGTGGTGCCCTGCCTCTGCCTTTAGCTCCCTGGTGATCTGTTTGTACCCTGCTCTGCCTGCACAGGGATGCCTGAGCCCGTGGAATTACTGGGATTCAGCACAAGTTTCACCATTAACTTATATTTTTGCCCTCCCATCCCCAAGATGGTAGACTAAGCTATCTCACTGACTTACATCTCCCCATAAGACCTTTAACTCTTTGAGGACATAGGTTCATTTATTCAAAAATTATCAGTCATTTGCTCTATTGCAGGCCCTGCTCTAAGTGAACCATTCCAGGTATTATTTTTCAGTTGTAAATAAAACAAAATGCCTGCCCTCATGGACTCTGTATTCCCACAGGATAGAAAGACAATACTGTAAACAAGTGACCTATAGAATTTGTTAATGGTAAATGTCTAAGAGGAAAAGCAAGTAATAAAGGAGGATAATAAGTATAGCAAGGAATATAAATTTAGGAAAGTGGTCACATAAAGTCACACACATGCACACATTTAAGAAAAAGATCTGGAAGAAATGAGGAAATGGGCCATATTTAGGGGAAGATGGGCTTCCCTGGTGGCTCAGCTGGTAAAGAATCTGCCTGCAATGCAGGTGACCCCAGTTCGATTCCTGGGTTGGGAAGATCCCCTGGAGAAGAGATAGGGTACCCACTCCACTATTCTTGGGCTTCCCTGGTGGCTTAGCTGGTAAAGAATCCACCTGCCATGCGGGAGACCTGGGTTCAATCTCTGGGTTGGGAAGATCCCCTGGAAGACGGCATGGCAACCCAGTCCAGTATTCTTGCCTGGAGAATCCCCCTGGACAGAGGAGCCTGGTGGCCTACAGTCCATGAGGATATGACTGAGCAACTAAGCACACAGCAGTTATATCCTTAGGCCAGAGAGGTACATTTTTATGACTACTGCTGGGCCAGATATGTGGGCTACATAGATCATTTTTAGGATATTGGCTTTTACTCTGAAGGAAATGGAATCATGTCTTATGATTCTTAATACCACAGGTACTGGGCCCCATGTTTAAAATATATTAGACATTGAATAAATGATGAATAAACCAGTTCAATCAACAAGACATGCACACAAGCAATTAAATGACATACAAAAACTGGCTTTTTGATGTCCTGTTTAGACAGATACACACAATGTGTATTCTGTTCTATTCAGATAAATGTAGAACCCATTGCAGATAATATCATTTAAAGAAACCAGAGCAGAATATATGGCTTTAAACCTGTCAATTGTGTGTTAATAGACAATAATTACAACTCACTGAGGAAATTGGGGAGAGGTGTAGGCAGAATGAAGTGTTGAGGGAAGCTTCAGACAGTTGGACAGCAACTAGAATTGTTAGATGTAGCCAATAAATAAGAATATAAATCAACTAAAACTCTGGATGCCAAGTTAGGTTTGTATTTCAGAAAAATAAGTAATTTTTAGTATACATATGTCGCATCAACATGTAACTGGGTGTTCAGTATTTTGTGTAATTTATTGGAGGCAAGCCTACCTCCAATGAACGTGAATGTGAAAGTCGCTCAGTCGTGTCCTACTCTTTGCGAACCCATGGACTATACAGTCCATGGAATTCTCCAGGCCAGAATAATGGAGTGGGTAGCCTTTCCCTTCTCCAGGGCATCTTCCCAACCCAGGGATTGAACCCAGGTCTTCCATGTTGCAGGCGGATTCTTTACCAGCTGAGCTACAAGGGAAGCCCCCTACCTCCAATATACAAGAGTTAAATGGAACCTCAGTGTCAAAATTTAATTCGTGACATGTCCTGACTGCTCTAAGTTCTCACCTAAGCAGTCTGATTGAGATGATTCATGGAACAATTCAAAATAATCAAGCCTCTACCTACCCTTATTTTTATCCCATAATTTTACTTTTATCTTGTTCTCTATATTGCATAATATATATTAATATAATAGCATAAAAAGTGTATATTATATTATATATATAAATTACATAAAATTATATATATAATAAATTACATAAAATACTGAACACCCAGTTACATGTTGATGGGACATATTTATACTGAAAATTACTTATTTTTCTGAAATATAAACTAAATTGGCATTCAAAGCTTTAGTTGATTTATATTTTTATTTATTGGCTACATCTAACAATTCTAGTTGCTGTCCACTAGACAGCAGCTAGAATTTATATATATATAAATTTTTGTACCTGAGTATCAAAACCTTTATTCCTGATAAGAAGAATCAAAAAAGTTGGAAACTACTGTTCTACTCAATAGAGCATTAGCACTGAGAATTTGTAAAACTGACCAGATATGCTGAAATAACTTTCTTATCACAGAATAGCTGATAATACACTAGGGTAAATCCCTGTGGAGTAATGACTTTCAAACAATTTATTTGATGCATTCTTCATCTTACTTAGGAAAACATTAAGTTTGTTTGGACTTGACCCATACACTTCACGTGGTCAGTCATATTTGGTTGTTTGTTCCAAAAATTGCCTGTCCATAATTCAAAATTGAAAATATAAAGACGTGGAAATAAAACAAGAAGCCACAAACCACTTTCACTGTGCAGAGTGACAGTATTGTAATACCACAGAATCTAGAGACAGATGGTGGCTTATAGCAGACATCAATCTTCAATGAGAGTAAATTTAGGATAATGCCCCTCTTTGGTAATGGACATGTCTCTGCAAAATTATTGCTGACAGCATCTTCTAACGTGCTGGTTCGCTAAGACAAGATTTTTATTGCATCTAATCTTGTCATAAGGCATGAAAAAAATAGTTGGGTACATGTTTTTCATGTATAGTTTTTACAAGAATTGCTTGCATTAGAGAGTGGCTAAATTGTTTTCCATATTTTATGGCACATTCTTAATGTTCCACCGCACACAACATTGATCACTCAGTCCATTATCTTATTATGATATCCTGAAAGGAGACACTTCCTTTGGGAAATGAGATGAAGGCTCTGACTACATAGGACAAAAGGGGATGGGATTTATTGAGCAGCTGCTTAATTTCATCAAGGAAAATAGCCAGAAAAAAAATCTAAATGTATACATATATTTTTTTCAAAATGTCTGACCTATCCGAATATGCTTTGTTGTCTGAGTATCTTCTAAGTATCTTCTGAATTGGACCCTTCTCAGTAGCCCAAAGTGTCCCCAGTAAAGACACAAACAACTTTCATGATATATATATATTTTACTGTTGTATACATTAGGAAATATGCTTGTCATTATCAGAGTTCTAATAGAAAAATAGAGGGACTTCGACATGGGGACAGTTTGTAGAGGAGCTTCAGAGATACACAAGACATGTGGAACATCCTAGAGATTAACACCAGTAGAAAGTGGTATTTCCAGACTGGGGCCATCTAGCTGGATCTAGACCCATCCTAAGGCTGTCTGTGAGAGCTGAGACCATGAAAAGGAGGGGTTTTCCAATGGACCTAGAATCACTGTGAAGATATAGCTCTTGGAGGAGACATCACTGGAGGGAAGTGAGAAAATACTTAATTCTCCCCTCTTCCTATCCTTCAGTTTCCAGCAGTCCTCCCCTTGGAAGGATGCCTTGTAAATGCAGTTCCCAGAAATACAGATCCTAGGGAAAGGTGGTGGCAACCACTCCAGTACTCTTGCCTGGAAAATCTCATGGATGGAGGAGCCTGGAAAGCTGCAGTCCATGGGGTTGCGAAAAGTCGGACACGACTGAGTGACTTCACTTTGAGTTTCCACTTTCATGCACTGGAGAAGGAAATGGCAACCCACTCCAGTGTTCTTGCCTGGAGAACCCTCGCCTGGACAGGGAGCCTGGTGGGCTGCCGTCTATGGGGTCACACAGAGTCGGACACGACTGAAGCGACTTAGCAGCAGGGAAAGGCAGGGTATGAAGCTGGGAGCCAGAAGATAATCAGATAATGTAAACACATTAAAATAGTTTCTTTTCTTCTGCACATCTTTTAATATGCTTCTGAGCATTGCAAACTGTTTTCTAAACTTACTGATACAATTTTTTCCCAAGCGGTAAACTGTGAAATCCTTATCAGGGGTAAAGGTCAAAGTGGAGGTTGGAAGGTGGGTAGAAGAGACAGTTTCCTCAGAATTTATTTTGAAAAACTATTGTGAGATGGCTTTGCAGACTCCTAATGTACTTTCTACCCCACTCCAGTACTCTTGACTGGAAAATCCCATGGATGGAGGAGCCTGGTAGGCTGCAGTCCATGGGGTTGCTAAGAGTCGGACACAGCTGAGCAACTTCACTTTCACTTTCATGCATTGGAGAAGGAAATGGCAACCCACTCCAGTGTTCTTGCCTGGAGAATCCCAGGGACGGGGGAGCCTGGTGGGCTGCTGTCTATGGGTTCGCACAGAGTCGGACACGACTGAAGTGACTTAGCAGCTTAGCAATGCACTTTTGCTTTAAAAAAAACGTAACCAGATAGGGAAATGGCGGGGCCTCCACTGTATTCTGCACCTGTTACAATCTCAGAGGCAATGCAAGCTACTTTTCTACTTGTCACTTCAACTTCAGAAGGGCCTAAATAGGGAATTTATGTCTCTGTAAAAATATAACTTATATGCAGAGTACATCATGAGAAATGCTGGGCTGGATGAAGCACAAGCTGAAATCAAGATCGCTGGGAGAAATATTAATAACTTCAGATACGCAGATGACACCACCCTTATGGCAAAAAGCAAAAAAGAACTAAAGAGCCTATTGATGAAAGTGAAAGAGGAGAGTGAAAAAGTTGGCTTAAAACTCAACATTCAGAAAACTAGGAACCTGGCATCCGGTCTCATCACTTCATGGCAAATAGATGGGGAAACTGTAGAAACAGTGATAGACTTTATTTTTTTGGGCTTCAAAATCACTGCAGATGGTGACTGCAGCCATGAAAAGTTATGACCCACCTAGATAGAATATTAAAAAGCAGAGACATTACTTTGCCAACAAAGGTCCATCTAGTCAAAGCTATGGTTTTTCCATTGGTCATCTATGGATGTGAGAGTTGGACTATAAAGAAAGCTGAGTGCTGAAGAATTGATGCTTTTGAACTGTGGTGTTGGAAAAGACTCTTGAGAGTCCCTTGAACTGTAAGGAGATCAAACCAGTCCATCCTAAAGGAAATCAGTCCTGAACATTCATTGGAAGGACTGATGTTGAAGCTGAAACTCCAATACTTTGGCCACCTGATGCAAAGAACTGACTCATTTGAAAAGACCCTGATGCTAGGCAAGATTGAAGGTGGGAGGAGAAGGGGACGACAGAAGATAAGATGGTTGGATGGCATCACTGATTCAATGGACATGAGTTTGAGTAAACTCTGTGATTGAAGGACAGGGAAGCCTGGCGTGCTGCAGTCCATGGGTTCGCAAAGTGTCGGCCACAACTGAGTGACTGAACTGAAGGTTATAAGCTATGATATCTTTTTTTCCCTCTGAAATTCCCAGCTCTCTGTAGGGGGTCCTTTGTATTAATATCTGCTGTTGAGATAGGTTGACAATAACAAGTTTTTGTTTGACAAGGAGCCCAAACAACTCCAATTATGTAAAGGTTCCCATCTAGAAACTTAATAACACATGAGGCATACTGTACCATATCAGGTCTTGGGTCCAGTCAATTATTTTTTCTCTGAGAATAACTCAGATGATTTAAAGACTGTCATATTTGTTCTCAAATAAAATTCTTAACTACTTTTAAGGTTCAGTTCAGTTCAGTCACTCAGTCATGTCCGACCCTTTGCGACCCCATGAATAAAGAAACTGCTTTATTGATTATAATTATGGAAGCTAGATAATAGGTATGCATATATTCTGAAAATTTACATTAAATATATGTTCAGTTCAGTTCAGTCACTCAGTCGTGTCCAACTCTTTGCGACCCCATGAATCGCAGCATGCCAGGCCTCCCTGTCCATCACCAACTCCCAGAGTTCACTCAAACTCGTGTCCATTGAGTGGGTTATGCCATCCAGCCATCTCATCTTCTGTTGTCCCTTTCTCCTCCTGCCCCCAATCCCTCCCAGCATCAGTCTTTTCCAATGAGTCAACTCTTCGAAAGAGGTGGCCAAAGTATTAGAGTTTCAGCTTCAGCATCAGTCCTTCCAATGAACACTAAGGACTGATCTCCTTTAAGATGGACTGGTTGGATCTTCTTGCAGTCCAAGGGACTCTCAAGAGTCTTCTCCAACACCACAGTTCAAAAGCATCAATTCTTCGGCGCTCAGCCTTCTTCACAGTCCAACTCTTGCATCCATACATGACCACTGGAAAAACCATAGCCTTGACTAGACGGACCTTTGTTGGCAAAGAAATGTCTCTGCTTTTGAATATGCTATCTAGGTTGGTCATAACTTTCCTTTCAAGGAGTAAGAGTCTTTTAATTTCATGGCTGCAGTCACCATCTGCAGTGATTTTGGAGCCCAGAAAAATAAAGTCTGATGCTGTTTCCACTGTCTCCCCATCTATTTCCCATTAAGTGAGGGACCAGATGCCATGATCTTCGTTTTCTGAATGTTGAGCTTTAAGCCAACTTTTTCACTCTCCTCTTTGACTTTCATCAAGAGGCTTTTTAGTTCCTCTTCACTTTCTGCCATAAGGGTGGTGTCATCTGCATATCTGAGGTTATTGATATTTCTCCCAGCAATCTTGACTCCAGCTTGTGCTTCATCCGGCCCAGCGTTTCTCATGATGTACTCTGTATAAAGTTAAATAAGCAAGGTGACACTGTACAGCCTTGATGTACTCCTTTTCCTATTTGGAACCAGTCTGTTGTTCCATGTCCAGTTCTAACTGTTGCTTCCTGACCTGCATATAGGTTTCTCGAGAGGCAGGTCCAGTGGTCTGGTATGCCCATCTCTTTCAGAATTTTGGTTGGGCTCCAACTAATAACAACTAGCATCTATTGAGTGCTTACGAGATGACAGGCAGTACTGTAAGTGTTCTACTTGAATTAATTTAATCCTTGCTATAAACCTGTGAATCAGTTTTATTATTATCTCCGTTTGACAAATGAGGAAATGGAGGCAAAGAACATTTACATAACTTGTCTAAATGGGTTGAGCTAGTGACTGGCAAAACTGGATTTGAATCTTCCTAAGAGTCCTAATATAAGTCTTTCCAATATACCATGATGACTTTGTGGATTCATGGCTCAAAATTGTATCTAGTTCTTTGTACTAGAAATTTTCTAATGAATAGTTGTGATTATTTCTCTTGAGAAAAGGCAAAATTATAGTCATGCTAAATATGTGTGTGTTAAAACATTGAATGGATTTGAGTATCCGTATATTCTTTTGAATAAGAATTTGATCTTTTTTTTTTTACTGGATCACAGCATCTGATCATATATATTTTTGGCACCCAAGTATTAAAGTACAATTTTCTTTAAGCAAGATAAAAGTGTGGAAATAATGATATTAGAATGTTTGTTTCTTAGAGTATAAAACCCCAGGGGAAGGGACTGGTGCACATCTCTTCTGATGCAGAGACTGGGTGCTGTAATAACCCTGGGCTTAGTCAAGTTATAGAAACACAAAGTACCCATCTTGTTTTCTCAGACTTGCATTTGAGGCCTAATTCAATGTCTTTGTCTGCAAGCAATTAGCAATATGGGCCTAGTACTAGACAAATTAGAGAATAACGGCTGACATCCACCAGATGCCAGCCATCTCCATCATGAAGAATGCTAGGACAATGAGTTTATCCTGTCTTTGGGCAATGGGTGGAGAATAAGAAAGTTTTTGTTGTTGTTGTCTTTAATCATTTTTATTCATCTACTTCCCTGTCCACTACAACCAATATGTGGTTACTTCTCTTTTTGTAAATAAAACTTCATGAACAGGTCAGGATGATCCTAAGCTCTTGTCCTAATTCCTTTGGCTAATTTAAAAATTCATTGTAATGCTCTTTCTAAATGTACTTATCTCTGCAAATTTTGCTGCCTCCAGGAAATCCACATTTTTCTACTATTCACTGCAGAGGGAGGCCTTGATATTTGCCTGAACCTATCATGAGCAAGTGTGACTTCTACGCATAGTCTTTGTCTCTACTCATTTTATCATCTTTTGTGATTTTTTTTGATACGTCACTATCTTATCTCCTAGCATAAATGTTACAGATTTATCTAATACATGTAATATATTTAACCTTCAATCCAGACAAGTACAAGTTTTGTTTTTTGACAAGCAGCCCCATTTTCCCCAGTGTCGCTGAAACAGTCACACTGAAGGGGTCACAGGGGCTTATTTGCCGTGTTCATCTGCAGTCCGTCTCTTCTTGATCCTACTTAAGATTCTCCAGACCAGCAGCTATGGTAACAGACATTAAGCTTCTTTTGTGCAGTTGGCAAACTGATAGTTTCCTGGCCAGGCCTCACAGCTCTGACTGTTTGCCATGTCCCTGTCCCTTCTGAAGGCATGACTGCTTCCTTGAGCAGCTGTCATCACGCTTTGTCCTTGGACAACTGTCCCCCTCTCATATTCAAGCTGGATTGACTTCTTTTTTTTTTTTTTATTTTATTTTTAAACTTTACATAATTGTATTAGTTTTGCCAAATATCAAAATGAATCCGCCACAGGCATACATGTGGATTGACTTCTGAGAGGCGACCTGGCTGTAAAACTTGGTTAATAGATAAATCCTTTCCTGGAGAGGAAAGAACTGGCCCAATCCAATCTCTTGCGGAGTGTTGGAATGTGAAACACAGAAAAAGAAAGGCCGGTAATAGAGCAGCATAGAAAATGAGGCCAGAGAGAAAGCAGTAAGCACAAATAGAAGCAACTAGAAGGTAAACACATGAAGTGGAGAGCAAAAGTTGTAGCCACACTTAGCAGTAGGTCAAAAAATCCAAGAGGCAGAGGCCAGGGAAGCTGGCTCCTGGGAGTGTCTGTTGTTGGTACTCTGGAGTTGGAGTACCTGGGCTTGTGTTCTGGGACTCCCCCAAAATCTGTGTGCACCAGACAAATCCATTTTCTGTGCTTCTATACTTCAGAATGTTTCCTTATAATAAACCCATTTCAGCATGGTAACAAAGACCCTGTCATTGGTGCTGCTTTTGGTCTGAAAGAGGCCACATGGGCATCATAATCTTAGACAGGATACTCATACATACTTTTCACCTATTCAACAATTTAATGCAAACTTCTCTTGCTTAGACTTCTGGTGGGTAAAAAATGTGCATTTGTATACCAAAAGCCAAATCCTTTGTTGCTGAGAGGTCTAAGTATAAAATAATGAACACCCTAATCATAGAGAATGGAGAAGGTGATGGCACCCCACGCCAGTGCTCTTGCTGGGAAAATCCCATGGACGGAGGAGCCTGGTAGGCTGCGGTCCATGGGGTCGCTAAGAGTTGGACACGACTGAGCGACTTCACTTTCACTTTTCACTTTCATGCATTGGAGAAGGAAATGGCGACCCACTCCAGTGTTCTTGCCTGGAGAATCCCAGGGAGGGGAAGCCTGGTGGGCTGCTGTCTATGGGGTCGTACAGAGTCAGACACGACTGAAGCAACTTAGCAGCAGCAGCAGCAGCAATCATAGAGAAATGTATCCCTAAGGAGCTAAAGACATAGGTTTTCTTTTATTATAATATAGAACAATAATATAATCTCTTGTTCTTCTCTGACCTTTCACATTTCTGTTGTAAACTTTTGTTAGGACAAGAGAATGGATATCAGTAACTACTTTAGGCTCTGTAGGGGAGGACAAAGTTTTCTTCAATCCTCATAGGGATCTAGCTGGGTCTAAAAAGTAAACTGACAAAGACAGATTAACCGGAGAAAAGTATACAAGTTTATTTAATGCAAGTTTTGTATGTCACTGGAGCTTTCAGAAGGAAATGAAGAAACAGGCCTGTTTTTTTAGGCTAGCTTGAGGAAAGGTGGATAGTCAATGGAGGAATAGAACAGGTTAAGGAATATGAGGTAATTGTAGTGAACTAGGGAACACTTAGCAAGGCTTGCCCTGTAGGATCCTTCTTGGTGTCCCTTTGTCTTTGATTATAATTATGTTCCTTCCCTCTGGGTATGCAGAGGGTACCTCTCACATGAAGACTTTATAACCTGCTTCAGGGAAGAGGGGTGAGTGGGAAGAAGGTCAGAATGACTTCCCTGCTTCTTCAGAAAACACTTTCAGCTTAAAATATTTTCCTAAGATATTCCAGAGAATAATATTTCTGAGCAATGTAAACATTTGCTATGAAGAATAGGTGATCAACTTGTTATGAAAATGCTGTGAAATGAGAGATTTTGTAAAATGATCTTCCCAACTTTTTTGTTCATATATTTTTCTTGAAGGGTATCTGTGGAACCTACCTAAAGAAATGAAATACTATTTTATGGCATCCTTGGTAGAGTCTAGGATTTTATTGTTTATATAAACTTTTTGAAGTGAAAGTGTTAGTCACTCAGTTGTACCTGACTCTTTTTGACACTATGGACTATAGCCCATCAGGCTTCTCTGTCCATGGAATAGTCTAAGGAAAGAATACTGGAGTGCGTAGTCATTCCCTTCTCCGGGGATCTTCTCAAATCAGAGACTGAACTTGGATTGAATCTGCATTGCAGGCAGATTCTTTACCATTTGAGCCAACTTTTTAATGAACTATAATAAACTCAAAGAAAGTTGCAGAATTATGAGTTTACAGCTCAAGAGATTTTTGTAAAGTAGACATTCTTGTGTAACCACCACTCAGATCAAGAAAAAACAAAAAACAAAATAGCACCAATATTATACCCGAAACTCTGTATTACCCAGCTCTTTGAGCACCATGCCCATACAGCTAACAACCATCCTGATTTCTAGCACAGAGATTAGTTTCAACTGTTTTTTAGCTTTGTATAAATGGAATAATTTAGTATGTGCTCTATGTATTTAGCTTTAATACTCTATTTGTGGAATTTCTCCATATTATTAAATATAGCAGAAGCAACTTCCTTTTTATGTTTGCATAGTATTCCATTGTATATCTATACCATAATTTTTGTATCCATTCTGTTGATGGGCATTTGGGTTGTTTTCAGTTGGGAGATAATACAAATAATGCTACTCTGAAGCTTATTGTACATTTTCCCAATGTATATATGTAGTTTTTGTTGTTGGATAAATACCCTGGAGTAGAGTCATAGGTTTGGAGAAGGGCATGGCAAACCACTCCAGTGTTCTTGCCTGGAGAATCCCTTAGACAGAGGAGCCTGGTGGGCTGCAGTCCATGGGGTTGTAAAGAGTCGGACATGGAGGAATAGTCTTAGCGTGTGCGCAGAGACATGGGTTATGCATAAGTTCAGATAAGATTCTAAAAAACATGACAGTGCGAATTGCTCCACATTCTTGTCAATACTTGGCAATGTCAGTCTTTTAAACTGTATCCACCCTAATGGATGTATTCCCCAGATAGCTAATGTGTATTGACCATGGGGAGATCTATTTGTGTATGTGTCAACTGTCTGTTTGGGTCTCCTGTCCACTTTCTAATTTCATTTTCTGCCATTTTTATATTGATTAGTCAGAGTTATATGTTCTGAATATGAGTCTTTTATCAATTACATGTACTGAAAATATATTTTCCTGTTTCTTGTATTGGCTTTTCACTTTGATAATAGTATCTCTTCTTAAAGAGAAGCTCTTAATGAAGTAAAATTTATGAATTAGCCCAACATCCTTTGACATGATTACTGCCCATGTCCTATTGCTCTGATGTCTTTATGCAACAGTCCTTAATAAATAGTTCATTTGCTGGTTTAATTGAGAATGTGTACAATGGCACCCCACTCCAGTACTCTTGCCTGGAAAATCCCATGGACGGAGGAGCCTGGTAGGCCGCAGTCCATGGGGTCGCGAGGAGTTAGACACAACTGAGCGACTTCACTTTCACTTTTCACTTTCATTCATTGGAGAAGGAAATGGCAACCCACTCCAGTGTTCTTGCCTGGAGAATCCCAGGGACGGGGGAGCCTGGTGGGCTGCTGTCTCTGGGGTCGCACAGAGTTGGACACGACTGAAGTGACTTAGCAGCAGCAGCAGCAGCAGCCTGTTATTGTTTCCCTATAGATGCCTTTCCTCTTCCTTACCCACTTCAAAGCCATAATGCCATTTATTTAGACCCCTCTCATAAAGTTAGACTATTTTCTCATAATTTGTTTTGTATGATAAAACAACTCACTACCCAGATGGTTCTGTCAAAAATGTGAGTTTCTCTGGACATCCCTTCTTTCATGGCAGTTACAAATATCCTATGTATAATGTACCCTGGCACCATTCCTTGTGGGACCACAATGTTCCCCTTTTTCATTCTTTTGTTTACTCAACAATCACTAATGGAGTTACTACTTTAAGTTAAGCACTGCACAAGACACTTGTATGTAGTAGTATGCAATATTGAACACAACACTTACCTTCATGCAGTTTACAGTCTAGAGGGAGAGACAGACATAGCATCAATTATTATATTCATTCATGTAAAGTAATTTTGGCTGGGTCTGTAAAGGAAAAGTATCATTGTCAAGGGATGGTCATTTTTCCAGGGAGGTGTATCAAGGGCTTTGTTTTTCTTTGTGGATCAGGCACAGGGATGTTAAGAAAATAATGATCCATGATTCCCAGAAGTTTGGATATAAGGAATTACTCCAACTCAGTGAGTCTACCAGTTGACAACATGGTAGGTAATTTGTGGTCTGTTTAAGTGAGGAACATGGGGACTGTAGCCAGACCAAGAAAATCAGTGGGTATTAACTTTGCAATATTATGTTGCAAGTTGCCAATCCTCATTCTGTACAGATTTGTTCTGAAAGAATTCCTGCGCTAAAACTTTTATTATAATTTCTTCCAGTTGATGGTTGATGGGGTAAAATGTGTTTCATGAATATTTCAAGAGGTATTTTTCCTATCTAGGAAATACTGAGAGAAAGTCTGTTTGTTTGTTTCCTTTTTGGTCATTCTACCTACCTTTCCTAAGAATATGTGGGTTTTTAAATAAAAATTTTTAACTTGTGAAAATGTTTCCAGCAGTAGAGATTTTATAATTTTCTAACCCTTTATTTTCATGTCTTCTTAGAAGCCAATGGTCTTTAGTCTACTTAATATGAGAGAAGTCACATAATTATTTGCATCCAGGAATGTCTATAGGGAAAAAATCTGCTTATATCTTAGCAAATGAATTATTTTTCCTTTTCCTTTTGTTATTTTTAACTGCATTTTCATCAGGCACACAATCCATTATTGTCAAATGGTTTGCAGAGCAGACTTCATTTTCAACATAGTTATTTTCGGAATATCCTTTTATCTGATATTTTAACTGCCTGATGTCATTTAGATATGTTATTAGCTTATTTAAAATGACTGATTTTGGCATCCTATTTCTTATAACATGGTAGCTTATTAGCTATATTAGCTTATTAGCTATAGTACCAACAACACCTTTTAAAATAATAGTTTATTTTTCCCCTTGTTATTAAGAACTCCTTTTTGGGAGGAGTGATTTAAATATGAAAATTTTAAAATTATCTTATTTTTAGAATTTTGATGTATATTCTATTGTTGTTTATTTTGCTATAACACATATTTATTTATAAGTGTCATACTCTGATGTACCAGAAGCAAAAATTAACCAAATATTTTAAATGTGTGCTGAAAATATAGAAAAATTGGATTTGTATTAAAAGATCATCAAATTGATAGTATAGGTTAAAAAAGTTGAAAGTGCAGCTTTTGTGTCAATGTACAGACCAAACAGCATATATTTTGTTTGAATTATCACGTGGTTTGCTGGTACTTTCTAATATGTGCGTCTTTAAATGAAACCCAACCATTTGGTATCATTTCTTCATCTATTCATTCAGCAATTATTTGTTGAGGATCTAGTATCTGCCAATGTTTTTCACAACCTAAGGGTCCAGTGGTAAAACAAATAATAGTCTTTCCTTTCATGAGCTCACAAACTAGTGAAAAGGGCAGAATCTGAGTGCACTATTACACATCTAAGGGGAGTGACGAATTTAAGACTTCACACTCTTTGACTCTTCAGATCTGGCACAGATAGAACCCAGGACACATAGAGAGGCTAAAGGGAATAAATCTTTTTTAAGATCTGAGGTTCTTATTGTCCTGAAATCACACCGCATTGAGGCTAAACCACAGGGTGGTTATTCTTTCTTCTGTTACTACACAGTGGAATCCAAAGCTCAACCTCCCTTTCCTATCCCCCTATGAGCTGTGTAACTGAGTCCAAGAATTCCAGGAGCCATAGCAAAGGGGAGGACAGAAGCCTCAAAGCAAGGAGGTTTCCCTATTGCTTACAGAGACATGTTGGATTTATGTCTCTACATGGTTGGATGTTAATTTGGAAACATACACTAACCATGCGTGTTTAAAAGTGTTTAGTACAAGTTGTCCTACTTGTCTCCCATTTACTTACAAGGGTATGTTGAGGGACATAGAATCAACTCTTTCAGAAATCTTGAGGACTTCTGGTGCATTATGACCAAAGAATAAGCTAATGCAATTGTGCATCTGGCTATATGAATGCATTCCTCAAATATAACTGTGTGTTCAAATGTTTCTGTGTGTTTTTAATTTATAGTCCTCTTGCTTGTTCCCTGCTATATCTGAGAAGACCCTGGAATAGTGTATCTTAGCTGCACTCACTTTAGAATCAGCTGAGCATTAAAAAAATTTTTTTCCTCCTGCATTTCACTCCAGAGAACCTGGTTAGAGTGTGCAATGTGTTCTGTGCACATTCCAGACCAGTGTGTCATAACTGTAAGCAATGTACTTGGAACTTAACCTCTACAAATTAATTACTGTTGCGCCTTGTTTTTCTATCCTCTCCCAATACTAATGTCTGAGATAGAGCTTCTACAAGGCTCTTTGGTTCTACCCCTCCATTCACCAGTTTTTGCTTCTCATATGCATCCCCAATTCTCATGGCCTATGAAGGGAACTTCAAATGCCTCTGAGAAACTCTGCTTATAGTTTTATAACACAAGAGGAATGGAAGTAAGCATCATTAGGATAACAATTTTATTACAAACTGTACTGCTATCTGCTGTATTTATATTCTCAAAACTATGCCTCTTCTTATAGTGAATATGTATAAATCTTATCTCAGAACATGATAAAATTGCATAAAGTTTCTAGTTGAAACTAGAAACTCCAATAGAGTGGAAGTGACAAATAGATTCAAGGGATTAGATATGATAGACAGGGCACATGAAGAACCATGGATGGAAGTTCATGACATTGTACAGGAGGCAGTGATCAAGACCATCCCCACGAAAAAGAAATGCAAAAGGCAAAGCAGTTGTCTGAGGAGGCCATAAAAATAGCAGTGAAAAGAAGAGAAGTGAAAAGTGAAGGAGAAAAGGAAAGATATAAGCATCTGAATGCAGAGTTCCAAAGAATAGCAAGCAGAGGTAAGAAAGCCTTCCTCAGTGATCAGTGCAAATAAATAGAGGAAAACATAGAATGGGAAAGACTAGAGATCTCTTCAAGAAAATTAGAGAATCCAAGGGAACATTTCATGCAAAGATGGGCATAATAAAGGACAGAAACAGTATGGACCTAACAGAAGCAGAAGATATTAAGAAGAGATGGAAAGAATACACAGAACTATACAAAAAAAGATCTTCGTGACCCAAATAACCATGATGGTGTGATCACCCACGTAGAGCCAGACATCCTGGAATGTGAAGTCAAGTGGGCCTTAGGAAGCATCATGACAAACAAAGCTAGTAGAGGTGATGGAATTCCAATTGAGCTATTTCAAATCCTAAAAGATGATGCTGTGAAAGTGCTGCACTCAATATGACAGAAATTTGGAAACCTCAGCAGTGGCCACAGGACTGGAAAAGGTCAGTTTTCATTCCAATCCCAGAGAAAGGCAAGGCCAAAGAATGCTCAAACTATCGCACAATTGCACTCATCTCACACTCTAGCAAAGTAATGCTGAAAATTCTCCAAGCCAGGCTTCAACAGTATGTGAACTGTGAATTTCCAGATCTTCAAGCTGGATTTATAAAAGGCAAAGAAACCAGAGATCAAATTGCAAACATCCATTGGATCATCAAAAAAGCAAAAGAGTTCCAGAAAAACATCTACTTCTGCTTTATTGACTGTGCCAAAGCCTTTGACTGTGTGGATCACAACAAACTGTGGAAAATTCTTAAAGAGGTGGGAATACTAGACCTTCTGACCTGCCTCCTGAGAAATCTGTATGCAGGTCAGGAAGCAACAGTTAGAACTGAGCATGGAACAACAGACTGGTTCCAAATCGGGACAGGAGTACATCAGGCTATTATTGTCACCCTGTTTATTTAACTTATATGCAGAGTATATCATGAGAATTCCGAGCTGGATGAAGCACAGGCTGGAATCAAGATTGCTGGGAAAAATATCAATAACCTCAGATATGCAGATGACACCACCCTTATGGCAGAAAGGGAAGAAGAACTAAAGAGCCTCTTGATGAAAGTGAAAGAGGAGAGTGACAAAGTTGACTTTAAACTTAACTTTCAGAAAATGAGGTCATAGAATCTGGTCTCATCACATTATGGCAAATAGATGGGGAAACAATGAAAACAGTGAGAGACTTTAGTTTATTGATCTCCAGAATCACTGCAGGTGGTGACTGCAGCCATGAAATTAAAAAACACTTGCTCCTTGGATGAAAAGCTATGACCAACCTAGACAGCATATAAAAAAGCAGAGACATTACTTTGCCAACAAAGGTCCATCTATTCAAAGCTATGGTTTTTCCAGTAGTCATGTATGGATGTGAGAATGGGACTATAGAGAAAGCTGAGTGCTGAAGAATTGATGCTTTTGAACTGTGATGTTGGAGAAGACTCTTGAAAGTCCCTTGGACAGCAAGGAGATCCAACCAGTCCGTCCTAAAGGAAATTAGTCCTGAATATTCATTGGAAGGGCAGATGCTGAAGCTGAAACTCCAATATTATGGCCACCTGATGCAAGGAACTGACTCATTGGAAAAGACCCTCATGTTGGGAAAGATTGAAGGCAGGAAGAGAAGGGGATGACAGGATGAGATGGTTGGATGGCATCACTGAATCAATGGACGTGAGTTTGAGTAAACTCCGGGAGTTGGTGTGGGCAGGGAAGCCTGACATGCTGCAGTCCATGAGGTTGCAAAGAGTCAGACATGACTGAGCAACTGAACTGAACTGAAGATTTCTAGGTTGAAGAATTGAGTGTATGCTGCAACAATTACTGAGGTGGGAAAGACCATTAGAAAAGTTTTATTGCTCTTGTTATTATTATTTTAGTGGAACTGTGACATTTGAATTGCATTTTGTATACATTAGGTCTGAGATGTATATATTCTCAGACCTAATGTATACAAAATATATATATATATATATTGCTGTTCAGTCACCCAGTTGTGTCTGACTCTCTGCAACCCAATGGACTGCAGCACACCAGGCCTCTCTGTCACTTACCATCTCCTGAAGTTTGCCCAAGTTCACATCCATTTCATTGTTAATGCCATCCAGCCATCTCATCCTCTGATGCCCTCATCTCCTTCTGCCCTCAATCTTTTCCAGCATCAGTGACTTTTCCAGTGAGTCAGCTGATTGCATCAGATGACTCCAAAAATACTGGAGTTTGTTTCAGCATCTATCAGTCCTTCCCACGAGTATTCAGGGTTGATTTCCCTTAAGATCGACTGGTTTGATCTCCTTGCTGTCCAAGGGACTCTCAAGAGTCTTCTCCAGCACCACAGTTCGACAGTATCAATTCTTCCATGCTCCACGTCCTTTATGGTCCAGCTCTCACAACCATACTTGACCACTGGGAAGACCATAGCCTTGACTATACGGATCTTTGTCAGCAGAGTCATGTCTCTGCTTTTCTTACACTGTCTAGGTTTGTCATAGCTTTCCTGCCAAGAAGAAATACCATCTGATCATGGTTGCAGTCACCATCTGCAGTGATTTTAGAGCCCAAGAAGAGGAAATCTGTCACTGCTTCCACCTTTGCCCCTTCTATTTGCCATGAAGCATTGGGGCCGGATGTCATGATCTTAGTTTTTTTTTTTTTTTAATATTTAGTTTAATCCAGCTCTTTCACTCTCCCCTTCCCCTTAACTTTAGTTCCTCTTTCGTTCCCCTTCAGTTTCTGCCATTAGAGTGGTATCATCTGCATATCTCAGGTTTTGATGTTTCTCCCACCTATGTTGATTCCAGGTTATAACTCATCCAGCCTAGCATTTCTGATGTGCTCAGAATATAAATTAAATAAACAGGGTGACAGCAGACAGCCCTGTCATGCTTCTTTTTCGATCTTGAACCAATCAGTTGTTCCATACAGGATTCTAACTATTGCTTTTTGATCCACATACAAGTTTCTCAAGAGACAGTTAAGATGGTCTGGTATTCCCATCTCTTTAAGAGCTTTCCACAGTTTATTATGATCCACACAGTCAAAGGCTTTGGCATAGTCAATGAAGTAGAGGTCATTGTTTTTCTGGAATTCCTCGGCTTTCTCTATGATCCAGCGAATGTTGGCAATTTGATCTCTGGTTCCCCTTCTTTTTCTAAACCCAACTTGGACATCTGGAAGTTCTTGATTCACAAAATCCTGAAGCCTAGCATGCAAGAATTTAATCATGACCTTACTAGCATGGGTGAAGAGTGTAATTGTCTGTAATTGATGGTTAGTGCATTCTTTAGTACTACTCTTCTTGGGAACTGGGATGAGGATTGACCTTTCCAGTCCTGTGACCAATGCTGGTCTTCCAGATTTGCTGACATATTGAATGCAACACCTTGATTGAATCATCCTTGATGGTTTTGAATAGCTCTACTGGAATTCTATCACATTCACTAGCTTTATTTACAGCAGTGTTTCCTAAGGCCCATCCCACTTCACACTCCAGAATGTCTGGCTCTGGGTGGCTGACCACACCATCATAGTAATCCAGTTCATTTGGATCTTTTTTGTACAGTTCTTTCATCTGTTCTTTCCACCTCTTTCTGATCTCTTCAGCATCTACTAGGGCTCTACCGTTTATGTCCTTTATTGTGCCCGTCTGGGCAAAATGTTCCCTTGATATCTCCAATTTTTCTGAAGAGACCTCTAGTCTTTCCCCTTCCGTTGTTTTCTTCTAGTTTTATACACCGTTCATTGAAGAAGACCTTATTGTCTCTCTGTGTTATTCTTTGGAAATCTGCATTTAGTTAGATATACCTTTCCCTTGTCTCCCTTGTTTTTTTTTGCTTCCCTTTTTTCTTTAGCCTCCTCAAATAACGACTTTGCCTTCTTGCTTTTTTTTTTTTTTTTTTTTTTGGTTGTTTTTTG
>NW_011494807.1:5765487-5780311 GCF_000754665.1 Bison bison bison | reverse complement strand
TGTTTTTTTTTGCTTCCCTTTTTTCTTTAGCCTCCTCAAATAACGACTTTGCCTTCTTGCTTTTTTTTTTTTTTTTTTCTTTAGGATGATTTTGTGCCCTGCATCCTGTAAAACATTATGGTCCTCCATCTATAGTTCTTCAGGTACACTGTTTATAAGTGCTAATCCCTTGAATCTATTCATTACCTCCACTGCATATTCATAGGGGATTTGATTTAAGTTGTACCTGCCTGGCCTAGTGGTTTTCCCCGTTTTCTTTAGTTTAAGCCTGAATTTTGCTTGAGAAGCTGATGATCTGAGCCAGTCAGCTTATATATATATATATACACACACACACATATATATTACGTATATATATATATATATACACACATACATACACACACACACACACTTAGATATATAGTGGTATGTAACTCCATATACAAAGGAGAGGCAGGACTAATCTAGATTCAGTCAACGTCTGCATGTGGATTTTTTAAAACTTTTTTATTGAGAATTAAAATGTATTCTAGAAGTAAACTGGAATACTGAATAACCACATGGCTTTCACCCAACTTCAAAAACCAACTCATAACCAATCTTGTTTCAACTACATCCAGCTATTTACTGTTCCCCTCCTTCTACTGCTACTACTAACACTACTGGATTATTTTGAAGAAAATCCCAAGTGGAATATAATTTCCATCATAAATTATTCAGTATGAATTTGTAAAACTGAGGGCTCTTTATAGAAATATAATCACAATATCATTATTACAACTAAAATAACAGTAGTTTCTTTATATTTTCATATATTCAATCAGTGTTCCAATTTCTTTGACCATCCATAAATTATTTACTACTGATTGTTAAAGATCTGAATAAGGTTTATACGTGATAATTAACTGATTTTTCTTTTATGTTTGTTTTTATTTTATCTCCTTTTTCACTTGCAATTTATTTATTGAACTGAAGTTACAGTCTTTCAGAGATTCTTAAAATCTGTATATTCTGGATTGCATCCCCATTATTTTTCCCCATTGTCATTTCCCCCGTTATTTCCTCTTTTCCCCTTATGTCTTATAAATTAGTAATTAGATCTATAGTTTTTTACATGACACAGAGTTGATTGTTTTTTGGTCAAGAATATATCATAGATGGTGGTATGTGCTTTTATCGTGAAGCACATAGTATCTGATTGCCTGCTTCATTTGGTGTTAGCAGCCACTGATGATCATTGCCCAGATCCATTATTTCATTTAATGTTGTAAAAAGCCTCTTCGGTCTTGTTTCTGGATAATTTGGACACATTTCCTACCTTATACTTGGAATCAACCAATTCTCTCAGGAACTGAAGTTCCTTTTAGTTGAAAACATAGTCTGGGTGCTTGTTATTGGCTTGCTTATTTTGGATACAGCTAGGAGACATATCAGGGCTTCCCTGGTGGCTCAGATGAAAAAGAATTTGCCTGCAGTGCAGAAGACCTGGGTTGGATCCCTAGGTTAGGAAGATCCCCTGGAGAAGGGAATGGCAACCCACTCTAGTATTCTTGCCTGGGAAATTCCATGGACAGAGGAGCCTGGCCAGCTATATTCCATAGGGTTGCAAAGAATAGGACACAACTAAGTGACTAACACACACACACACGTGCGCGCACGCACACACACACACACACGCGAGATATCACATGTTCACTTTGATATCTTTCTTTTAAATTCAGAATTACTGGGCTTTTTACTTAACTGCTTCAGTCTAGTATAGTGAGGGTTTCAGAAAAGAGCATGGTGAGGGCCCCAAACCTGAATCCTATGAAGATAGATATTTAGGTATAGAAAACCTAACTCCTAAGAAAATAGATATAGAAAAGAGGGGAAAGACCAGACTACTAGAGAGGCTAGTAGTCTCTACTACTACTACTACTAAGGCTACTAGAGAGGAAACCTGAAAGCAAGTATAAGAAAATATTATAAGAAGAAGAAGACAGTTGCATTGGATTGTCCCAAGAAGTTAAACAATACAATGTGAAAATGTGAGAATTTATATTTGGGAAAAAGGAAACAATTCTTGCAGTGGAATGATAGGATTAGAATGCAGTCAGAGCAGATAGGTAAGTACCCAGGAGATGAGAAAATGTAGACAGTGTGAATAGAGATATATCTTGATTCTGAAAACGGAAATAAAGTGGTCATTTACATCTGTTTTGCCTCAATAAGTTATTTCTTAATTGATAAAATCTAGATCTCAGTCAGGGCTAGTTTCTTCGTGAAGAAATCTGAGAGACTAAGGCATCCATGCTTACAAAATACAAATTATAAGGGAATAGATAGATTTCCACACAGTTTCCTTTTATATTCTGGAATCCTTAGCGTACTAAGTGATTCAACATATGAAAATGTATTTACACACAATTCTTTTGACAAGTCTGTCATGTCCACGAGAATTTCCATCTTCACTGAGCAGTGAAGTGAAGTGAAGTGAAGTCGCTCAGTCGTGTCCAACTCTTTGCGATGCCATGGACTGTAGCCTACCACGCCCCTCTGACCATGGGATTTTCCAGGCAAGAGTACTGGAGTGGATTGCCATTTCCTTCTCCAGAGGATTTTCCCGACCCAGGGATCGAACCCAAGTCTTCCACATTGTAAGCAAGATGCTTTACCGCCTGAGCCACCAGGGAAGTCGCTGAGCAGTAGATCTGTAGAAGTCATAAATTGCTGATGTCATCACTGGTCACATTACTCACATCTCCGTTTATTTACATTAGCCCTGGATTCCTCTTTCAGTTTAGCATTTCATTTTTCAGATTATAAGATTCAGAGGGTAAAGAAAAAAATCCAAACTTTGTCATTTGATGTGTTGTAGTAGATTCACCTAAAGTGATTACCTAAACTATATATTCAAAGCCTCACTGGCTTGGCCAGATGGTGTGTTCCTTTCGTCTATAGTCCGGTAGTTTATTTTAGCAAACACTTGAGACTGCTTTAACATCCCATAAATGAAGTGGATGAAGGCCAGGTTCTTTCTAGGTTAATGATTTTGAGATCACTATTTTTGAAACCTAAGCACTGTTTCAGCAAAGCGGAAAAAAAAAAAAAATCAGCAGATGGGAGAGAGGGTCACTAACAGTGATTATGATGGAAATAAAACAGCTTACAAAAAAAAAAAAAGGACAGACCATGTGACTAAGTTTAATTCTTCCCCATAGTTCAGTGGTAATAGATACAAAAGTGCATCAGACCTGCCTGTTGCTTCAGAGAGTCTTTAGTAAAGATAAATGATAAAACTACATGATTATTTTCATGCTTTTCAGTTTGGCAGTGTTTTACTTCTTTCAGTTCAGTTCAGTTCAGTTCAGTCGCTCAATCATATCTGACTCTTTGGGACCCCATGGACTGCAGCACGCCAGGCCTCCCTGTCCCTCACCAACTCCCAGAATTTACTCAAACTCATGACCATTGAGTCAGTGATAACACCCAATCATCTCATCCTCTGTTGTCCCCTTCTCCTCTTGCCTTCAATCTTTAACAGCATCAAGGTCTTTTCCAATGAGTCAGTTCTTCGCATCAGGTGGCCAAAGTATTGGACTTTCAGCTTCAGCATCAGTCCTTCCAATGAATATTCAGGAATGATTTCCTTTAAGATGGACTGGTTTGATCTTGCAGTCCAAGGGACTCCAAGAGTCTTCTCCAATACCACAGTTCAAAAGAATCAGTTCTTCGGCGCTCAGCATTCTTTATAGTCAAACTCTCACAATCCATACATGACTACTGGAAAAACCAAAGCTTTGACTAGACGGAACTTTGTTGGCAAAGTAATGTCTCTGCTTTTTAATATGCTGTCTAGGTTGTCATGGGCTTCCCTGGTGGCTCAGAGGTTAAAGCATCTGCCTGCAATGCAGGAGACCTGGGTTCCATCCCTGGATTGGGAAGATACCCTGGAGAACGAAATGGCAACCCACTCCAATATTCTTGCCTGGAGAATCCCATGGACGGAGGAGCCTGGAGGGCTATAGTCCACAGGGTCACAAAGAGTCGGACATGACTGAGTGAGCGACTTAACTTAGGTTGTCATAGCTTTTCTTCCAAGGAGCAGGTGTCTTTTAATTTCATGGCTGCAGTCACCATCTGCAGTGATTTTGGAGACCAAGAAGATAGCCTCTCACTGTTTCCATTGTTTCCCCATCTATTTGCCATTAAGTGATGGGATCAGATGTCATGATCTTAGTTTTCTGAATGTTGAGTTTAAGCCAGCTTTTTCACTCTCCTCTTTCACTTTCATCAAGAGGCTCTTTAGTTCTTCTTCACTTATTACCGTAAGGGTGGTGTCGTCTACACATCTGAAGTTATCAGTATTTCTCCCAGCAATCTTGCTTCCAGCCTATGCTTCATCCAGCTTGGCATATCGTATGATGTACTCTGTAAATAAGTCAAATAAGCAGGGTGACAATAATAGCCTTGATGTACACCTGTCCTGATTTGGAACCAGTCTGTTGTTCCATGTCCAGTTCTAACTGTTGCTTCCTGACCTGCATCCAGGTTTCTCAGGAGGCAGGTCAGATGGTCTAGTATTACCATCTTTTTAAGAATTTTCCAGTTTTTTGTGATCCACACAGTCAAAGGCTTTGGCACAGTCAATAAAGCAGAAGTAGATGTCTCTCTAGAACTCTCTTGCTTTTTCGATGATCCAACAGATGTTTGCAATTTGACCTCTGGTTCCTCTGCCTTTTCTAAATCCAGTTTGAACATCTGGAAGTTCACAGTTCACATACTGTTGAAGCCTGGCTTGGAGAATTTTGAGCATTACTTTGCTAGCGTGTAAGATGAGTGCAATTGTGCAGTAGTTTGAACATTCTTTGGCATTGCCTTTCTTTGGGATTGGAATGAAAACTGACCTTTTCCCGTCCTGTGGCCACTGCTGAGTTTTCCAAATTTTCTGTCATACTAAGTGCAGCACTTTCACAGTATCATCTTTCAGGATTTGAAATAGCTCAACTGGAATTCCATCACTTCCACTAGTGTTGTTTGTCATGATGCTTCCTAAGGCCCACTTGACTTCACATTCCAGGATGTGTGGCTGTAGGTGAGTGATCACACCATCATGATTATCTGGGTCATAAAGATCTTTTTGTATAGTTCTTCTGTGTATTCTTTCCATCTTTTCTTAATATCTTCTGCTTCTGTTAGGTCCATACCATTTCTGTCCTTTATTGTGCCCATCTTTGCATGAAATGTTCCCTTGGCATCTCTAATTTTCTTGAAGAGATCTCTAGTCTTTCCCATTCTATTGGTTTCCTCTATTTCTTTGCACTGATCACTGAGGAAGCCTTTCTTACCTCTGCTTGCTATTCTTTGGAACTCTGCATTCATATGGGTATCATTTTCCCTTTCTTCTTTGCCTTTCGCTTCTCTTCTATTCACAGCTATTTGTAAGGCCTCCTCAGACAACCATTTTGCCTTTTTGCATTTCTTTTTCTTGTGGATGGTCTTGATCACTGTCTCCTGTACAATGTCACGAACCTCCACCCCTAGTTCTTCAGGCTCTCTGTCTATCAGATCTAATCCCTTGAATCTGTTTGTCAATTCCATTGTATAATTGTAAAGGATTTGATTTAGGTCATACTTGAATGGTCTAGTTCTTACTAAGTGTAATTTTTCCATGACTACAAGTCCTGACTTTGAAATGAAGAGGGTCATTTTATTAACTAAGTTTCATTTTATAGCATAGCATTTTATAGCATATGGTCACAAGCATTTTAATTTTTTTTTTGAGATTTGCGATTGTGTGAATCATAGGAAGGCTTGATTTAAGTAGACCCAATGTGACTACTCAATTCCAGCAAAGTATTTCTTGGGAGAGAAAATTCTTTTTAATAGCTATGATTTAAAACAGCTTATCTAAAAACAGTACCCACAGAGACTTAGGTGTTTTTCTTACAAAGACATTCTGGAAAGGTAATGAGGGTGTGTTTTAAAGAAAGGAAAATACAAAGGATTAATAGACTACTCTGAACTGCATTTCTTTTCTTTGCACAGGTGTGGGAACAATAAGGACCCACTCTAGCTTCAGGTTTGCTCTCTCTTTTATCTTGATTATTGCTATCACCAGAGAGCTTTATCTTTCCAGCATCATGTACAACAAAAATCAAATTAAAAGACCTGAGGCAGAAGAGAGGTGAAGGATAGGTACATGAAATGTAGTTGAGTATGGTTAAGGATCGCTAATAGGTATAATTTCACGAAGGAAAAACACTCTTTCCTTTCAGCCTCATTTTTATTTTTGAACTTAATATTCCAACACCTAAATTATTTTTGATGATTCACAAGGCATGGTCTGAGAGAAATATTGTACTGGAGAGACCAGGAATATAGATTAAATGTCATGAAGAATGGTCTTCAAAAATTGCACTACATAATTAGAAAGGCCTTTCTTACTGGCTAAAATCTTGAGGCAAGTATAGACTGGAAGTTAAGCTGATTCTCACAAATTTTGGACCTCAAAGATGACTGTCAATGTCAGCTTCACTTCTGCTTTAGGGTAAATAGGATCAGTATAGGAGGAGTAGACCATTCCTTGGATACAAACCAATATTTCTTTATTTATGAGTTTTTTAAATTATTATTTTACATATGTCACAGGTGTACAGCATTATAATTCAACATCTATATACACTGCAGAGTGGTCACCAGCAGTTATCCATGGTTGCAGTTAGCCCCTTTCTCTCACTTCACCCACCCTGAAGCTGCCCCCTGCTCTGTTAACCACTAATTGGTTTTCTGTATCTTCATGCTTGTTTTTGTTTATTTTGTTTGTTGTTGTTTCCAGATTCCATACGAATGAAACCATATGGTTTTTGTCTTTCTCCAACTGACATTTCACTTAACACAATAAAATCCATCCGTGTTGTCAAAAAATGGCAGGATTTCATTGTTTTTCTAAGTCTGATTATTATTTTATTGTATATATATATCCCACCATGTATGTATAGTATTTCATTGTATATATGAATCTTCTTCCATTCATCCACAAATATCTATATATTGATTTTGTATCCTGTGACTTTACTGAATTTATTTATTATTTCTAAGAGCTTTTTTTGTGAAATCTTTTAAGAGTTTCTATATGCTTTCCATATGTTTCTATACTGACAGTTTTACTTCTTACTTTCCAACATGGGTGCCTTTTATACCTTTTCCTTACCTAATTGCTATGGCTAGGATTTCCATTACTATTAATATGTTTAATAGCCATGGCAAGAACAGACATCCTTGTAGTTTTTCAGATATTAGAAGAAAAATTTTCAGCTGTTCACCTTGAGTATGATGTTAGTGATGGCTTTATCATATATGGCTCTCGTTATGTTGAGCTATGTTCCTCCATATCCACTTTGTTGAGAGTTTTTATCACAGATGGATGTTGAATTTTGGCAAGTGATTTTTTTTGCATCTATTGAGATTATCAACTAATTTTTATCCTTCATTTTGTTAATGTGATATAAAACTGAATGGTTTGCAGAGGTTGAATCATTCTTGTATCCCTGGAATAAATCCCACTTGATATTGGTGTGTAACCTTTTAAGTAGTTTGGATTTGAATTGCTAATATTTTATTGAGGATTTTTGTCTATGTTCATCAAGGTATTGACCTGTAATTTTCTTATTTTTGGTGTCTTTTGTCTCATTTTGCTGTCAGGGTAAGGCTGGCTTTATAAAATATCTTTGGAAGTTATCCTTCTCTTTAATTTTTTGGAAGAGTTTGAGAAGGATAGGTATTAAATTTTCTTTAAATGGTTTTAAATGTCAGGGGCTTTTGTTTGTTGAAAGTTTTTTATTTACTATTTCAATCACCTTATTAGTAATTGATCTATTTAGATTTTTTATTTCTTCATGATTCAGTCTTAGAAGATTTATGCTTCTAGGGATTTATGCATTTTTTTCTAGATTGTCCAATTTTTAGGTGTATAATTGTTCATAGTAGTCTCTTTTGGTCCTTTGTATTTCTGTGGAATTAGTTGTTACATATCCTCTTTCATTTCTGATTTTCATATTTGAGCCCTATTTTTTTTCATGGTGAGTCTAGCTAATGGCCCTTAGTTTTACTGATCTCCATTGTTTTGTTTTTGTCCCTTACTTCATTTATTTTCTTTCCTTCTACCAATTTTGAGCTTTTGATTTCTTTAATAGTAAAATTGGAATTTTGGGCTTCTGTTTTCTTTCCCAGATTTGAGAGGCTTTCAGCCACTATTTCTTCAAATACTTTCTATGGCCCCTTTTCTTTCTTTTCCTTCTGGGACCCCTATAATGCTAATGTTATTCTGCTTGATATTGTCCTAAAGGTCTCTTAAGTTATCTTCACTTTTTTGAATTCATTTTTCATTTTGCAGCTCTGTTTGTGTGGGTTCTGTTGCTTTGTTTCTCAGCTCACTGATTCACTCTTTACCTCATTCAATCTACTACTGAACCTCCCTAGTATATTTTTCAGTTAGTTATATCTGCTTGATATTTTCTTATATTTTTTTATCTCTTTGTTGAAGTTTGTACTGTGTTCATCTATTTTTCCAGAGTTCAGTGAGCATCTTTATAACCTTTTCTTTGAACTCTTTATCAGGCAGATTGCTTATTTCTGTTTTGTTTAATTCTTTTTCTGAAGTTTTGTTTTGTTTTTCTTTTGCTTGAAACAAGTTTCCTGCTCCTCATTTTGCCTCCGTCTCTGTACTTGTTTCTACATATTAGGTAAATCAGCTCTGTATCTCGGTCTTCACGAAGTGACTGTGTAGGAGATGCCCTATGGGGCCCAGAAGCACAGTCTTGCCTTATGTGAGCTGCATGTGTCTACTGTGGCCAGGCCATGGTGCTGCCAGACACTGGTGGGCAGAGTTCTGGTTCAGCTGGCTATGAGGCCCGGCTGAGGTGCAATAGTGGGTGGTGCTCTTGGTGAGGCACAACAACTGGTACTAACAGATTCGACTGTGATTTCCAAAATGGCACCCACCAGTGCTGGTATTAGCAAAGCAGTATGAACCCATGAGGAGGATGCCTGCCAGCATCTCAGTCCTCAGGGATCATCCCAACGGCTTCCTGCCTCTCCAGCAGACACTTCAAGGTCAGGAAGTGGATCCCCTTCACCAAGATCCCTGTGCTTTTCAATCTGGTGTTTAATTGCTGGCTTTTGGGTCACATGAGTCTGTGCAAGAGCCCTTTAGGAGGGGATTTTTCATCCCCTATAATTCTGTATTTTTTCTGAACACAAAACTTATGGTTTTCTAAGGCCAGGTGTTTTGGGGACTTGATTGTCCTGTGCAGGATCTAAATGTTGGAGTACTTTATATGAAACTCATATCCCTTACTCCTCAGGGAAAATAATCATACCTTTGTAATCCTTCCTGGCCACGGATTACTGTGACTGAGGTGTGATTTTCTTCTTGGTGTGACTATATCCTTGTTTCTGCTACTTGTCTTGATACTGTCCTTTTGCCATTTGTTGTGGAGTGTCCGTTCATCCAACTTTCAGAGCGAATTATTCTATATATAGTTGTAGAATGGATTTGTTATGTCCATGAGAGGAGATGACTTCAGGGTCTTTCTTTGCCACCATTGAACTCTCTCCCTCAATTCTCCCACTGATAAATTTTCAATTACCTATATAAGCTTCATATTAAAACAGAATGATTTGATGCAAAAGATGTCACAAATTTGAAAATGCTTAAGTTGTATGGATTGGGCTGTAGCTCTGAGTAGTTCAACATTTTTTAAAAGAAAGGATCTTATCCACTTGAGAAATATGCCTTCTTCCTGATTTCCATTCATTTATTGAAATATTTAAACCTAAATATTTATGCTTCATATCCTGACACAATCAAAATTGCCTGTGCTGACGAAACTAAATAATGGGTCTGAGAAGAATAAGGGAATAATACTTCACACATTATCTTATTGTGAAATTATGTATCTCATATAAAAATTGTGGGAAGAGAACTCCCTATGTCCTTTATCTCTTAGATCATGCATATCTCAAACCCCAACTATCCACCACATAAAAGTAAAGAACTTAGAAATTCATGATGAAGAGCTGAAAGCATAAAGAATCCGTGGGCAATAGCCAATATTTTGAGTGTCTTCCCATCTGTCTCAATTTAACTCCAGTATATTCTATTTCTAACACATCATCTTTCAGCCCACTTCTAATTGTCTTAAGGAAAATAATTTCCAAGCCTCCGTTAAGCATATAAGTCCATCAATTTTTTATGCATCTTCGTAACAACAAAACATTGCCAAGTTTTACATTTGAATCAATTTCCATCATTTGAAAAAATAATTGTAGTGAAAAGTTCTGCCTTTGCTCTCTGAAATGCCTTTAGGAATGCTTTTATTTTCCATTTGCAAAGATGTCCTCCATTTTTCCTATAGAGTCACTGTCTAATCACGGTCCCTCGCATTCAGGAAATCCCATCTGTTTACATTAGCAATGAACAGGCTAGGCAGAAAATGGAGAAAAAAAATCGGAGGTGGGAATTAGAGTCTTGAAAATGTGTGAGAAATGCTCAGAGAAAAACACATATACATACACATATTTTAGCAGTTTCCTGGAAACAATGGAAATCCCTCCTCTTCGTAAAAAACCTCCCTTCCTCCCTCTGCTCTCCAATTCCCGTCCAAAACCCAGTGTTTTAACAGCAGTAATGTTCCCAGAATGAAACAAAGTGTGTTTCAGAGGCAGCATGGGAGACTGAGAGCTGTGAACATATGTGCAATACGATGTAGTACTAAAATACAGGCCTTTTTAATTAGACCCTAAAACTGCTTTTTTAACACTATTTTTTGAAGTTAAAGAATTGTATGGCTTTCTGTCATATAGATTCATGCTACCACCAAACTTTCTTGTTAATTAATACACAAATATAGGATACATAATAGGTTGCCCAGAGATGGCACATTTATCCTCACTAATGAGAATACCGTGTGAGGATGCTCACTTCTTGCCTAAGGCTATGCTGTTTTCAGTTCTTCATCCTGTAATTTCTGAATTAAATAGTTTACATTGGCTTTGTGATTAGGAAAAGGAGAAACACATTTTAGGAGGCTAAAAATCCACTTGGATATGGCATAGTTACAATTTCCTGTTAACACGAAGCCTTTAAAAATTTCTGGATGCATGACTTCTATCTTGCCAGCATCCACCCTCAACCCCAATACCCAGAATAAAAATCTTTGATTGAAAAGAATTAAATGGTAAAAGTTCAAGCCACTCTAACTGGCCAATGAGAAATACTGAACCAGAGGCCTGAAAAGAAGTTGGGAGAAAGAGAGCAATGATGGCAAACACTGGCTCATCAGGCCTGGAGCAATAGCTTAGAGATGGGGCTTTTATTGAAGCTTCTCAGTTCGCTATTTTGCTAGATATAACAATGAACAAAAATAAACCATGCCATCAGACGCTGGACCATCAAGTGAATGAGATGAGACTGATGTAAATAACTGAAGTACAAAGTAGGTCAAGGTTAGCCATGAGAGTGTCAAACTGTTAACGATTGGCAAAGCTTCTTAGGAGCGGTGGGAAATCCAACTAGTAAAAAGGCTTAGCAAGACATGTGTTTCAAAATTGGGCTCCTAACATTAAAGAGAGAGTTTTAATTTATGATTGGGGTTGTTGTTGTTTAGTATCTTTCCCCCTGTCCCCTGTCCTTATGTGTCTGGTGCAATATAGACCAGAGGATGAAGAAAGAGATCAGTGAGATGCAGGGAAAGGTGAAACTCAGGGATCCAGTAAAGTCAATGGAAACTGACAGTTGAAAATAGAAGCTTAGGGCAGAAATCTAGTAGTCTGCAAAAAAAGAAGAAAATGAACATCTCACTTTCTAATATTTCTCACTTTATGACCCTCAGTGTAGGGAAATCCTGGAGTCCTTTCATTCTGCACACACAGAAATTTCAATTGGGACCAAATATAACAAATAACATATCTGTTTGTTATTAATGTATAAAAATATTAAGTTGTCCTATTTCTAGGTGGAAATGTATATGACATAAATTACTTATTGGCATGAGTTTATAAATTCTAATGATAAGGGGGTTCATATGAATAATTTGCATGAATTTGTATTAATATATACCTTGTTTTGTTTTATAAATAGTAATAGCATATGTGAGTTATATAGAAGAAAGTCCATTCTTATAAAAAGATTGTATCTAAATTGATTGTACAATATCTAGTTAATATTTATCAATACCCTGTACAGACAAAAACACTTTATTAGAAGGTGAAAAAAAAAAAAAAATCTATGTTCCAGTCCTGGTTCTGCTCATTAGAAACACCATGTTTTTAGAGAAAGTTCTAAAACTTTTGTCTGAAAAATTAAGCATAATGTCCATAACTCCTTTTTGTAGCTTTTGAAAACTGATAGAGATATTTTATGTCGAGGTGCCTTAAACATTTACACGTTAATATTTAGTTAAATAGAATCTTATGAATAGATGCTTTGAAATGTTAAATTAATAACAATCTGAAATAAGCCTTTTACAACTCAGCAGTCTAATCCTTTTATAAAGTGAAAGACCTGATGTTTAAGAATTCCAAGGTAACAGAGTTTTTACACACCTTTGTTTCTTGTTGGAGTTAGTTCATTGGCATATCTAGTGCAGACAAAACAACTGGGGTTTTTAACATAGTCATCTATATTGAAGCCATACAAGTTAAACATGATCCTTTTGAAAATTTCTTTGAAATTGAATTATTTCAAACTGATATATGGGCCAAATATCATTGTATGTAGTTGGTCGTTTGATTTATAAACAATTTAAATATCACTGCTAATTGTCTTGCATCATAAACATAAATCTAGACACTTTCATCTCCACCTCATCTGTCTGTTTTCTAATCAGCATTGTTATTTTATTTTGGAGCTGAATTTCCAGAGGTCCTTTCTACATGCTGGACAATGGAACATTTGCTTATTTTGAAGTAATTTAACATTCTTTAAATGAGAAAATCTCAGATAATGAAGTAAATTTTAGTTAAACTTTCTTTAACTAAAAAAGCAATTAAATTGCTCTTAAAAGTACTGATAAAAATTCCATTTTGATGCTATGTTTCATTAAAGTTTCTTATATATTGTGTTATTCAAGGATTATATGTCTTGTAGCATCTTGTTTGTAAACAGGTAGAATTAAAAATATATAGTTCTGTTTCAGTAGTATGTGGGTTCAGGTTATTCTCAGGAAATATTTTTTTTTTACTTTTTTAAACATTTGTTTAGGTAGCTTTCTAGAAAAATCAGTGGGGAGGATGGAAGGGAAATAATTGGAAAGGTATCTCACAATAGCAAATCTAGGGAAAGCAGGTAGGTTTCAGAGAAGCCAAAGCAAGAACAGGAGAGCCTGCAGAAGCCAAGGATTCCCTCTAGATCTCATTTTGGACTTGCACAAGTTTTTAGTTTTATCTCTCTCTTCACTTCTCCTTCTCTAAATAAATTGCTTTATTGATATATAAAGATCATAAGTGTACAGCAGAATAAATTTTCACAAAAAGAACTTATCAATGAAATCATCACCCAGACTGATAACTAGAACAGTATCCATAGCCAAAAGATCTCTTTTGCGTCTCCTACTCATTAACTCTCTCCTGCCGAAAGATGAATTCTCACGATCATAAATTAGTTCTATCTGTTCTTTAACTTCATATACCTGGAACTATACACTATGTGGGCTTCCCAGGTGGCTCACACAGTAAAGAATCTGCCTGCATTGTGGGAGACCCAGTTTCAACTCCTGGGTCTGGAAGATACCCTGCAGCAGGGAATGGCAACTCCCTCCAGTATGCTTGCCTGGAGAATTCTATGGACAGAGACACCTAGCCGGCTATAGTCCCTAGAGTTGCAAAGAGTCAGATACTACTGAGTGACTAACACTTTCACCTTCATTTTAATATAGTATGTAGTCTTTTGTGCCTGGCCTCTGTTACCCACTGTAATTTTTCTAGGAATCATCCATAATGATTCATTTGTAGTTTCATTTGTTTTCATTGCTATGTAGAAATTTTTGCGAAGTATGTCACAATTTATTCATTCTATTTTAATGAATAAGTGATTGGAAATGTGATTTGTTTTTCATTTTTGGCTATTTTTAAAAGTGCTTCTAGGCAACAAAATAAAAAGTAAATAAATGTGACTGCATCAAAATGAAAAAAGCTTCTGCACAACAAAGGATACCATCAACAAAACAAAAAGGCAACCTACAGAATAGAAGATATGTGTAAATGATATGTCTGATAAGGAGTTACTAATCAAAATATACAAAGTCATACAACTCAATATCAAAATAACAAATGGCCTGCTTAAAATATAGGCTGAGACATTATAGGCACATGACAAGTGCTCAATAAATATTTGTCCCATGACTGAAAAGATTGTAACAGTTTAATGACACTAAATCCAATAGTTAATCATTTCTACCTATTTAAATTATTATTCAGTTTAGTTCAGTTCAGTCACTCATATCAGATCAGATCAGATCAGTCACTCAGTCGTGTCTGACTCTTTGCGACCCCATGAATCGCAGCACACCAGGCCTCCCTGTCCATCACCAGCTCCTGGAGTTCACTCTGACTCACGTCCATCGAGTCAGTGATGCCATCCAGCCATCTCATCCTCTGTCATCCCCTTCTCCTCTTGCTCCCAATCCCTCCCAGCATCAGAGTCTTTTCCAACGAGTCAACTCTTCACATCAGGTGGCCAAAGTACTGGAGTTTCAGCTTTAGCATCATTCCTTCCAAAGAAATCCCAGGGCTGATCTCCTTCAGAATGGACTGGTTGGATCTCCTTGCAGTCCAGGGGACTCTCAAGAGTCTTCTCCAA
>NW_011494807.1:5674857-5765387 GCF_000754665.1 Bison bison bison | reverse complement strand
CAAAGTAATGTCCCTGCTTTTGAATATGCTATCTAGGTTGGTCATAACTTTCCTTCCAAGGAGTAAGCGTCTTTTAATTTCATGGCTGCAGTCACCATCTGTAGTGATTTTGGAGCCCAGAAAAATAAAGTCTGACACTGTTTCCACTGTTTCCCCATCTATTTCCCATGAAGTGATGGGACCAGATGCCATGATCTTCGTTTTCTGAATGTTGAGCTTTAAGCCAACCTTTTCACTCTCCACTTTCACTTTCATCAAGAGGCTTTTGAGTTCCTCTTCACTTTCTGCTATAAGGGTGATGTCATCTGCATATCTGAGGTTATTGATGTTTCTCCCTGCAATCTTGATTCCAGCTTGTGTTTCTTACAGTCCAGCGTTTCTCATGATGTACTCTGCACGCTCAGTTGTGTCCAACTCTTTGCGACCCCATGAATCGCCAGGCCTCCCTGTCCATCACCAACTCCCGGAGTTCAACCAAACTCATGTGCATTGAGTCGGTGATGCCATCCAGCCATCTCATCCTCTGTTGTCCCCTTCTCCTCCTGCCCCCAATCCCTCCCAGCATCAGAGTCTTTTCCAATGAGTCAACTCTTCACATGAAGTGGCCAAAGTATTGGAGTTTGCTTTAGCATTATTATTAGGAAATTAGATATTTCAATATTGGACAGTCTTTGTCTAACTCAATGGCAAATTAGTCAAATTGCTTATTTTATTGAAGATCATGAGTAGATCTTTCTTTATTGATAGATCCATTTTTTAAACTGTAATTCTCCCGGACCTTTCTGACATCATTAAAACTGATTACCACACTCATCTTAAATTCCATTCTCTGTTGTCTTCTCTTAGAATACCCTATTGAGAGGGGACATAGTAAACGTTGTATGTGTCAATGATACTCCCCCAAAATGTCATACTCTCAGTAGCAATGATAAAATGTGTATGTGTTAATCACTCAGTCGTGTCCAATTCTTTGCAATTCCATGGGCTGTAGCCAGCCAGGCTCCTCTAGCCATGGGATTCTCCAGACCAGACTACTGGAGTGGGTTGCCATTCCCTTTTCCAGGGGATCTTCCTGATCCAGGGATTGAACCCTGAGTCTCCTATGGTTCTTGCACTGCCAGGCAGATTCTTTATGGTCTGAGCCACCAAGAAAGTCCAATAATAAAATAATGTCAATTAAAATATTGACAAAATATTGCAGCTGTGAAAAATTCAATATTTTCTGGGAATTGACTCCACTTAAAGTTTTGAAGAATTGATGCTTTTGAACTGTGTTGTTGGAGAAGACTCTTGAGAGTCCCTTGGACTGCAAGGAGATCCAACCAGTCCATCCTAAAAGAAATCAGTCCTGGGTGTTAATTGGAAGGACTGATGCTGAAGCTGAAACTCCAATACTTTGGCCACCTTATGCAAAGAGTTGACTCATTGAAAAAGACTCTAATGCTGGAGGGATTGGGGGCAGGAGGAGAAGGGGACGGCAGAGGATGAGATGGCTGGATGGCATCACCGACTCAATGGACATGAGTTTGGGTGAACTCTGGGAGTTGGTGATGGACAGGGAGGCCTGGCGTGCTGCAATTCATGGGGTCTCAAAGAGTCAGACATGACTGAGCGACTGAACTGAACTGAACTGCAAGTTTTGAAACTATTTTTTTAATATCTAGCAAATGGTGTCCACCACATAAACTGACCTAATCTTTGATATTTTCTTAACTCTGTACAGTGACAGATGGTTACTAGACTTATAGTGATCAATTCATAGGGTATATAAATATCAAATCATTATGTTGTACACCTGAAACTAATATATATCAACTATATTTTAATTAAAAAACAAAAAGAAAGTACTTCTATGCACATACTTTAACTTGTCTCTGGTGTACATATTTGTGCTTTTCTGTTAGATGTACATGTGGGAGTAGAAATCCTTGATCTTAGATTATTGGCATGATGACACCACCCTTATGGCAGAAAGTGAAGAGGAACTCAAAAGCCTCTTGATGAAAGTGAAAGTGGAGAGTGAAAAAGTTGGCTTAAAGCTCAACATTCAGAAAACGAAGATCATGGCATCTGGTCCCACCACTTCATGGGAAATAGATGGGGAAACAGTGGAAACAGTGTCAGACTTTATTTTTCTGGGCTCCAAAATCACTACAGATGATGACTGCAGCCATGAAATTAAAAGACGCTTACTCCTTGGAAGGAAAGTTATGACCAACCTAGATAGCATATTCAAAAGCAGGGACATTACTTTGCCAACAAAGGTTAGTCTAGTCAAGGCTATGGTTTTTCCTCTGGTCATGTATGGATGTGAGAGTTGGACTGTGAAGAAGGCTGAGCACCAAAGAATTGATGCTTTTGAATTGTGGTGTTGGAGAAGACTCTTGAGAGTCCCCTGGACTGCAAGGAGATCCAACCAGTCCATTCTGAAGGAGATCAGCCCTGGGATTTCTTTGGAAGGAATGATGCTAAAGCTGGAACTCCAGTACTTTGGCCACCTGATGTGAAGAGTTGACTCATTGGGAAAGACTCTAATGCTGGGAGGGATTGGGGGCAAGAGGAGAAGGGGATGACAGAGGATGAGATGGCTGGATGGCATCACTGACTCGATGGACGTTGAGTCTGAGTGAACTCCGGGAGTTAGTGATGGACAGGGAGGCCTGGCGTGCTACAATTCAGGGGGTCAAAAAGAGTCAGACACGACTGAGCGACTGATCTGATCTGATCTGATCTGATGTTCAAGTTTACTAGATACTACTAGACAAATTTCCAAAGGGGACATACCTACAATGTATGGATGCTCCAATTGCTCCACACTCCTCCGATAAAGTAAATGTAAACTAAAACCACTGTAGGATGTTATAGTGGCACATATCCAGGATAAAATTGAGTATATTAATTAAATTTTTTTAATCTAGAATTTTCATTTAATTTCTTTTGTCTAGATACCTTTTCTCAGCAGAAAGTCTCTCTCTTGTCTATTTTTCAAGCATATTAGTCACAGTTGTATTAAAATCTATGTTAGATAACTCCATTGTCTATATCATCGTGACTCTTTCTGTTGTCTGCATTTCCTCATAGTCCCATCATTTGGTATGCCTTATATATTTTGACTGAAGGGTGATTTTTTTAAAAAAAAACGTTGAGAAGCTTTGAAAATGTGGCCTTCTTCCAAGACTGAATTTTATTTAGTTTCTTGCAGGATGTTAGAGCAAGATGAGGCCAACCTTATCCAACCTCACTCTGAATAAATTGGGACTGAATTTTAGCCTTTTTAAGGCTTGATCTATCTTGTTCATTTGTCTCAACAGAAGGTTGGGCTGTTTACTATGGTCTTTTGACTTTGGTAGGCTCCTAGCTGCAAATTTTATCTTCCAGCACAGTAACTAGACTTAGGATTTCAGCCTTTTAGCAACTGTTTCCTGCTTGGTTCCCCAGACTCTCAGTCTGTTTGGTTTATGAATGACAAATCCTTCCGGGAAAGGGAGCGCATACTGCCAGGATTCCTTCTCTGTGCTTCCCTTCTCTTCAAAACATTATTCCCTCAAACTTGAGCTACTTTGCTATCCCTGAATATCAAAATTTTTCTCTCCAGGTCCGCGTGACTCCTGAAGGCTTATTCAGCTTCCATACCCCTTATTCAACTCTTTCTGCTTGATTTATTAGTGCGTCAGGCAACGCTGCTTGTGAATCAGCAAATGGTTTGAGGCAAAAAGCAGTATGAAATGTCATGTTTAGCTCAATGAGTTTGTCTTCTCCCAGAGATGTTGACCCATTAGACACTGGCAGTTTTAATAGCTCAATAGCATTTCAAAGAGATTGCTCTCATATTCTGCTCAGTTTTTGCAATTGTTTTTATTATGAAGATTGGTATGCTTCAAGTTAATTCACCATAACTAGAAGAAGCAGAATTATTCTCTTTAATTATCTCTTCTAGTGTATGCTGACTTTTTTTTTTTTTTTGCTTTTTCTCAGTTTGGGCTGAAAATGACCTCTCTGCAGCCTCGTGACTTGCAAGTTCAATACTCAACAGACATTAACAGAATATCAGTTTCAAATTTTCAAGATGAAATATAGTTGGTTGAGTGTTATAACTGATACTGGAGGGAGGCGGGGAAGGAAATTGTGTGTGGGAGTATCATCTGGCCTATTATCTAAGTCACAGGGAATCTGAGAAAAAATTCTCTAAGAAGAAGTAATGGGGAATTGAAGAAGGGAAAAGTTAGAGCAATAGTCCTCAAAAAGAAACAGAATCAAATGGAGAAGAAACACAGATAGATATAACCAACGTATGACTTGAAGTCTCAAGTTGAAATCTCCAAGCCTCTATTTCCTGACAGGTTTTATGATTTATTTATTTTTTAAAGTGGGGAGCTTCCAACTACAAGAGTCAAAAAAAAAAAAAGTATGATGTACTTTATCTAGTTTTTTGTTATATTTCTGTGACACATTCAAAACATCCTGACTAAAACAACAACAAAAAAAATCGGTCTCTGGGTTGATAAAATTATCTGACAAAAATACAGGTTACGAAACAGGTAGACGGTTTTTAACTCTCTCACACTTGTATTATCGGTTCTGTTGATCTTCTTTGGTAGGTCCTTGATATTAGCACACAGCTATGCAGTGTGCTAATTTGTAGTATTTTGATTTTCTTTGCATTTCCTATTGGGGCTTCCCCGGTGGCTCAGATGGTAAGGAAACTGCTTGCAATGTGGGAGACCTGGGTTTGATCCCTGGGTGGCTTAACATTCATCTTGAGAAACAAGACTCTACAAGGTGGCCTTCTCATATGTTTTGAAGTGTTGGCTCTTTGCCATGCCCACGTCATTATGCCTGTGCAGTCTCTGTTAGTTTGTGACATGCCTTCTATGCCTTCGTTCTCCAGCATGTATCCTTCATTCATGTAGAAATAGGTGAGGCCTTTCAAAAGCTGCTCAGCTGAAAGAATGTCATTTTATGTGGCTCCATTTTGGAAACAGAATCCTTCATTGAAAACAGATGATCTATATAACCCCATGACCAATCACTGACCAATCACTAGGATATTTTCGAAATGATAGAGTATAATTTACTGAGGCTAGTTTGTAAAAGCCATGTAGTGTTTATCTGGTTCTCTTTCCTCACTTGCTCTGCCATCACATGAGAATTCCTCAAAAATCCCTGTTCTTGAGGTGTTCTTCTACTAATAATCAACAAGAGGGGCTTTTCTGGTGGTTGAGTGGTGAAGAATCTTCCTGCCAGTGCAGGAAACCTGGGGTTGATCCCTGACCCAGGAGGATCCCACATGCCTCAGAACAACTAAGCCTGTGTACCACAACTATTGGCCCTGTGCTCTAAAGCCAGAGAGCTGCAACTACTGAGCTCATGTGCCACAACTACTGAAGCCTGTGTGACCTAGAGCCTGTGCTCCCCAAGAAGAGAAGCCACCAAAAAAAAAAAAGCCTGCACACCACAACTAAAGAGTAGCCTGCACTTTCTGAATGTAGAGAAAAGCCCACACAGCAACAAAGACCCAGCACAGCCAAAAATAAATAAATAAAATGTATTTTAAAAAGTAATAATCAATGAGAAACTGAGAGGTTTGCTGCCAGTAGCTCCACTAGCAGAGAAGGCAATTACACCCACTCCAGTACTGTTGCCTGGAAAATCCCATGGACGGAGGAGCCTGGTAGGCTGCAGTCCATGGGGTCGCTAAGAGTCGGACATGACTGAGCAACTTCACTTTCACTTTTCACTTTCATGCATTGAAGAAGGAAATGGCAACCCACTCCGTTTTTGCCTGAAGAATCCCAGAGACAGAGGAGCTTGGTGGGCTGCCGTCTATGGGGTCGCACAGAGTCGAACACGACTGAAGCGACTTAGCAGCAGCAGCAGCAGCAGCTCCACTAGAGGGTCTTCCAGGCCAAGTCAAGACTTAGAAGTAAAGTCAGTACAACCCCAGGTAGCCACACCACCATTAGAGTTCTCAGACCATAATCACCTAGGGAAGTCACCTCAAATTTCTGACCAGCAGACATTGGTATAACAAATGCTTACTGTTAAGTCACTCTCTTGGGGGTTGATTTGTTATTTGGCAATAGATTACTAATATGGTTCCAGGAAGACCAGGGCCAGTGCAGTTGAAATATTGTGAGTAAAGCGTAGATGATAGATGAATTTAGAGGGAGATTTGGAAGTAGCTGATACATGGAACTGCAGACTATGATAAGGAAACTTCAGTTGAACGTCCTTAGAGTTTTAAGTGTAGCATTAAGATACTGAGGAGAAAGAGAAATAAACCAAATTTAATTGTTCATTCATTTAGCAAATATTTGTTAAATGCATGTTTATGGCAGATATTGAGCTAGATACCTGTGATACAATGATGAACAAGATATATAAAAGGCCTCCTTTATAGAATTTTCATTTCACTGTTTATGGCATTAGCAAACTAAAGGCAAAATGGATACATTTAGATTGTTACGGATTGTGAAGTGTGAGTGGTAATAGAAGGATTAATGTGATAGTGTTGCTGGAAGGGGGACCCCTTCCAGGGCCTGAAGGTGGGCTCTTGTCTAACACTCAGAAATGAATTCTCTGAGGAGACACATGTGCTGACAACACAAGAGATTTTATTGGGAAGGGGCACCTGGGCAAAGAGCCGTAGGGTAAGGGAACCCAGGAGGACTGCTCTGCTGCGTGGCTCACAGGCCCGGGTTTTGTGGTGATTGGGATTAGTTTGGGTTGTCTTTAGCCAAGCATTCTGACTCAGAGTCCTTCCTGGTGGTGCACGCTTTGTTCAGCCAAGATGGATGCCAGCAAGAAGGATTCTGGGAGATGGTTAGACAAGTGGTGTCCCTTTTTGACCTTTCCTGAACTCTCCCAGTTGGTGGTGGCTTATTAGTTCCGTGTTCCTTACCAGGACCTCCTGTCCTAAAACTTCATGCAAATGGTTACTTTGGTGCCTGGCCAGGGTGGGTGGGTTCAGTCTGCATGCTTCCCCTAATGACAGGACAGGGTTGAATGAAAGAAACTGCCCTGGGGTCAGGGAAGACAGCATGAAGGTGATAAAGTTCAAGTCCATACCTTTAGGAAAGAACGCAGTAGGCATGGAAAAGTAGATGATTATTGTCTTCAGACACACTGAAAATGTCTTCAGGTGGGAAAGGATTTGATAGAATGGAAAAGAAGCTAGTATTGTCAGAGCAGTTCAGGCAGAGAGGGGTAGGATGAAATAAGCTTGCAGAAAGACACAGGAGCTTCCCGGGTGTCTCAGACTGTAAAGAATCCGCCTGCAATGTGGGAAACCAGGGTTCTATCCTTTGGTTGGAAAGATCCCCTGGAGGAGGGCATGGCAACCCACTCCAGTATCCTTGCCTGGAGAATCCGCATGGACAGAGGAACCTGGTAGGCTATATATAGTCCATGTGGTCACAAAGAGTTAGACACGACTAAGCACACACAATGGCACCCCACTCCAGTACTCTTGCCTGGAGAATCCCATGGACGGAGGAGCCTGGTAGGCTGCAGTCCATGGGGTCGCTAGGAGCCGGACACAACTGAGTGACTTCACTTTCACTTTTCACTTTCATGCATTGGAGAAGGAAATGGCAACCCACTCCAGTGTTCTTGCCTGGAGAATCCCAGGGATGGGGAGCCTGGTGGGCTGCCATCTGTAGGGTCGCACAGAGTAGGACACGACTAACGCGACTTAGCAGCAGTAGCAGCAAGCACACACACACATTGGATCATAAAAAGTCTCATGAACCGTAGAAGGGCATTTGGACAATATTCTAAATGCAGGGAATAACCACTGGAAGTTTTATGGAACAGATGAGTGTTAAGATCTGATTTATATTTTAAGATTTATTTGATGCTATAGTTTTTTTTAATATTTTATAGAAAATATAAATAATTTATAAGATACATAAAGTATTCAAATTTGAATTTTGAAAGGTGGCAGGGAAAAAAAAAAACAGGAAGACTCTTTAGTGGCTTTTGCATCACATCTGGCTAGAGAAAATCTGTCCTGAATTAGCCCAGTGGCAGTCTATGTGAAGAGAAATAGATGGATCACATGGATGCAGGATATAGTTTGGAACTAGCTGTTGGAATTGCTGCTTGATTAGGATGGGACAATGGTTTAGTGAATGCCACAGGCTCTCTTTGTCTTTACAATTAAATGACATGATTGTTTTCCTGTCTAAGGAATTACATGCGAGTATTTTAAACATTTTTAAAACTGAAAGCAAATGTAAATTATGTTTTCAATTGCTAAAAAATTATAATATCTCTTGAAATCACTAATAAAATCAGGAACTATTCAATTAGTAGGCAGTGCTAGTTCTTTGACCTTGCCTAAGGTATATAAGAAAACAAAGAGAAAGTATATATGATAATTTGTAATAATAAATTCTGCAGATAGAAAATACCAGAAAGGTCTGATGGGGCAAATATAATGAGAATGATTTTCTGATGTGGACCTCTCTTTATTTAGAAATTAGATGTTAAACTCCTCTGTATGCACATGTGCATTTATTTATTGTGTATGTAGATACTTTATATGCTTTATAGGTGCTTATATTTTTACTATGATCAGAAAATCTCATTGCTTTCCTGTCTACCTCTCATACTATTTTAATGTTGTATTTCATATTATCCTCAGTATTATTTACACTTTGACTCCCTCCTCCCATTATGTTAAGAGAAAAAAAAGAGTATGTGTAGTTTTTATTATATTTCTTAACCCATGATAATATTTCCTCCAAGAATAATATCTATACTGTCAATCAAATTACCTAGAGACTGATGATAAATATTTGGAATATTAGATATAATGTTTCTTTCTACGCATTTGTTTAAGAACAACTATTCTTTTTTGACAATTGTTCGAGTTGATTTCCATGACTCTGCCATGTGTTTGCACTTGAAGTTTCTTATCTTTTTAGTGAAAGGCATTGCATATTAAGCCATATTGCATTAAAGGAAGCGTGTGATAGTTGCTCAGTCATGCCTGACTCTTTGCAACCCCATGGACTGTAGCCTTCGAGGCTCCTCTATCCATGGAATTCTCCAGGCAAGATTACTGGAGTGAGTTGCCATTTCCTTCTCCAGGGGATCTTCCCGACCCAGGGACCCTGCATTGCTGGAGAGTCTTTACCATCTCAGCCACCAGGGAAGCCTACTATTAAGAGACATTTCTAAGTATAAGGAAGCATAGAGACTGCAAATGTGTGTGCCCAGTTAAAAGTCAGTTGCCTTGTGATAAGACTTTTCTCCCAAGGCCATTCTTCATAGATTTTGTAAGACAAAACATGAAAGAATATCTCTGCTTAGAAATCTGAAAGCAACCTGAACCTTGTAGTGTAGATCACAGCTACCCTATCCTCATTTCCAATCAAAATGCATTCTGTATGGTTTTTCCTTGCTAAAGTGGCATTACTTTCACTGATTACATGATTTCTTTCTTCTTTTACTTTTTATTCCCCTCCTGTTCTTGTTCACCCATACACTTCATGTGCTATCTGTAACCTACAGACTGTCTTTTCATGAACTCAGTTCCCATCTCCACACTCGTCCTAATCTCATTTTACTCTATTCTTTTTTCTTCTTCCTGATTGTCATACCTACAGTCCAGTATGTGTGTATACACTCTTATATGTGTCCATGTACAAAGGTATACATGTGTGAGAATTTGTATATACCAGTGAGGCTATAAACAGACTGATTTCTCACACTTTCTTCTGTTCCCTTACCTAATCATTGCTGTCCTCATTGTCTTTTTTAACTTCTCCTGGAGTGAGGACATGCACCCAGCTTTAATACTCTTGTTTCTGAATAATAGGTTTTTAAGGATGAGAACTCTACAGTCAGAAACATGAAGCTCCCAGCCCTGGAGATTGTTATTACCACCTGGGAATAGCAGAAGTTACTAGAGATGGATGAGAGGAGCAGGCTTTCTAGCAGCTCTCAGAGGAAATTGCTGAAGTACAAAATCACGCTTGGGGCTGAAATATACTCTCTGTAGATAAGAGCTGTTTGATTGGAGTTTCTTTTTTTCTTTATGGTAAATGTACATTCAAGAGAATGTGATATATCATATATGTATGTTTATGTGTCATATTTATATATATAGAAATTTGAAGAAAAGTAATAAATTTATTGGCTATGGAACCACAATCCAGTTTAAAAAACAGAATACTGTCTGCTTCTTAAAAAATCCTTTTGTGCTCTATCATAACCTGCCTTCCCCTCTAGGGTAACCAATAGCCTAAATTTTGTATTTATAATCTCCTTACTTTTCTGCAAAATTTTATTACCTATAAATTTGCAAATGCTCTAAAGGGAAAAGCATTGCAAAATGTCATGTTGACCTAAGGAGTTTCCTTCTCTTTGGGGTATTTACCCTGAAAGCCTTTTTGTTTGGTTGGTTTTTATGTGACTCTTCTAATAATTCTTGATAGGGAAGTTGGCTTAATAGGAGCTCTTCTATCAGTTCTAGATGAGGAATTACTTCCACATTTAACTAATACTATGAAAAGTGCAGTGTGACATGAAGACACCTGAATCGAGGCTCCTTGTTTGAGAGAACATGGTAAAATATTTATAGGTTTTCTGGGGAGGAAGGAGAAAGAGCATTTTAGGCAGATGGAATCAGTCCAAGCGGTGGGTATGTGGAATGACTGGATATCACTGGGGCTTGACAGAGAGTCTCCTTTTTCTGCCCCCGACCCCAACCCCCGTCCCCTCTTTCTTTAGAGTGCTGAGGCTTGCCAGCTCCAAGTCATCCTGAAAGCTTGAGTAATATCCCTTTCTTTATGAGATGGAGAATCAAATCTGCATTTTAAAAGGCCAAGATAAGCAGCATATCAGTATGAGTTTCACTACTAGACTCTATTTTTAAAACTCCTCCCTTGCTAACTTTCTCTAATGGCCTTTCAGCATTGTGTGCTTTGCTTCTGAAACAGTTGTCATCGCTACATGCCTGAACTCACTCTACCAGGGTCTTGCTAGCTTACTAAGGATCTACTGTTTACCCATCACTTTTGCCTCAAGGAGCTCATCATCTAGTTATGGGCCGAAGATCTAAATATACAGAAAGTCATTTCGCTTTAACCATGGCTTGCTCTTTATGTCTGGGATGGCATGAATCCCTATGGTACAAGATGGATAAATGTGTACATTTATACCAGGAAATGTGTGTAAAAATTATCTGGATGTAATAACAAAAAAGTAGAAACAGTAGAAATTTCTCTCAATGGAGAATGAATAAACTGTGATACAAACATTCAGAGGAATGTTAAAAAAAAAAAGGCAATTTTAATCCTTCTCTTTGAAGACATCTACATGGGTGCATGGCAGAGACATAATGTTGACTGAGAAATAAATGTTGTTCCCTTTTATATAACATATATACAGACATGTGTACCAATATTAATGATAGCTAGTTTTTTACATAAGGGCTTCCCTGGTGGATCAGAGGTTAAAGCGTCTGCCTGCAATGTGGGAGACCTGGGTTCGATCCCTGGGTCGGGGAGATCCCCTGGAGAAGGAAATGGCAACCCATTCCAGTATTCTTGCCTGGAAAATCCCATGGACAGAGGAGCCTGGTGGGCTACAGTCCACGGGGTCACAAAGAGGCCTTTAAAAACACTTACATGTGTTTTATCCTCGTAGTATCCATATGCATTAGACTCTATCATCTTATCCATTTTTTCAGATGAGGAAACCAAGAAGTTTAATAACTTGCCCTAAGTAACACAGAAAAGTGTGTTGAACTGACTCCAGAATCTGTGCTCTTCAAGGCCATGCATGCTGTGTTGCCTCATGAAAGCCTGACACTCTTCATTGGCAGAATAGTCACTAACTTCATAATAATTGTTACCGCTCAGGGTGAGGAAGGAGAATGGAATACATGGTAAGACTTTTATTCTATGAACAGCATATTATTGTCTTTAAAAAGAAAGATGAAAGGATACCTATAGGAAATTTGACATGATATTAAAATTTGTTTTATCTGAAGTTTCTCATATTAATGTTTCCCCACTTTTCTGGTTAGTTAAAACATGCAATTAATTGATTTTTTTTTTTTTTTTAAGATAAGTTAGAAAGGGACTTCAGGTCTTGTTAGAAAAGTAACCATGAGAGCAAAACCTATCTTGGTACAGTGTTACTGCCAGAATTAGAGCAATACTTAGAGCACTTGAATGTTTACAGAGCATTATCACCTCATACATATACAGTCCTGCATAGTGAGTAAGACAAGTGTTTAATAATTTTACACAAAAGCAAACTGATGCTGAGAGAGGGTAAGTAACCTGCTAAATCCATGCAGTGACTGGTTGTTGATAAGCCCGTTTTTGTTGCCTAATCACGTGAAGATAACATAACAACAGCACTTCTCTCATTAAGAATAGTCTAGAAACACATTAGGCATTGGAAAGCGCTTAGAAGAAAGAAATCCAGTCAACAAGACCTTAACTCAGTCATTCCTTTTATGGCAAAAAACTATGATTCCTGTCTCTTATTTATCAGAAATCATGAATTAGAGCTTGAGAAACAGCTCTGGGATCTTTCCTTTCCCATCTGCCCACCATGACTACCACCATAACACAACTGAGAGGAGGCATAGATGAGGCAATCTAGTCTCCGTGCTTTCTTTCTTTCTTTTTTTTTTTCCTGTTAAACAAAGAATTGCTTTATTAATACAAACCATTACTACATACCCAAACTATAAAGTGCTAAGAAATTTAAATATCTAAGTCACAGGAAACGGGTGGCAATTCAACATCCAGAGTCGACAGAATGCTGGAGGGAGACTGAAACAGATTAGACTCCCACAGCAGAGGAGGCATTTTCAGAGGCGAAGGGGAGCCCGCATGTAATAGCTGCTCAAGCTTCCTCTCCTCATCAAAGATCATGAGAGGAACTCCATTCAAGGGGAGGTGGGTGATCTGGTGCTCCTCAGGCAGGTCAAAACGCTCAAAACCTAATGGATTGAAGGGAAATAATTTTTCTATTTCTGGATAGGTGTCATCTGAGGCAGGAACCGAACTTTTTGCTTTAACAGTCTTCTCAGTAATCTTTTTGGTAGAGGAAGTTGTCTGTTTCTGTTTGAGCGGCCCATTCATCTTAACTGATTTTTCTGTAGCTCTGTTGACAGTTCCCAAAGCCTTTCTCACAGTTTTTGGTAAAGCTGGTGGAGCATCAAACATTTTGCCAACACATGGTGTTGAAACCTGAGATCTCCCATCCAAAGCTTTGACTGAAGGCACAGACCCCAGCTTCAGCCCATCCTTAGGAGCCATATGGATGCCTGGTTCTCCATTTTCCTTATCAACATAAATCAGAGTAGCCATTCTGGATCAAATTCGGAGTAACAGCCAAACTCTCACAAGACTCTTCTCCGTGCTTTCTTCTAGACCTGTGCTGTTCACATGTGGCTATTGAGCACTTAAAATGTGGTAGTGTGACTGAGAAATTATAAATTCTACCTAATTTAAATTTTAAAACTGAAGCAGTATAAAATATATTTTTCATAAAATGCTACTTTATTATTTTTAAGACATGTCACTTTAACATTTTCTTTCTGTGAGATACTATTGTTGCCTTTTCATATCCACGTCAGACTTACTTTATAAATAAATGTATCAGATTTAATCAGATCTAGTCAGTGTAACTGGGTCAATTCAATTTGAATGACTTTTTTTTAATGCTCAGATGTAACATTGTAATGTGTTCCCTATTTAAATATTTTATGCAAGCAGCACAAGTTACAGTGATACCTACAATGTACAATTCATTTATTTCAACATTAATATGAAAGTTTAATCTACCTACTGTATTACAATTTTGTAAATTTCCCTTCATAGTAATGTACTTCATAGAACTGTTTGCACCTGATTGATTATATCATATATCTTAAATATTAAGTTTTTAGAATACTGTCATCCCCCTCAAAAAATTTTACTTTGAAAGTTTAGTATAAAAAGCATTTTAGGGGTTTATCAAAGTGAGAAAACAAAAAAGACGCAATCTCAAGACCTGGCAGGTTCAAGATCTGCTCCTTGAACAGCTTTGCATGGTAGTAGAGTTACTTGGACATAATAGGGCCAGAAATTCCCTAATTACATTCTAGGAGGTAGGAGACTAAGTAGCTTTGCATATCATAAAAGTGGAAACTGGAAATTTGGGAGTGACTCAGTATGACTTCAGAAAGGTGGGAAGAACCCATGACCCTGAATCTTCGTGGGAGGAAATAGCTGCCCCACTGTGTCCTAATGAAGCTGGGGGATGGGCCCTGTTCCCCGCCTCTTAGCTTAGACTTAATGAAATTTTATATGGCTGTACACCACTTCCCTGCCTTTCACCCATGTACATACTCTACTGCAGTAAGAAGCCCAGAATTTCCAGATAGGCTCCTGTGTGCCTGTTTATCTCCCACCTAAATGAAAGCGATGCATGCTCAGTGGCTCTTATCGTAGACTATCTCAACACTCTTCTGACTCAACACTAGAAAGGATGCATACAGCTCTGTGTGAGTGTGAATATGTACGTAGAGTAACCGTGGCTATCTACTGGGCACTATGGACCCACGGTGGGAGTGGTGGTAAGGCAATTCCTCTTCTCTGCTCTTCTTTCCTGAAGTGGGATAGGCCTAAACAAACAAGGAACAGAGGAAAGGTTTTGGCAAAGATAAGAAGGGAAGAAGGACGTACTCTTTACAGACTTGGAGTATATCTTCAGGTAGTATGCATGTCATTCTCCAGCCACCAAATGGGAACTGGATTCAAACCTTGGATCATGATAATTGATTCCTGGCTGAGGCCAGATCTCTCATTCTATGACAGCCCAGCTCTGAAGGAGATCATGGACAGAAACTTTCTCTTGAAAACAGTGATTTTTTTTTTTTTTTTTTTGCACTTATAATTGTAGTCAGGGCCTGTGGATATAGAATAGAGCAGGCATTGTTTGGGTATATATGTACTGGAGGAGGAAGGGGTTTGGGATGATGACTTATCACCAGTGGGTGGGTACCTTGGGGATGGGAATATTGATGTTGTTGTTGTTCATTCTCTGAGTCATATCAAACTCTGTGCAACCCCATGGACCATAGCAGGCCAGGCTCCTCTGCTCCTCTGTTCTCCACTGTCTCCCCGAGTTTGCTCAAATTCATGTCCACCAATTTGATAGTGATTGTGATAATGATGCTACCTAACTATCTCATCCTCTGCTGCCCCCTTCTCCTTTTGCCTTCAATCTTTCCCAGCATCAGGTGGCCAAAGTATTGGAGCTTTAGCATCAGTCCTTCCAATGAGTATTCAGGGTTAATTTCCTTTAGGATTGACTGGTTTGATCTCCTTGCACTCCAAGAGTCCAAGATTCTCAAAAATCTTCTTCAACACCACAATTTAAAAGCATCAGTTCTTCAACGCTTAGCCTTCTTTATGTTCTAATTCATATCTATACATGACTACTGGAAAAACCATAGCTTTGACTAGATGGACCTTTGTCAGCAAAGTGATGGCTCTGCTTTTTAATACACTGTCTAGGTTTGTTATAGCTTTTCCCCCAAGGAGAAAGCACCTTTTAATTTCATGGCTATAGACATTGTGATTTTGGACTGCAGAAAAATAAAATCTGTCACCGATTCCATTTTTTCCCCTTGTATTTGCTATGAAATGATGGGACTAGATGCCATGATCTTAGTTTTTTGAATGTTGAATTTCAAGCCAGATTTTTCACTCTTCTCTTTCACCTTCAAGAAGCTCTTTAGTTCCTCTTCACTTTTTGCCATTACAGTGTTATATCAACATATCTGAGGTTGTTGATATTTCTCCTAGCAATCTTGATTCCAGCTTGTGAGTCATTCTCTCTTGTGTTTCTCATGATGTATTCTGCATATAAGTTCAATAAACAGGGTGACAATACACAACCTTGTCATACTGCTTTCCCAATTTGGAACCAGTCAGTTGATCCATGTTCAGTTCTAACTGTTGCTTCTTGACCCACATACAAGTTTCTCGGGAGATAGGTAAAGGCTGTCTGGTATTCCAATCTCTTTAAGAATTTTCCACAGTTTGTTGTGATCCACATAGTTATAGGCTTTAGCATAGTCAGTGAAGCAAATTAAATGATTTTGTGGAACTCCCTTGCTTTCTCCATGATCCAACAAGTTTTGGCAATTTGATCTCTTATTCTTCCATCTCTTTGAAACTCAGATTGATTGTCATGCCCTGGAGAAGGAAATGACAACCCACCCCAGTATTTTCTTGCCTGGAGAATTCTGTGGACAGAGGAGCCTCATCAGCTATAATGCATGGGGTCGCAAAGAGTCGGACATGACTGAGCAACTAACACTGCATTACTTGATTGTGAGGTGCAGATTTTGTCCTTGATGCAAACAGTTTAACCATCAGAATAGGGTACTACATTGTCATTTTCATTGACTTCGTAGAGCCTTGGATATCTTCTCCAGGGACACCTACAATTATGCCCCAAGGAAAGTCCTAAACCCTGTGCCAAAGATTCAAAGATTCAAGCCCACTGAAGCCTAAGTAGCAAAAGTCACCCATGAGTTCTCATCTTGAATAATTCCGTGGCATCTGGACGAAAGCAGTTGAAGCACCAATTGGAACAGCTGTAAAGACTAGTCTGAAGAGGTTGACAGAGGCAAAGGGGTGATGTGCTCAGTCACTGAGTCATGGCCAACACTTTGTGACCCCCTGGACTGTAACCTGCCAGTCTCCTCTGTCCATGGAATTTTCCAGGTAAGAATACTGGAGTGGGCTGCTATTTCCTTCTCCAAAAGGGGGGAAGGGTCCCCCATGAAAGCTGAAGTGAAAGCAGACACTAAAGCCACATGATGAACCGCTATTGACTCGACTCTAGGCCAAAAGGGGTGCAGAGAGCAGGAGCAGTACCATTCAGCCTGGCTCCAGCCTACTTTATTCATCCTGTCCTAGATCTCATATTGCTGACCTGAAAAAGCAAACTTTAGCTCCTAAAGAGAGTACACATAGCCTATAGATCTGAAAGATGGTTTTTTGCTCTTTATAACATACTTAATAATATTGTACATCCATTATTTTATTTGGTTCTCTCAACTTAACTCCAGGTACGCTGAGTTACCTCATACATGGAAAATCCAGGACTCCAAAACTCAGGGGATGTTCCTTTTCCATGAGCCCATGAACCAACCAAGTCTATCTCACTGAGGGAAAGGTGCTGACTTAAGAGATCTGAGTGACTGGCATTCAGCCACACAGCAAGTCATATCTGGCTCCTAGCTCTTTCTTATCTTGAGAGACACATGGGACGAGGCAGTCAGGATGCACATTCACTAAGATGACTAGGAAGTGATGTGTCCAAAATGCCCTGGGGGCACAGTTCAGGTAAGATCCCCCACCTTCACTCTCCCTTTCACAGTTTCCCCTCCCTGATTTATGACTACAGAAGCCCCCAAAGGAAGGAGAGTTCTTTCTCTCCAATACAGAAAATTTCATCAAATATTTTGTGTAACACCAGTAATGCACAACTCCAGAGTACATTATTTATCCAGGTGTGTGTGTGTGTTTAGTTGCTCAGTCATGTCTGACTCTTTGTGACCCTGTGGACTGTAGACTGCTAGGCTTCTCTGTCCATGGGGATTCTCCAGCAAGAATACTGGAGTGGGTTGCCTTGCCCTCTTCCAAGGGATCTTCCCAACCCAGGGATTGAACCCAGGTCTCCCGCATTGTAGTCTCATTCTTTAACATCTGAGCCACCAGGGAAGCCCAAGAATACTGGAGTGGGTAGCCTATCCCTTCTCCAGGGGATTTTCCTGATCCAGAAATTGAACTGGGGTCTTCTGCATTGCAGGCTGATTCTTTACCAGGTGAGCTATCAGGGAAGCCCATTTATCCAGGAGGTAACATAAAATAAGGATAGGGATTCTTGGAGTCATATACTCTCAAGTCCTAAACACCTAATATTAGGACAGCAGCTCAGATGCATGAATGGTCTGGTATCTTGGAGATGGAATGAACACAAATTCCTTAGAGCCTAGCTGCTAAGACTACAGATTTATCTTTTAAGGCAGATTCTGTCTAGGTGTATTCTTATGGGAAACCTCAGTGTTGAGAGTTTCCACTAAGGACTGAAATAAGCTTTTAAAGCCTTAGAACAGAGGCCTAGAAGACTTTGCATCTATTCGGGTGCCCAGTAGGATAACTCCTGGGAATGTGGTTATTAAGCATTTAAATTAACTATAACAAAATAAAGTTAAAAATTCAAATGCTGTCAGACTACCCACACTTCACTTGCTCGATAGCCACTTATGCTTGGCAGCTATCATACAAGTTAGTGCAAATGTAGAGCATTTTCTTCTTCAAAAAATATTCTTTTGGAAAAAGAACTTCCATTAGTCCTAGAATCCAGAATCTAAATTAGCCTCTTCTTTTTCTGTGGTCATCAGGACAGCTTTGGGTTTAATCAGGAAGGCCAAGTGAGTAAGTGGGAAAGATTGAGTCCTTACAGACACCTGCCCTCCAGAGAAGGCAGAAATGGTCAGCCTTGAGCAGTCAGTGCCTGAGACGTTAGGACAGAAGGCTGGGGGTTTCTGGAGATCAGTTGTGTGGGTGGTGTTCATGAGGAGATGGTAACAAGTTATTTAAGTTACAGAATCCTCTGTGTAAATAGCTTCTCTAACAGGTCTTCTGCCTTGGATTGTCACTGGAGAAAATGTCCAGTTGGGTGAAAAGAATCTTTTGATTACCAGGTGAGCACAAAAAAATATGCTTATCTGAAGGCAGAATCATGTAGATTGTCAAAATGTCTTTTCCATCCACAAAGGATATACTAGAGGAGATACCTATCACCTGTTCTGTATGTCAAGAAGAAAAGAATAGAGCTACATGAACTGTATATGCAGTCCATAAGTTAAAAGCACTTGACATTTTCTATAACACATCCCCATGATATGAATCATCCACTGTCCAGTAAATGGGTTATGCTGAACATTTGCATTCATTAGCTGAGCTGTCATAAAGACAGAGTGTTGAAATTGTTACTTCTAGTCCTCATTCTACGCAGTAGACACTTGGAAAACAGGTGAATGTTGCCCACATAGCTCATAGCAGGTTTCTGCAGGTAAGCCGCCGTTAGCATCTTTCTTCTCTCTTGCTGTGCTTTTCAATGAGTGCTAAAGAATTGCTTTAGGAGCTGGAGGAAGCTGTCAGATCCCCTGTGAGATTAAATGAACAAGTGGAACAGAACAGAAAGGCAAAAAGAGACCTATCTGCTGGTATAGTGGCACCCTTACTTTGACTCAGAGCTGTCAGGAAAAGAGGGATCTCCCGTGCAAGTAGTAAAAATTGGCTCCTCCTTCAGTCCTCAGTGTTATGATTGTCTTAGAAAAGTATAGTTTCCCATTTAAACACATTGGAGAGGACACTTCACCAGAAGGAATTTTCTTTGTCTTCAAAATGCTTCTGATAATATGCCAGTCCTTCTAAACAAATAAATTCTTTCCAGGAATTCTTCCCTCATTTCAGCTCCTCCAGTTACTGTTGGGGCCAATCCGTAGATGCGTATATCTCCTTCGGGATATGATTGCCCCCCATACACTCTACAGACCAAGACCTTCAAACGCCACCCTTAAGTCCCCCAAAAAACACTTTCCTGCTCAGGCCCAGCAGGAGGGTCTGAAAGAGGATGACAGCCTATGATTTTCTTGTGAATGATCAGATTCATTTTGGTGATATGGCACACCTTTGAAACCATGTATCACTCCTGCTGCTGCTGCTGCTGCTAAGTCGCTTCAGTCGTGTCCAACTCTGTGCGACCCCATAGACGGCAGCCCACCAGGCTCCCCCGTCCCTGGGATTCTCCAGGCAAGAACACTGGAGTGGGTTGCCATTTCCTTCTCCAATGAATGAAAGTGAAAAGTGAAAGTGAAGTCGCTCAGTCACTTCCGACTCTTAGTGACCCCATGGACAGCAGCCTACCAGGTTCTTCCGTCCATGGATTTTCCAGGCAAGAGTACTGGAGTGGGGTGCCATTGCCTTCTCCGGTATCACTACTAGACACATATTAATACTCCTCATTCTCCTTTGCTGGTCCCTCCTCATCTGCTCTCTCTTAATGTCCAAGTACTCCAGAAACCAGCTCTTAATTTCCTCCAATCCCCTGACTTTAAGTCCCACACATATATGCTGCTGCCACCCCAAATTCAAACCTGCACTCCTTAAACATCCAAAATTTGACCCCACGTGTCCATCTCATAAACATGGTACATGCAAAGCATTTTCCATCTTGATTGGCAGCAATTCCTCCTTCCCATTGAAGGCCAAAAGTCTTAGTGTAACTTTTGAATTAACTGATGAGGTGCCGGTAAATGCGCCACAGTCAACTATCCAGGAAAAAAAATAAAATTACTTGTTGAGTTTGCTGATTTCCTCTGTGCAAATATTCTCACCATGACTAGAAGCCATTGGTGTGACTTTACTGTGGTCCAAGGTAAGAAGCCAGGGCACAGTCAGCTCTCCTAAGCTGGTGCAAGCTGGGCTCCACTCTTAGGTTCTTGTCTCTTTCCCTCACGTCCCACCTTCAGTTCAGAAGTAAATTCAACTAGCACTACTTGCAAGCCACATCCAGACTCCAACTCTTTTTAGCCCCTGCTCTGCACCATTCTGGAGAAGGCAATGGCACCCCACTCCAGTACTTTTGCCTAGAAAATCCCATGGACGGAGGAGCCTGATAGGCTGCAGCCCATGAGGTCGCTAGAGTCGGACATGACTGAGCAACTTCACTTTCACTTTTCACTTTCATGCATAGGAGAAGGAAATGGCAACCCACTCCAGTGTACTTGCCTGGAGAATCCCGGGGACGGGGAAGCCTGGTGGGCTGCCGTCTATGAGGTCGCACAGAGTCGAACACGACTGAAGTGACTTAGCAGCTGCACCATTCATGTTCTAGCCACCATCATTTCAAGTTTTGCAGTAGCCTCTCAGCTAACCTCCTTTGCCTCATGTGGTCTATTCTTAACTAAAGGAATTTTTTAAAAGATGAATCATGTCACTCCTCTGTTTGGGACCTTCTAGTACTTTCTATCTCACCAGGCAGTGTAAAAGTCATCAAACAGTAGTCCATTCCTGCTTTATTTTTCTGTATTTACCTTACTATTTTCTAATGTGATAGTTTACTGTCTTATCACTTGTCTGCTTTCCCATTCTAAAATATAATCTCTATGATGCTACAGATTTTTGTCTCTCATGTCTGAAGCCCCAGCTCCTGTAAGAGTAACAGACATATAGTAAGCATTCAATAAGCAATTATTGAATGAATGAGTGGATCTTATCTCTTCACTGCTTTGACCCCATTGTTCCTCATCTTGCTGTCCTCCTGATTCCTGGGCCTTACTTACTCTTGCCTCACTACTGACCCAAATGACTGTCCTTCACTGCTTCAGATCCCACATTTAACAAGTCAGGTCCTGACTCCTCCCTAGTTTGTACGTACTTCCAGCACTGCCTGTTTGGATCTGCCTCATTGCCATCTACAACCTGGAGTAACACAGGAATATTCCTCTTCGGCTGCCTTCCAACATCTTCATATTTTTAGAAGGTGAACGATTATGTAACCCATTTTCTCTTCTATCTTGGCACTATGAGGATCACTGAAAACATACTTTAGGTGAATAATGATACTTCTGTGTTAAGCAAGTATCCATCATCACTGGTACAAGTTCATCAAAAGGCGATTAGTAGATGAGTAAATAATCAGAGTCATGATAATTAACATATATTGAACTTTTACTGTATATTGGACACTGTCTGATTTATCTCTTTATGGCAATTTTCATATCCACTTTTGTTGACTTAGATCAAGAGTTTGAATTCCTAAAATAGTCTTCCAGTCATAATCCACATTTTTACCTTTTTCCCTTCCAATACTATCATTCACACTATAATCTCCCTGACTTTTAAAGGTGTTTTAAAATGCTCCTGACCCCTCTAACCATAATTAATAAAATCCAGATTCTTTATCCACAACCAGGGATAATGCTTAATATCAGCAGGTGCTTACTGTTTTAAGTCTTGATTGAAAGCTTTATGTATAATTATCTTATTTAATGTCCTCAACAATCCAATGAGGCAGAAAAAGAGGTATGAAGAGGTTAAATGGTTTTGTTCAGTGTCATGCATTTCATAAGTGGTGACATTGGGATTTGAACCCGGTCGCTTATCATTCTGATGTCCTGTTCCCCCAAATGAGTAAACTGGCAGAAAGTACCCCCTCAAGTTCATTTCTTACTGTGCCCTCTGCCTATCAAGCTATACAACAGACATACAGACTCCTTTGCTGCTCCTGGAACACATAAAACTGAATCTCCTTTGTCAGTAAGGCTCTCCTGGACCACCCAGTCTAAAGTGCAATCCCCTCTCATAACACCCTCTTCTTTCCCCTCACAGCAATAGTCACACCTTAAGGGTTTACTTACAGATTCATCTTCTTTCTTCACCTGATCTGTTTTAATTCAAAACAGCCTATACCTACAACTTTTCCATTTCTTAAACGTCTGTAGAATCCATTTATGAACTTACTGTCATTAAATCTTCACTATAAACTCTGAGAAAGTGCCACTCTTCATTAAAAGAAATAGTGAATAATTGGCCATAGGTCAAAGAACCTATTCATGGTGAACCCTAGATTGCCACCCCAACCCTTCTGATTGCAGAGTACTAGCAAGCTATACTTCTTCCCTAGATGCTCAGGATTTGAGGACCCTAAACAAGGAGATTACTGAAGCAACTGGCAGATGGGCTTAATAATCTCCTCTATAATTATCTGCAAATTTGTAAACCTTGAATTGAAAAATAAATCCTCCCTCCTCAGGTCTCTTTTTAGAATGATGACTGAATGACCTAAAGGAGCCTCATCCTGGGGGCTTGCACTGAGCAAGTCACAGCGCAAGGAGGCAGCTAATTGCCGAACTTGATTGCAACTGCTAATCACAGTCATAGGGAAAAAAAAGTGTTGGGAATTAATTAGGCAAGGACCTTCCGAACAGCAGCAGGAAGCCTCTGAGTGACCTTTATTTACAGTCAGTTAAACAGAAGTGTGACTAAAAAATGCCAGGGAGCAAATCAGATTATTAATATTGATTGCTTAAAGAAAATGAATAATTTAGAGGCCTAGTCAGAATAAATATCCAGTGACAGAGATGAAAGAGCACAGCACACCACATTTCTAACATTCATCCGTCATGTGGCAGTGTCCCCTGCTCGGAAATTGAGAATTTTCACCCTCACAAAGCACAATTAGTTTCATGACCCAGCATGATTGCCGCTAAGAACTGTTCTCATTCAGCCAAGCATGGGGAAAATCCAGGGTGTTGAACTAAAGCTTTTGTCAACACTTTGCATGGTAAACTAATTACAAGTTCATGGAAGGTTTACTTTCTGATTTTTATCAATAAAACATCAGCCAGAAGAAGTTGGATTGCATTTTCTATGCTTCCTGAGTAAAGCTCACACGCTTTAGTTTTTGATCACTGTATGCATTGTATGGTGCGTATATGACAGAAGTATTCAATGGGAAAGGCAGAGCTTTCAGATTGCTTATAAGTAAAGATTTTCAGAGGTTCTCTCCAACTTTTAATACAAGTTGCCTTTCATAGGCTAGAGTCATTTTATACCGTACCTCCCCAGTGTCATGCCTTTGTCCTAACTCCATCTGATGATAAGACAGACATGGAATATTTATTTATAGCAACATCCTGAACAGGTACTTTTGAATTACATATTTTCTTAAAGCAGTGATTTTTGAGATTTTTATGCCATGTTGAAGGGTTTCAGTTATACTTAAAGTTATGTTCTCTACCTGGGAATATTAATTAAATTTCCTGGTGGGGAGTTATTGCAATAATTATGTTTTAGGGAAGTAGATATTAATAGTTTTGCTGAAGTGGCAGTATTTCAGGACTACTATAGTGGTGGAGAAGCCAGGCATCCTATCACTTTGGATAGGACTCAGAGAAATTAAGCTCTGAGGCTATCAGATTAATGTAGCAAATCAACTAGCCATGTTCATGGTCGTCACAATTTCTATATGACAGTAAACATAATTTGTAAACCAATCAATAAAGCAAGTCAAATCATTCATTTTCTCTATCCAGTATAGGCATTAGTATTCATTTATGCCTATACTAATTTATGTCATTCATATCAAGTGTGTGTACGCTCAGTTGTTCAGTCATGTCTGACTCTTTGCAATTCCATGGGCTGTAGCCCACCAAGCTCCTCCATGTCCATGGAAGTTTCCAGGCAGAAATACTAGAGTGGGTTGCCATTTCCTACTCCAGGAGATCTTCCTGACCCAGGGATTGGACCGGAGTCTCTTGCACGGGAGGCAGATTCTTTACCACCACCTGGGAAGTCTAAGGATAGATACTAGCGTATCACATACACATACACACGAAATAGACACTGAGATGAAATGTTTTCCCGTGTTTTACAGTGAATAGAATTGAACTTTTTTCGCTCTTTTACACACAGTTTGAAGTACATTCCCTTAGTATTCAGCTGTAGAATGTCAGAATATATTACCAGATCATCTCCCCAGGTGTTCCATTGCCCTGCAGTTGGGAAGGAACCAAATGCAAACCTCAGTGAGGATGAGATAATTTCTCATGTGAATTTTTTACTTACATTGCTCTCATTCTATTGCCTGTTAGACTTCAACAAATATTGCCCAACTATTAGGTCTGACTGACCCTAGGTGAGACCCAAAATCAGCCTACTTATGTTCTTGTGGTCCAAAAAAAAAAAAAAAATGGGTACTAAAGTTTGGGAGATTATGCCAAGTATTGCTGACACCTTCCAATATGGCTGTTATTGATCTAAGCATTGATTGGATATTTGTCGAACATGAATAAATTCTCACTTCTCTGTTCACAGTACCAGTGGTCCTATTCTAAAGGAATGTGTTTTGTTTTTTGTGTTTCCCCCCCCCCTAGTAATAGGAATTACTGGTTTTGAACTGTTCTAGGAGAAGGCAATGGCACCCCACTCCAGTACTCTTGCCTGGAGAATCCCATGGACAGAGGAGTCTGGTAGGCTGCAGTCCATGGGGTCGCTAAGTTGGATACGACTGAGCGACTTCACTTTCACTTTTAACTTTCCTACATTGGAGAAGGAAATGGCAACCCACTCCAGTGTTCTTGCCTGGAGAATCCCCAGGGATGGGGGAGCCTCATGGGCTGCCGTGCATGGGGTCGCACAGAGTTGGACACAACTGAAGAGACTTAGCAGCAGCAGGGAACAATAAGAAGGTCATTCAGTTATGCATCTATCTTGCTATATGGACTTTTTTCATGAAAATTTGTATTAATATATCACTCCTTTTGGAGGGAGAAAAGGTCATGTGAAAATCAGATTCCTCAGTCCCCTATCATCTAACACCGGTATACTAGCACCTCGTTGTTCAGTCTCTAAGCTGTGTCCGACTCTCTGTGACCCAGTGGACTGCAGCACATCAGCTTCCCTGTCCTTCACTATCTCCCAGAGTATTCTTGCCTTGAGAACCCTATGAACAGTATACCAGTACTGCAGGCTGATAATCTGACGGTAACATTTTCCTTCACTTGGTATGTTGCAGGTAGATAGAGGTTAGTAGAAGATTTTTCTTCGCCCCACAGATTTGGAAAATATCATTGTTTATAAACTATTTTATATAATTTCTAGAATCTAGTATCTTCCTGACTGTTTAAAATTAGCTTGTCTTTTTTAAACATGCAAAACTAATGCTCAAAAGAAAAGCATCAACAGAAAAAATGCAGATAGCCTTAATTAAATGTGAGCATAAAGCTTTAATCACATCTGATGTTAAAGTAATACAGTTTTTATTGAGGTGTGCTAAATGATTCAGGTGGCTGGCAGGTTGGTTACCACAAGTCAGTAGATTGTGGGGGAATTTTATGGGCTCTTGTGTGCATCTGGATACTAGCACACTGACTGTGGCAACCTTTCTTCTCCAAAGCAATTTTCCCTTTCAGAAAACCAAACAATGCAGAATTACGGCCTCTCCTTTAGATTCCAGAAGCCCACCTAGAATGGGACTAGACTGTGGGTACAAAGTAGAGCTCACCTTGTGATTCTTTTCCTATTTGAAGACAACAAAATGAATCTGGTTCTTTGGAAAGAATAGTGTGCAAATGTGCCTCTTTTAATATATGAAAGCTAACATTAAATACTTCATCTTATGGCATTCTGGTGCTGGGAAAGATTGAAGGCAGGAGGAGAAGGGGACACAGAGGATGAGATGGTTGGATGGCATCACTGACTCAATGGACATGAGTTTGAGCAAGCTCCAGGAAGTGGTGATGGACAGGGAAGCCTGGCATGCTTCAGTCCATGGGGGTCACAGAGTCGGACACGACTGAACGACTGAACTGATGGCATTCTGAGATTTTTTGCTTTTGCTACTTGAGGGTGTGATTTTCATGTTAATTGTGTGTCATTTGTAATGGGGTGGCCTGGCTTTATGTGCAGATGTGCCCCATTCTTTTCCATTATGGGAAGCAAATAATATGATTGTAATAATTCATGGTATCAGATTATAAAAGCAGCATCTTTAGAATCTGCAAATGTGCTGTTTTTATTTTATCCCTTTGTTTATACACAGATTAAAACATGATCCCCCATGGCTACAGCTTGTAATTAAATAGTGTTCTAAGGCTATCACAGAGCAAGGGAGCAGTGCTTGAGTGACTTTGAAATAGAGTCAACACCTGAGGAGTAAATTTTCTCCTTTGTCTTTCCCTTGGCCTTGAATGTTTTGATAATGTTGAAAAGACACAATAAAAAATGTTATTATTTAATGAGCAAAGAAGTGTAGCTAGTCACTACACTGCCTGCTGCAGGAAAGAAAGATTTTTCAATATTACTTGAAGGATCACAGGGTTGGGGGTGGATATTTTCCATATAATTAATTTCATCTTAATTTGCTTGGTTTTCTGTAGATCATCAGATAGAAACTGCAATATGTTTCTTTGTCTCTTTTATCCCCCTGAAGTCTCAGCATAATTTAGAACTAGGGAAAAGCGATTCTTTCTCACTTTACATGCAAGTCACAGTTTCCTTATTGGGTTCCAAAGGATCCCTGGTCTCCAAGCTCCAGTACACAGCTGCCACTGCATATGTTACTGCTGCAAACGAAAACTTGCTGAAATAATCATTCCCTGTGTTTTTAAAAGGCTGTGTTTAAAGTACGGCTTGACACATCTCATTTCTTTAGGGAACTTGAGTTCATATCACAAAACAGCAGAACCAATGAAACCCTAAGTTTTTTTTTTTTGTATTTAATATTGGATATTATGAACAATCTTAAGAATCGCTAATAATCAAATTCATTTGAGCCTGAAGCATTATATGTACTTTAATTTCTAGCATGCAAAACACAAAGATAAATTAACACAGTAGTGAATATAAAATTTGGGTACTTTTCCATGCACATTATTTAAAATTATAAATTCTTATATACACACAAAACTGGTACCACTTTTGTTTAAAACTATTAAAGGCTTTATTAATTTTTTTTCTTCTATGATCTTGCTGCTAATTATTTCCAGTACTCTCTATAAGTAGCAAAAGTAGAAAATAATGCTTCCTTTGCTTTGCTAGCATATACAATCCATACCAGTTACCTTAAATCACAGGATACATGAAATCCTCCAAGTAGAGACACTTCCAAGCCTAGATGTCTGTGGACTTCTGGTTCCTTTATTACATGTAAATAAGATAGTAAATAATATAGCTCCCACCCAATAATTTTCCAAAGTTAACATGGAGAAAGAATCATTTGGACATAGCCAGGATCTCCATTTGTTTTAAAGTCAGGTTCCTTCTGAAAATAAAAACTTTTGTTATCAGCATCCCTGAGAGGTGAAATTAAAAGTATAAGTAAATGAAAGTTAGTCTGGGCAGAATTCACTGACAGCCCAAAAAGCAAATTAACATTTAGGGATTTCCTACCTTTTTCTTTCAAGCAAATAAGAATAACAAGGCAATTTTCTCAAAAGCCCCAAGCATGTTTTGGGAGTTTTGTTTTACCCACCTTTCCCACTCCCCACTGCTCCCCTCCCCCGCATTCTGGATTGTCAAACAGAAATAGGAAATCTCGAAATGAAAAATTATTCCAAGTGTGGTTTTAATCCAATAATCATTACCAGATTGAATTTCAAAGAATTCTAAAGATTTTTGTTTTTATGTTTGAGAAAAAGAAAAAAATAAGTTGCATTTGAATAATATTTCAGTGGTTTTGTAAATAATATTTATGTTTAAATTTAAATACAAAGTGTAGATAATTTAAGGTAATAATTTCAGTAATTACAGAGTCCCCTTTTAGCTAAGTCTTAATCAGCATGGAAGAAGATCTTTTTGTGGCTTCATTTCATTCAGATGATGTCAGCAGATTCTGAGGCAGGAAAATAGATATATGTTCCTTTGATGTTTTTCTTGGGAAAGTTGGAAGTGTATCCTATAGGGAAGATACATTTCTGCTTGCCTGCTTAATAGCCCCCAGAGACACAGGAAGTGACCCGTATAGCTCATATTTGATTATTATACAGGCATACATTTTTTGAATAATTCAGTAATTAATGTTTATTAATTAGAAAAGTTTTAAGTATGGGCAATATAAAATAATTTATAAAAATGCCTGTCATTAACTACTTAAAGGTGGGGGTAAAAAAGGCTATTTATGACTTGAACCATTTAGTTCTTTTTAAATAAAACTTATACTGATCAGATACTCTGCTACCGAAGTGGCCCTAACAATTCATGGGCAGTGTTTATCCTGTTATAGTGCATTTTACGTCTATGCTTGATTCTCAATAAATGTGTCTTCCTTGACCAAACCCACTGGAAATTAAAATGATTTCAACTACGATGGTTACTAGGTTGAGCTGTATGGATGAATTTTCACAAAATTTATTTTAAAAATCTTTTGTTCACCTATCTTAATAAAAAATTCTAGTAAATACTGTAAACTCTAGAGAAGAACATCTTTAGAATACCACATATGGCAAGCTAGCACTATCTGGAATTAAATTTTATATGAACTTAATCATCCTGTATGAAGATTACACCTCAAAATACCTACACTCTCAAAACAATTTACAGATCAGGAACATTATTCATCATTATTTAGTATATCTAAGAAAAGATGGGAATACCAGGCCACCTGACCTGCCTCTTGAGAAACCTATATGCAGGTCAGGAAGCAACAGTTAGAACTGGACATGGAACAACAGACTGGTTCCAAATAGGAAAAGGAGTATGTCAAGGCTGTATCTTGTCACCCTGCTTATTTAACTTCTATGCAGAGTACATCATGAGAAACGCTGGGCTGGAAGAAGCACAAGCTGGAATCAAGATTGCCGGGAGAAATATCAATAACCTCAAATATGCAGATGACACCACCCTTATGGCAGAAAGTGAAGAGGAACTAAAAAGCCTCTTGATGAAAGTGAAAGAGGAGAGTGAAAAAGTTGGCTTAAAGCTCAACATTCAGAAAACGAAGATCATGGCATCTGGTCCCATCACTTCATGAAAAATAGATGGGGAAACAATAGAAGCAGTGACAGACTTTATTTTGGCGGCTCCAAAATCACTGCAGATGGTGATTGCAGCCATGAAATTAAAAGACACTTACTCCTTGGAAGGAAAGTTATGACCAACCTAGATATCATATTTCAAAAGCAGAGACATTACTTTGCCAACAAAGGTCCATCTAGTCAAGGCTGTGGTTTTTCCTGTGGTCATGTATGGATGTGAGGGTTGGACTGTGAAGAAAGCTGAGCGCTGAAGAATTGATGCTTTTGAACTGTGGTGTTGGAGAAGACTCTTGAGAGTCCCTTGGACTGCAAGGAGATCCAACCAGTCCATTCTGAAGGAGATCAGCCCTGGGATTTCTTTGGAGGGAATGATGCTAAAGCTGAAACTCCAGTACTTTGGCCACCTCATGCAAAGAGTTGACTCATTGGAAAAGACTCTGATGCTGGGAGGGATTGGGGGCAAGAGGAGAAGGGGATGACAAAGGATGAGATGGCTGGATGGCATCACTGACTCGATGGGCATGAGTCTGAGTGAACTCCAGGAGTTGGTGATGGACATGGAGTGCTGGCATGCTGCGATTCATGGGGTCGCAAAGAGTTGGACACGACTGAGCGACTGAACTGAAGTGAACTGAACCCCCATTTGAGGTTGTGACAGAACTCTTCATAAAATTCTTTACAAATATCTTAATTTGAGGGGAAATATATATTTTAAAAATATAAAACCTGTTGACTGACTGATTTCTTATGTGGGAGTCTGCATAAGAAATAACAGAGAATGGGATATTGGTCCTGCCAATAAAAGAGGGGAGGACTGTGATTGTGGACCCTGAGGGGACGCTACCCAGCAGACTGGACTGATCACTTGTGAGAAGCAAGAGACCAGAAACCAAGAATGACTTTAGGCTTGCCAGACTCTAGATTTGAGTAGTCAAATAGAAAATGATTGTATGAACAAAAATAGGGGAAATAGAAATTTGGGGAGCCACTCCAGTACTTTTGCCTGGAAAATCCCATGGACGGAGGAGCCTGGCGGGCTGCAGTCCATGGGGTCGCTAGAGTCGGACACAACTGAGCGACTTCCCTTTCACTTTTCATTTCATGCATTGGAGAAGGAGATGGCAACCCACTCCAGTGTTCTTGCCTGGAGAATCCCAGGGACGGGGAGCCTGGTGGGCTGCCGTCTATGGGGTCGCACAGAGTCGGACACGACTGAAGCGACTTAGCAGCATAATGAGTTCAGTTTTGAATCTTTTGCGTTTCGCTGAACCTCCAGGACAGAATATTTAGATGAGAGATGGAAACAACTGATTGTTTAAATGTTGAGGCTGGGGAAATAGCTGTGGGAATCGTCCATACCCATATCTATCTCTGTATTTGCTGAAAATAAGAAATGAACACTGAATAAGAGAATGATTACCTATAACCCTGCTATCCAGAAACAATCAAATAATATTACTATAGTATAATAAGTAGTTCATTCTTCAGTCTTTCCACTACACACATATACATACATACATGTGTTTTTCATCCATTCACCTGCATGCATAAGTATTCTGTTACCCAACTTGTAAGCAGACAGCTAAGGTATTTAGCATAACATTGTTATGAAGTCCTAGAGTTGACATGTCACATTGTGACCAAACTGCAATAATAGTAGCTAGGAGAAAATAATTAATAGACTGGGAGAGCACCTGATTAAGTGCTGGTAAATGAGTCTTTTTTAGCATACCTTGTTTAAAAGAGGATTTGAAGCCAAAGAAAAACCTATTCAGAAATACTGTATTTTAAGTCAACACGTCAAATCAAAATTGTCTCACTGAATTCCTTCTGCCTTCCTAATGCTTGATCCTCTTCAGTCTGAGACATGATTACAGCCAAGTTAATTAGCATAATCAAATAACTGTTTGGCAAATCTTTTATTACGTTAAGAAAAAGAGCTTACTCTAGGTTGGTCTACATCACAATTATGGCAGTCCTGTTTGAACCTGTGATAATGGTTTTTAGACATTATAGCCTCAAATTGCTGAGTTTCAGAAGTCCCAACCCAAACTGCAGTTCCCTGCAATGTCTTAGTGCAGGCACACAAGAAGGGGAAAGAAATTACTCAGGGAAGAAAATTATATATAAAACAAAAGTATGAAAAACATTGCCTTAATCTGTGCTTCAATAACATCGTATAAAGCTACAAAGAACAGTGGGTCTGTGCCTCTCAAGTCTCCAGTGAGAAAAACATCCAAAAGGTCACAGAGCTCAATTGTTTTTCCAAAATGCCCGATTAGGAAAATCAGTTAACTAGGCATAATGGGCCCTGTGGTGAAATTGCTTCATTCCGTTGGACTAGGAAGAAAAACTGAAAACCCAATTTTTTCTCTTGCTGTACCCTTCCACAAAGCTATGATGAATAAGGAGATGCCTTACAGTGTCTCAGCCTGGTTTACTCTCAGCTACCAGTTATGACATCTCAAACTCTTTCTCACAGAATTCTGATTTTTATGTAAAGTCTGAGCAGGTTTTTACTTTTTAATGTTAACACTGTGTGTTAGGATCCTGGTCTCCCAAGACTAGCTTTTAAATAGAATTTAATCACTCCAAGATATCCTTTCTGTAGCGATCTGGAAAACAAATAGACCTAACTCTTTCTCTTTTTGGTTTCATATTTTATACTAATAGTGGGTGACAGGGCACGCAGCCACAATGGCCAAAACAAGGGCAAATCATAGAGTTTCCAGAAGTTTTCCAACTTTGTCTTGATGAGTATCCCATATTCTGAGAGTCTTGCTGATATCTTTTGCTCCAGAGTGTAAAGTTAATCAAATTTTGCTTTTCTTCAATCCCTGGATTTCTCTAGATGATAAAGAGTATTTCATTATTTCAGATTGGTTCAGCATAAAGGCCTGACAAAACCTACTGGTGTGAGCATAGATGTGTATCCATAGGAAATTTGTATAAGCCTGATTTTATGAGAGTGATTTGCATTTCTGGAGATTACCAGACTCTCTCATCGGATAAGTGTGCCTTTTATTCTTTAAATCTGAGGTCGTAGTAAGGGTTGTTTTCTCACCATGAAAGTTCTGAACTACCTAAACAGAAACTACAGTCTGGAGTTCTCTGATACTGCTTGGATCCCAATCCTCTCTCCATCAGATTACTGCCTGAGTGAGTTAATCTCTCTCTGCCTTCAGGTCTCTTCTATGAAAAGAGAGATCATATTACCTGCCTCATAGGGATGCAGTGAGAATTCAATACGTTTATGAGATAAAATAGCCCACAACTGTGCCTTTCACATTGCAAGCACTGGTAATTACTATCATTGCGAGGATTTATTTTGTAATGAAGTTGGGTTAGGCCTACATTGGCATTGTGGTACAGAATTGTGTCCCCCACAAAATTTGTGTATTGATGACCTAACCCTCAGAACCTCAGAATGTGCCTGAATTTGGAGCTAGAACGAGGTTGTTAGGGTAGACTTTAATCCGCTATGACTGAAATCCTTCGCGAAGAAAAGGTTAGAGCACAGACACCAAAGGAGGACCATGTGAGGACATTGGGAGAAGATGGACATCTACTAGATAAGGAGCGAGAGACCTCAGAAGAAACCAGCCCTACCAGCACTTTATCTCCAACTTCTAACTTTAGAATAGTGAGAAAATAAATTTCTCTTATTTGGAACACCAGGCAAAATCAGAGGAACTTCGGCAGCCCTAGGAGACATACAAATGGACATTAAAAATTGAAGTTTTCTAATAAAAGTCCTGGTTTGTGGGCTCTCTTAAAAGGCAAGAGATCTGACAAGGGGAGACTTCCTTCAGCTACATGGAAACAAAAGCTGGCAGCTGAATGATAGAGTTCTTTTTTACTGTGCTTTTTAGAGAGAGAATGGATTATCCAGTTGACCAGGAGGCTACCATCTCCCATTTTCTCACATCCAATCCACTAGCTCCATTGGTATTAAAGCACCAGACCTAAAGGTCTGGGCTTCCCAGGTGGCTCAGATGGTAAAGAATCTGCCCATAGTGCTGGAGACCCAGGTTCAATCCCTGTGTCCAGAAGAGTAGGGAATGGCAACCCACTCCAGTGTTCTTCCCTGAAGAACTCTATGGACAGAGCAGTTTGGCAGGCTATCGTCCATGGGGTTGCAAAGAGTCGGCCACGACTGAGCAACTAACACACTTTCACTTTTTCTAAAGGTCTAGTTTGATTTTGGTGATTATTACATTGGTTCTATTTTTCCAAATTTAGCCAGATAAATCCCTGGTGTAGAAAAAGACTTTCTTCTATAAACAATAAATGCTGGAGAGGGTGAATGCAAACTAGTGTAGCCAGTATGGAGAACAGTATGGAGATTCCTTAAAAAACTGGAACTAGAACTGCCATACGACCCAGCAATCTCACTGCTAGGCATACACACCGAGAAACCAGAATTGAAAGAGACGTGTGTACCCCAATGTTCATGGCAACACTATTTACAGTAGCTAGGACATGGAAGCAACCTAGATGTCCATCGGCAGATACATGGATAAGAAAGCTGTGGTACATATACACAATGGAGTATTACTCAGCTATTAAAAAGAATGCATTTGAATCAGAATCAGTTCTAATGAGGTGGACGAAACTGGAGTGCATTATACAGAGTGAGGTAAGTCAGAAAGAAAAACACCAATACAGTATATTAATGCATATATATGGAATTTAGAAAGATGCTAATGATGACCCTATATGCGAGACAGCAAAAGAGACACAGATGTAAAGAACAGACTTTTGGACTCTGTGGGAGAAGGTGAGGGTGGGATGATTTGAGAGAATAGTATTGAAACATGTATATTACCATATATGAAATAGATCGCCAGTCCAAGTTCGATGCATGAGGCAGGGTGCTCAGGGCCGGTGTACTGGGATGACCCTGAGGAATGGGATGGGGAGGGATGTGGGAGGAGGGTTCAGGATGGGGAACACATGTACACCTGTGGCTGATTCATGGCAATGTATGGCAAAACCCACTACACTATTGTAAAATAATTAGCCTCCAATTAAAATAAATTAATTAATTTAAAAAAGAAAGACTTTTTCCTAACCTGATATCCATGGAAAACATTCACAGGGATGATAGCGTACCATTGCTGAGTTTAGAGCTGATTATGAGTAGTTACTTCTGTAATTCTGTTTCTTTCTCTCCTGAACATTATGGGCAGTAAAAAACACATTGTATATTATGGTGTGTGTGTGTGTGTGTGTGTGTGTGTGTGTGTGTGTGTTGTGACTCCATATTTGAGAATTACTTTCAACAGGACAGAAAACATTTCTGTTTTAAAACAATTTTGGATATCATGAAGCCATAGCCTTCATTTCCCTGATTCTGCTGCTAAGTTGCTTCAGTCGTGTCCGACTCTGTGCGACCCCAGAGACGGCAGCCCACCAGGCTCCACTGTCCCTGGGATTCTCCAGGCAAGAACACTGGAATGGGTTGCCATGTCCTTCTCCAATGCATGAAAGTGATTCTAGCTGGGAACTAATCCATTCTTCCACACATAACGTATTGCCACCTCATTCTGAAAACTGCCCGTCATTTCTACGACACCAGTGGAAGGCCCTGGGTGGTGTGGCCAGCCAGCAGGGCTCTGCTGAGCACCCTGTGATGAAGACAACACCTGCTCAGAGGCATTCCTTTTCGTGGGTTGCCATTACCACTAGAAGTATGGTTCATGTCTGCTGCTGGCTGGTCAAAGACACAGTGTCAGTTTTTAATAACAAGCTGTGAGCACTTACAAGTCAAAGGAAGGGAGGGAGAAAGCGAAGCGTGCCCAGTGTTATTTCAATAGGCAAGCTCCAAAGTCTTCTAAGGTTAACATTGCCTAATTAACAACAGCACCAAATGGAGCCAAAAGCGTGAAGTCTGCAAATGGCTAATAATGAGGGCTAGATAGATATACCCCACTTTCCATGTATGTTCATAGGGCTGGCTGCAGAATGTAATTGAAGTCAATGGGATTTTCTGCTTATTTCTTATTCTTTAAAGCTGAGAGGGTGTTTGCTATTCTCTTTTCTTACCTCAAAGAACCTCAATTAATTATAGCAAGTTTTATACCCAGTGGCATCACTGCTAGAATCCTTGACATAGAAACCCTTGAAGGACATTTCCAGAAGGAGAGGGAGACACACAGTCCTGTGCATATGTTCAGCCTTCATTTATCTCTTTGCAGTTGTAGCTGATGGACCCTAACTCTCTCTGGTTTTGGGGAGGTGGGAGGTGGGTTGTTGTTTCCAGCTCCTCATGCTTGTGAAAACCAAGGAGTTCCATTCTTTCTTTTAAATGCTTAAGTTCAAGTCATTTTTAACATACCATGACCCTTTAATGAAAACAGCCAGTAAGATAGGATCTGCAAAAGCAAGACATTTTAGGAACAAGGGATTTTTTTCCCCCCATGGTCTTTGTTTTCCCAGTCTTGAATTAATCACAGCTGTCTTTCACCAGCAAAGGTTATTTTTATCTGGCATGCTTTAAATTAAACAACAACAACAACAAAGGGAGCAAGCTGATGTTCTTCAAGCTCCCATAACCTTCCACAGAATAGAGGGAAGCATTAACTCTGGGCAGCTAAGAATACAGCTTTTAATTATATCTTCCCTGTGTTTACATGAACTTTAGTTTGCATTTCAGAAGCCTTATGGAAGGATTCCTGTGGCTGACCCAGGAGTAGTGGGGAATTTCTCCATCAAGTGAGTATTGATGAGCTGCAAAGTTCAGTGAACAGGAAAATTCTGCTCCTTTTATTGCCAATGTGACAGGTTACTTTATTACCATGCCTTTCACAGCAATTTAACAGTTACCCTGGTAACGGATTCGGTGAGGTAATGGGATCACAGGCATGAGAGCCGAGGCAGGCTGGCCTCGGAGCAGCCATCTGCTGGCTGCTGTTCTGAAGGCTGTCTTCCTGGAGGAACCCTGACAATCGCGGGGCCCGCATGGCAATGAGGCAGGTGAAACCGCAGGCCTGCCCCAGTTAGTTGTACTCTGGTGATTTGTCTTTCTAATTCTATTGAAATAATAATCAGGATTTGTTTCTGATTAATTAACTAACCTTTTGGTAAAAAGATTAGATAACGAAATTGCTGCCTATTCAGAGATAATGAGATTTTTATTACTCTGTCAAAAGAAAAAAAGTACATTTATGTGTCACCAGCCGCTGTGTCAAGAGGAGGGAAAAAAAAAGATCTAAGTCTTTGTTGGATATGTGTATTCCTCAACAGAGGAAGGGTGAGCATCATTTGCCAGGAACAGTCTTACTGGAAGCCTATAGGAAGAGCTTCTAAAACCACAAACAAAGTAATAAACACATTTAGGCCAATAGGCTTTGGGGGAGGGTGCTAATTTGTTTTAAAATGTCTCCTAATGGAAGAGAAATGCTCAGGAGTCTCAGGAACTTGCTTGTACTATGTGGGTGTATTTATGTAAGTGTGAGAGTGTGAAGAAAGCAGTAAAATCTCCTTGCGAGGCTTTAAAATGACATCTGTAGACAGGCTGCTTTCCCCCTGCTCTGCAGATATGTCTCCGGCTTGCAGTACATTTGTCTTCTGGCAGGAGTTGTGCTTGGACAATGGGAAAGGGAAATCAGCCGAGCTTAGCAGGCTGGGAGGTCACCTGTGACTGTCACAGGTAGGCTACGTTAGGAAATGAATTATTCTAACTGTCTGAGTAAAAAGGGAAGCGGCCCTTCTCCCTACTTCACTCTAAGACACACAGCCAGTCGATTTAACCTTTTCTCCTAAGAAGTCACAGCTAAGTCCTTTGTTAGAAGAGACTTTCATTTTCTCACTCCTCTGTGGCTTCTTCAGTGTTGTGATATGGGGGAAAAAAAAAAAATCAACCAACCCAGGAAAAGTGTTTCCCTCAGAGAAAGAAATGCCAAATGAGCCAAACGGGCTGCGTGCGGCAGTCAGCAACGCAGGGAACAAAGCACAGTGTATTTCCAAATAGAATTTCACAGAGCTTCAATATTGTTTTAATTGCTAAAACCTGAGGAGGAAACAGAGCGCGTGTCTCTTCCTGCGACGCTGTAAAACCGAGGAGCGGGAAGGAGGGCCAAGCAGTGGGCTGGGACCCAGCTGAGCGTTTTGTTCAAGCCTCTTTGTGTCACTGCCTTTTCACATTCAATGAGACACTTATGTTTCCTGTGACATCCTGTGGCTTTGGCTGCCTCAGTTTGTGTGTGTATGAACATGAAAAGATTTCCAGTTCTAAAAATGGAAATTTCTGTTCTAAATTTCATATGGTTCACAGACAAGTTGAAACAGATGGAAAAAAAAAAAAAAAGAGTAAAGGGGATCAGATGTACACATTCCAGGGCCTACTTCTATTTCCCTGCCCTGGGTTTTCCCACTCTCCATCCCTCCTTTATTCTACGCTCCTCCTGCACCTCAGTTGCCAGCGAACGGGCTCCATTTCAGATACGAGATGCTTGACAAAGAAAGAGAAATAAGACGTTAGACAGGAGGAGGCTGCTTTCCGGGTGGGGGTTTCTGATAGTTCGTTGCCAATAGCTTTTTACAGGAACTTGATCTCTTTGGCGCTGTACCAACTGAAGGGAAAGAATGGGGCAGGGGCGGGGAGCCTTTGTCTTCAAACTCCCGGTGAAATATAGGGTTAATATTAGCAATTATTATTAAAATTAGCCAAATGTTATTAAATGATCTTTGTATAGAAGAATAAGTATAGTTTTCCCTTTGGCAGACAATGACATCTGCAGCTCTACATTTTCCTGAAATGACTACACTTAAAAACATTACTTCATTTTCATGGTATTTCTTTTGTGCCTAGGAGCAACCCTGTAATTGTTCACTTCAATTACAACATTACTATTTTAAACTGAAACCCATTTTATCTGCATGCCAGTTTTTTATTTGTTTTACCAACTATATCTATTTCCATTACTGCAAGGCTGATGGTTTGTCTCAAGAGGAAATCAAATCCATTAATTCAGAAATTTCAAGCCCGACTAGCTCTGCCATAAGCAGCATTTCTTATGCTAATAGCAAATGTGCTGAGACTGAAAGGAACTGACGTGGCCCTGTTTTTTATCATAACTTAAGCATTTATGTAAGAAGGCAAATTTAATAGTACTAGGAAACTGTAAGTGTTATTATATATAATTCACTTTCCTGAGATCTGGACAGGGCTCTGGTTTGTGTAGCCATGGTTTAAACCAGACTGCCATGAGACTTTAGCTCACCTGACTTTTCCTATTTAGCCAACATGTGGCTTCACAACAGATGCATCTAGCTTGAAACTAGAATTGTATGTGCGTTTTTGTTATTTTTTATTCTCAACTTTTTTCTTTCCTCCTTGAAAACTGAGACTTTTGTCAATGCAGCAAAAAAATAATTTTGTATTCAGGTGATGTCTGAAACTTATCCCTGTAGCAGCACTAGCCTGAGACAAACCTGGCCCCATTCTGCTTCATTTTTAATGCACAACATTTGGGTCGTATGGCATGGTTTGTGTTCAGTTAGATAGCTTGACTCGATAAAATCTGACTGTGACCCAGAAAAAAAGAGAGAGAGAGAGAGATTGCTCCTGACTCCTGCTTAAGCTTTTGTAGGCACTGTGACCTGTTTATGTCAATGGTAAAGTGTAAGAGATTACTATCACAGAACCACATCATCTTCTGGGATCTAAAAAGTACAGAAAGCTCTCGAGGACCCTGGCCTGCCTTTGTTACCACAAAGCCCTTCAGTGCCGTAAATCAGTTCTCATTGGGAGCTCTTATACACCAGCCGTCACTGATAAGCTTGGGAGAAGAAGACAAGGCTTTTAGGAACTGCTGAACCATGAAGCTGACCTGCTTAGGGTTTTGTTGTAGGCTATTAAATCCAGGATGGCCGTTTGAAGATGATTCCGCTTTCTTCTTCCTTTGGCCTGGTTAAGCAACTCTACCGCAGCTCATTATTTGGCTGATTGAAAAAATAAGAAACAGAGCAACCTGCTGTTTGAGAATACTACCTTCACACATCAATTTTAATGAGTGACTTATGCTGACGTAGTTTATGAGCTCAAGCAACTTGACACTCATTTTGCAGCTAAGAAAAGATTTACTAACTGTACATACTGCTCTGCTTTTGTTGGCATGGGTACCATGATTCTTTTCTCCAAAAACAAACCCAAAATCTTTTGTAAACATGCATTATTTGGTTAACACATTGTAAATGGATACCAGTTGTGCAGCACAAGCGCTCTTCACTATTATGTAAACAATTATTCACTGAAAGGCTTGCTTTAAATTGTAAATGAATATATTTCGGCTATAATGTTGCTTTCAGATCTGCCCAGTGATATAAATCTGGTCATTTGTTTTTTTGCACTCTGCCTATTACTAACCAGTTAGAAATGTGCTGATTATTTGCACAAGCCTTTCACACTGCAAGTGCAGTTAAATTGCTGTTTTATTTTTCCTGTGTTTGATGAGTGTTAACAAGAGCGCCATTTGAGGAAACCCAAACAAAATATAGCTCTTTAATTGGGGCTGGGGGTGTTTGGGAAAAGCCACCTGGTGAGTAATTCTACTGTTTAATGTTTAGAAGTTCACCCACCCCACGATAGGACTATGGCAAGATTAATTAAAGCAGATTGACAAAAATTCAGTGCCTTGCTCAGGCAACACAAATAGCTTGAAAGATGGTGCATCCAGTTATGGGGAAGTAGATTACTTGGTGCAATATCTAATCCCAACTCTCTCTTTTCAATTCCTGCATTGCCTCGCAACTCTGCATTTTGGTTAGGTGATTTGCATTCTATATCCCTCAAAGAAAGCACAATTTGAAGAGACAATGATGTGGTGCTTTTGTTGGGCACATGCCTTGACTTTGAAGCATCTGCCCAGGGCCTAATGAAAGTTCCAGCTGGCTCAGAGAGCTTTGTCTTCTTTTTTTTCCCCAAACAGTCAATGATTCGTTTTTAAAGTTCCCCACACCCCTTGCAGTTTAATGGCATTCCAGTAATGTGCTGATCTGCAAAGCACTATAGACAAAAATATGATGACCTCAGATGGTCTCCTTATTGTGAACCAGAACAATCATTGAAAGTTTAGCTCCATTTGTTGCAGGAAGGGGAACCTCTTCCAGGGCCCAAGAGTGGGCTTTTGTCTAACACTCAGAAATGAATAGTCTGTGGAGACACACATGCTGACAAAGGAAAAGACTATTAGAAAGGGAAGTCTGGGCAGAGAGCAGTGGAATATGTTGATGCAGGAGAACTTCTCTGCAGCAAGGCTCACAGCCTTAGCTTTTATGGTAATGGGGTTATATTCTGAATCAGTCTCTGAATCAGTCATCTTGCTTGTGCCCAAATTTGATCTGACTCAGGGTCCTTCCTGGTGGTATGTTCATGTCTCAGTCAGGACCAGCTCAAAGGTTTCTGGGGGGCTTTGGGCTGGCATCTCCTCCTTCCTTTTGTCCCCTCCCAAATTCTTCTGACTGGCAGTAGCTTGTGAGTTTCATGTTCCTTATCTGGACTTCCCATTGTAAGATAACTCATGCAAGCGGTTATTATGCATGGCCAGGGTGGGCAGTTTAGGACAATGCTTTCCTAACATGTTGATAGAACTACAAAACTATAGGCATTGCCTTAGGTAGTACCCATCTTAGATCAAGCCAGGATAATGGAAAATGTGCCAGGTTCTATCCCTCGATTTGTCCCTAACTAGCTCAGTGACTTTGGATACTCATTGTAACCTCTGTGAGCCTTCTCTATGGCATGGTAGGGCAACATAAGTGGGAGTGAAAGTCGTTCCGTTTGTCTGACTCTTTGCAGCCCCATAGACTATACAGTCCATGGAATTATTCTCCAGGCCAGAATACTGGAGTGGGTAGCCTTTCCCTTCTCCAGGGAATCTTCCCAACCCAGGGATCAAACCCAGTCTCCCTCTGCAGGCAGATTCTTTACCAGCTGAGCTACAAGGGAAACATAACATGATCATTACTATTCTTCCAAAACTCAAATTCTAAGATGTCTGGGACACATGATTCTAACTGCTTTGCTGCATCCATAATTTTAAATATGAGGGAGACTCAATAGTCAAAATATATGGTAGTTATTAGATAAAAATATGAGGCTCTATTTCCATTTTGAACATTAAAAAGGAAATCTGTGGTTTCCTTGTTATTTCAAACTCCATAGAGCTTACATAAAATAAGTACACTTTCTTTTGTATGCATTCTTCAAAGCCATAATTGCCTATACTATCTATGAGTAAACCACATGAGCCATATATTTTAGGTCTAAAATAGTTTGTGTTTATATTCTTTCCAATTTCATTAATAAAATTTCTTCTATTTTGATTAGAATTCAAGCTACCTTTTTCTTCCTGACATCCTATTTATTCAGATATTCAATTTTACATATTAAATTCAATTTAGATGAAAGAATGAAAGTAATGTGCACATCAATATATACCTGTGGAAATAAAGATAAGAGCCTCTGCCATCTGAACTTATTCTTCTCTAGATGTTGATTCAAGTTATCACTCATGGCAAATTGGAAACATAAGACCTGAGTACAAAAAGCCCGTTTAAGAACCATTATTATCAGCTTTATTTTAATAGCAAATACAGGATTTACTCTGTTCTTTGCTGTGCTAAACACAGTTTTCTAAATAAGAAATGGGCATGCTCCTGTAGCATTTCTTTTACCATCACTGTGTTCTATGTGCATATCCACAGAGGAAATGGGGTGATTTTTGAATGACACATGTTTTAGTTAGAAAAATACTTTGAAATTTTTAAAGTGTATAATTTTTAGTTAGTCCTGAATCCTGATACTTGGTTCATTTTAAAATTTAGATGTCAGACCAAATTCAAGTAATAGCAATGCCTCTTTTTATTAGCTTTCCTATCTGCCATGCCTTTTATTCAGTGCTCCCTAGAAAAAATAGATATTTCATTACACTCTACTCTTTTCTTTGCCCACTTTTGACCCTGTCTAGGCAGATGACAGGCTGTCATAATTTTACTTTTCAACTGTCCACTTTATAAGCCAGTATCTAGGAATACCCTATTTAAAAGAAGGGACCGTTTATTTCAGGCCAAATCTGTAGAGTATTGATAAACTCAGCTTGGAAATGGTATGTTCATAGAGCAGCTTACTGTGGCCTTCTTAACATATTGAAGAGGGAAAGGTGTTTCTATTGAGGTCTTAGCTATTTAGACAAAGACAGACTTGGTCTGCAAATTCTTTTCTATCAAATAAATGTTCATATTTGTTGCAATAAATTGTCACCTAAATATCTGAAAGAGTTCAAATAAGTTATTCCATTACCATGCTGAATGAGTTAAAAACATTCAAATATTCTAATACACAGTCAGTTATCCCTGAGTTGAGACTTTCCTGGTATTGTCCAGAACCAATATAATCTAGTTGGAAATCATTCTGTACCATATTCCTGAGCAGGCAGAATTCCCTTGCCATGACCTGTATCTTAGAGAATGTCCAGCTACTTAAAAAGTTTTTAAGAAAAAGTTCACACAGCCTTGATTGATATATTTCCTTTTAATTATTTAACCTCTAATTACTTCGAAGGTAGGGCATTTACCCTCCTTGTCTTTCTAATCTAAGGCCTCACATTTAGTCACTGTGCAGCAAATGTCTGTTGACCTAAATAATTTTGGCATCCTGAGCATTTGGTGTTCCTATAAGGTGGTAAATACAAGTCAAGTAATCATCAGTGTATGTAAGCTACATGTGTAGGAAATGTTCATTCCTACTTAGAGAATGTCCTATTAGTGAATTTACTTGAGCCTAGATGCAGTTTTGGCAACCCACTCCAGTATCCTTGCCTGGAAAATCTCATGGACACAGGAGCCTGGTGGGCTGCAGTCCATGGGGTCGCAAAGAGTCAGGCACAACTGAGCGACTCACACACACAGACACAGTTTCAGAGGCTAAAATGTCATTCATGTTGCAAAAATGAAGACTTCTCAAAAATACAATTAAAATAATCCACCTGTTGGAGTTAAATCAGTATGACAGGGGAAGGAAGGAAGATTATAAGCCACAAGGAAAGAAAATGAATCTTGGCAGTTAGGAGAGTTCTAGTCTTAAAAATGTCTTTTTGCTATTATGTAGAGTGTGCTTTTCTGCATAAACGTGTACAAGAGTTTGTAGCTGCATCTTGTGCTTTTAGACTTGTTGGTTATGAGGACTTAGAATTTAAAGATCGCTTATTTAAATAGCCTGGGGGTGAGAACATTTTAGTAGCCATTATCCTATATTATTTCACTCTTCTTAAATATGCATGTACTATTTTTTGTAAAAACAGGAGAGTTGTTTTGGAAAACTGAATGTGCCGTTCTGCAAATGTTCTATGTCACCAAGTCCAGACAAAAGGAATCAGGGGAGTCTTCTCTGCAGGTCGAGCTATAGCTCGCTGAGCCTGAAGCACAAGGGAATGAAATCTGGAAAAAGGAAGCAAGATTCATTTCAGGCAAAGGGAAGGGCATATGTTGTTCAATTGCTTTGAGCTTAATCATACCACATTAGAATGCCTTTCCTGACTATAGTCCACATGTTATTTATATTTCATAGAAATTTAATTACTAATTTAAGAAAATTCTTTACATTCTCCTTCAAAAAAGTATTTAATTTTTAAATGAAAATTTGAGATTTATAATAAAACAAATCATAAACCAGCTATTGAATAACTCAATTTGACCTTGTTAATTTTAACTTCCAAAGATTTTCAGTCTTGTTGATTTGTTCATCTATTCAGTAAAATTGTATGGACTCTATGGAAACCTTCTCCAGGAACTGAACTAGTTACTGAGGATACTGGTGCTCAAAAAAAAAAAAAAAGTGGCCGCATGTTTTCGTGATGCTTATAGATTTTTGAGGCCATCTCCTCAGTCATAATGAAAAGTGAATGACTCTAGAAAAAAATCTCCAGGAAGTGGATGCTCAATTATTACTATTTTTTGACTGCATAACGAATTACAACAAAACTTAGTGTCTTAAATACAACAGTAATCCTTTATTATCTCACAGTTTCTTTGGGTCAGAAGTTGTAGAGCTGCTTTGCAGAGCTGTTCTATTTCAGGATCTCTCACAGATCCCAGTCAGATGTCAGCTAGCCTGCAACCTTCTGAAAGTTAAAGAAGGCTATGTGATCTGCTTTCAGGTTCTCTCAGACCCATGGCTGTTGGTGGGAGGCCTCAGCTCCCGTCACTGTGATTCTCCACATAGCAGCTCAAGTGACCTCACAACACAGTGCTGGTTTCCCCCAGAGCAAATGACCCAAGGGGCCAGGTTAGAATCTATGATTTGTTTTATAACCTAGCCTCAGAAAACACATGATCTCATCTGCAGTATTCTACTGACAAGCCTTGATTCTCTGTGGGAAGGAACCTCACTTGGGCGTGAACAGCCGGAGGTGAAAACCTTTGAGAGCCACCTTGGAGGCTGGCTACCACAATTATTAAACCTCTGCTTAGAAAATCTCCACATCTCTGAATCTAGTTGGTGACATGGTCATCATTTCAGAAATTCTCATTTAGTTCACCTATAAGTTCAAGGTAACTGCTTTTTTACTTAGAATAAGTAAGTTATAAGGAATACATTTTCAGGGAATATTGGCCTTTCTGTTTGTTTCTTTTCAATTAAATGGTCATCCCCAGTACTTGGAAACTCTTATTCTTTATCAGAAAACCAGTGATCTGGAGAGAGCTTTCTCTCCGTTCTTTGTGAGGCATAAGGGCTCCAGTAAAGAGCTGGCACAATTATATGAACCATGATATATTCTCAAGTATTCAAAATTCTAACTCATCTAGGAATCATTTCAACTCTTTCATCTGTTTTATATTCTAAAATTCTGAGTACGATTTCAATTTTTCAAAATTTCTGTTGCAAAAAAAAAGTTTAAAGCTCTGATCTAACTCAAATACAAGAATTCTTTTCACAATCTCCCTTACAGATGGTCAATGGGTTGCTGGACTACTTTACATGACAGGAGGTTCATTTCCTCATGGGAAACAGTAAATTCATATTCAGTAGAAAGCCAAAATCAGCTCGTTGAAACTTCAACCCATGAATTTTAACTCTGCCTTCTGGAGCAGTGTAAAACAAGTTGGCCTTATTTGCTGCATGACAACCCTTCCTGTAGATAGCTGTCACCTCTTGCCCTTATAAACAAGTAATAAATTAACTTTACCTTGATATTCAAACTATACATCATTATTAAACCCCCTGAGGCCATATTCTGTTTACCTAGTTTCAGGACCTCATCATTTCTTTAAAGATATTCTTTAAATCAAAAGTTTTATTCTTTCTCCTTAGTCCAAATTAGTGAGATTTTACTAAATGCAAAAGCAAATACCGATTAGAGTTCTCAGAGATTGTGAATTTAATTTAATGACCCTCTGGAAATCTGAAGCTTAACTGAAGCAAATTCCTTTTCTGCATTCACATCTATTTCCCCACAGAAGGTTTTAAAAATCAGATTGCAAGTCCTAGCTGTTACTGCTGTCTGTCTGGTTGACAGGTATTCCTTGGGTTTACTTGGAATCAGATGAGATTACATAATCCCAAAAGTCCTATTTTCTCTCTTGCCTAAGGCCTTCCTGTTGTTAATTAGGTGTAAGGAGAGGCACAGAATTAACTCTTTCAGGAACAGCCTTTACTTTCCTCTCATCAGTTGCACTGCAGCAATAATGATGGAATAACATCCTTCCCTGTTGAGACTGCCATATTTCAAAGTAGTTCTTAAGTGTACCAGAAGAGTTTGTAGATCTAATTCTCAACCAGAGAGCTACCAAGGAAGGATCTGAGATTTTTTGAGTTTGCTCATTATTATTATTCTTAGAGAGACTAGCTACTTTGGAAAGATCGCCTCGTTGGTTGTGGCAGGTTTGCTGTCTTTTCTCTGATCTTAAATGGTAAAAATGACTATTTTTGATAGCAATACTTCCCTGTGGCTCTGGGAATATTTCCTCCTTTGCCCTCATGCCACATAGAAGGATTTTTCTCTTTCTGTGTATTCCTCAACAATAAAGATGTTTAATTCAGGCTTTCTGGAAAGTGTTATCAATGCCAGTGGCTTACTCGGTCATTGTACACAATGATAGCAATTACTACGTTTTTTAAAGTGCACTGTTATACAGAAATCTTCAAAACAATGTTGCAAAAGTAGCATCTTTATTTACATAATACAAATAGTGTTTTGGAACTACTAAAGCCAATGATTTATGCAGGGTCGAGAACAAAACAAACATGCTTCATCTCTATAATATTTATTCCCTGTGAAATTTCTTCTAGAATTATGCAGGATGAGACAAAGCTAGAGAAATTGTACTCTTCAAGAGGAAAAGAGATGGCCCTGCCAGCAGAACCAAGTGAAATCAACTCTTACCTCAAATGTGAGTGTTCTGAGTTTAAGAAATAATTTAAAAGTTTTGTTGAAACAAGCTATCCATTAAATATAGAGACTCATACTATTTTGGTAGGTGGAAAGCTAGGCTGTAAGAATTTTGACAATTAATTTAGGACTTTTGAGATTAGTCATAGAAGGGAGATAAAAACTAAAACCTGATTCTCATTGCTACTTATTACATCTTTCTTTAAGTCATTAATTTAAAAGTCACTAATGAAGAAGGTTTCTTTCATCATAATAAGAACACACCAAGTAACACACACCATTCATTTCCAGGAAAATTAGAGAAACTACTGTGAATGTCTTCTGCTTGCAGCTAAACTTTGGGAAATTTGGGCCTATTTCCATGTTAGGAGAAATTAACTTCAAGAGAGTAAAGTGGTCTTTTTTACTTTTCTCCAGGTTGTACCTTAAGAAGGAAATCTATGAAAGTAATAGGAATGAAATAATGCCATATGAGTTTTCCTACTGTTAAAATTAATTAAACTCAAAACTTAGATTTAAAGATAATATATACTCAAAAAGTTTATTATGTCATTATTTCAAGACTTTATGATCTTGAATCTACACACACAGCTGCCAAAGAGAAAAAGAGACAGTGCTAAGTACTCTAAATAAATAGTTTAGATTATCAATAAAAATATATTTTAAATGCTTAAAGCATTATGATATGCAAAATGGTCCCATGTCATATTATCCAAGTCTTAGAGGAATGGTTATGAAGTTACTAAAATTATATGTTATCTCTAGTTTACAGATGACTAAACTAAAACAGAAAGTTAATGACTATAATGGATCTAGATTACAGGGCAATTAATGACTCATTTTGTGTACCTACCATTTTCCTCTCTGAATCCCCCAGGATTCTGTAGCACACTATTATGAAGAAGAGTAAAACTCCCTAACTGCAATATCTGTAGTTCTATTTCCATTTATTATACATACTGTAATAAATTGCATTAAGGTTGATACATGGATACCATGAATTTATCAACCAAACCAGGGAAATTTTGAAGGTGGAAGGTAATGTTGCTAATAACTATGTTGAGACGCTACGTGTTCACTCTAAGTATGAGTAGAGTTTAGAAAACTTGAACCAAAACTTGAACCAAATTTTGTGTACAGTTTTTTCAGTTTTGTTTGTTCTGTTTTGTCACAAGAGTGAGAATCCTTTCTTATGTCTATGTGGATGTTTGTTTGTTTCTTGCCTGGATAACTGGTGATTAAGGAGTATAGTTTTCTTCTTAACCAGGATGGAATATTTGTTCCCTCTTCATGTCTTTGTATCTCTGAGAGTATTATGCAACTTAGTCAGCCATATTTAGGTAAACAATATAAAAGAACAATTAAGGGGAAAACTTTGTATCTTCAGAGGTTTTCTAGGACATATATATATATATATATATGTGCATATATGTATTTATATGTATTTGGACATATATTTTTTTCTTGTTAAGAAGATAGATGAGAGTAATAGAAATGACTAATATTGAGTACTTTTTAAAAACATTTAGATGTTTCATAAATATTTTCAGTACTCACTAAAATTTAACTTTGGATTACTAAGAGTTTTAATCTCAGATGAAATAGTCCAGTGCTCACATTAGTAGATTTTAAGTTTTATTTCTCAATAGCAAATACTCAATCTGAAATTAGTTGTCTCTTAATAAGGAATTTTAATATGCTATATTAAAATTGTTATCACTAAAATATTTGTATTTATTTCTACTATCTTCTGTTATGTTTTTCTCTTATTCTATTTTGCTTCTTATTATTTTGCTGATTAACCTTTACCTTTCCTGATTACATTTTTGGTTGGTCACATTTTTTTGGTCCTAATTTTTTTTTCAAATAGGTAATTCTAACTGTATTAATATTTCACTAGTAAGTTCCATGTATTAGTAACACAAGGATTTTGAGAAAAATTTGCATAAACAACATCAAAGTGAATCAGTTAACTGTAATAATCAGCCTTGTTTTGATGACAAATAAACTCCAAACCTCAGTGTTTCACCACAAAAAGCTCAGTTCTCTCTTCTTATGTTTCATGTTATCTCTGAAGGTTGCAGACTGGATGTGCTTTACTGCATTTATCTTGTTCATTTCAGAATCTGGACTGAAGGAGCAATTTCTTTTTAGGACCTGCCATTCTTTTGGTGAACAGAATAAATACATACATACAAAGAACTAAGGCACTCAAAGCTTTCAAAACTTGGACATAGTATGTTTCACATCTGCTCACTTCCCATTGGCCAATACATGTCACATGTCCCTGATATCAAGGGAATTGGGATGCATGCTTCTCCGGTAAAATAGTGCTTCAAGTCACGTGCCGAGAGAGAGGGTAGAAAGCAACTGAAAATGATGTCACAGTTTACTACTGTAACTCTTGCCTGTTGTTCCAATAAGATGAGATCAACACGTACTGAACTCATCCAGGTGCTGGGGATTCTGTAAGGAGCAAAACTATCCTTGAATCAGTGAAACATGTTCAGATTCTCACTTTCCTATTTGACTACTCTTCTGATTTTATATTGAAATTAAAAGGAATTTGCAGTAAAATTTCCCAAACTATCACTACCCTTTTTGCAAAGTAGCCTGTTACACTATGAATTTAATATCCTGTCAAATCCTCTGGGAATAGAAACAATTCAAATTTCCTTCTATTTCTGTTGTCAACTTTACTTTCTCAGGTGAGAATTTATCCTTTTACATGTTTCAGGTATATCTTTATACTGTGTTAGCTTTTTTCTTCTTCCTGTGATTGATCTATACTAAAGACTACAGAGATCTTCCTCAGTTCCAGTACATATCACTGTTTTTCAGAAAAGGAATACGTGTTCAGTCTACAGGTCATTTTCAGCTATAGCAAATAACTAAGAAAGGGCTGAGTGTGTGGGGCCAGTGAACATATTGTTGATTTGGTTTTATTTTAAAGATACATGGGGAGCTTATATTTTGTATACAGGTAATTCTTATCTATTGTGAAAGTTATTTAGACTCCTGCTCTGTTTCTTGCTGTAACCTCAAAGCCAACCGTGTAAGTTCCCCGAGGAAAAGTTGCCATATTATTTCAAGAACTTATCTCTCCATTTATCCTGAGGACAAACACCAGAGTCAGTGCATTATGTATTGGATCAAGCCCAGTGATTCACAATCCTTTAAATAATATTCAGAGTTTTTCTCAGAGCCCTCTTCTGCTGCTTCTGATCTGAAGAATACTCAGGGGACAGCTGAGACTAAGGGTGCATACAAGATGATTGAGGATTTACTGTAGATATAAAGTTTAAGTAGATGTTAAAACAGTAATCAGGATAAATAATATTTTAGTGTACTCTTAAAAGGATCAAAAATAAAACAAAAATCTAGGATGGATAAAATATCAAACTTTAAATGAAGACAGGATCATTCATAGTTCCATGCTACGCTGGAGTGTGAGGCTAAAGGAAAAATGAGTCATACTGATATTTTTTTAACAATGGAATTTTGGCATTAATTTTTATTTTAAAAAATATTATTCCCTCTAATTACTGAGTTTTGAGCACCCCTCAAATTCTGCAACTTTTCCAGAGGCAATTTCCTCATTTGTCTCATTCACATCACCCTAGTCATGATTCTGACTTAGAGCCATTCTGGGGAAGCATACCATTTCAGTGATTCTATATTATACTTATATTATGTGAGCAGTTCTTTGGTTCTATTGGATTAAGTTTAAAAAAATCTTATCTATCATCTTTAGAGCTTTTACAACTTTCCCAATATTATTGTCTACTGATGGATATTTTTCCCCTCACTGCTTTAGATTTACTCTATTTTTTGTTTTTGAAGGCTTTTTCCCAATATAATTTAAGAGAGTATAAAGGTAAACTTATGTGTGTATATATGTACTCAGCCATCTTGAAACAGAAGCTGGCAACAGATATAAAAGCAAGAGAAAAATAATGGTAAATTCATGTGACAAGGGCAATAGGTAAAAGGGATACCATACCCAAGTAAAAACTTATAATTATTTTTCAAATGCCCACTGATTCTCCTTCAAAAATAATGAAAGAATTTTAGCTGCACACACTTTAGAGTTTGGAAATAAAAGATTTGAAAAGTAGGGAGACAACTCAGTTTCCATGTTCTATGAAGTCTCCAAAGTATATATATACAAATTCATTGGAATAGAGACACATAACTGAGTAAATAAGGAAAATTTAAAATCGTTGAAGTTAAAAAAATTTCTCCAAATGCAGGTTAAACAGTCAAAAGCATGCGTGGTGTGTTGTGATGGAGACCTAGACCAGCCACTGCTGACTTGTTTAACTAAACAAAACTTTCCCCTTTGTTCCACTGGCAGCTCAAGTCAGAACACCAAAATGACTACTTTGTATCTCAAACATTGAGATGTTAAAAATATAGCATCAACTATTTATGTTTGTCAGAGACTAAAATGGCTTTATCAGTTCATTTTCATAACGTAAGAACAATGTGTGTATAGAAATTAAAACCTCCCTGATTTTACAAATAAGGAAAGTGAAGATGAAGAAGTCAAATGGCTTGATCAAGATCATACCTTTAACATTTGCTGAGCTTGGGATCATGGCCAGGCCTCTCTGTTTCCAAATCTGTGCTCTCAAACACTGTATCACAAATTTAAGCACAAAATGGGGATCTTTCTTCTATCTTAGGGATCAGGTTAGTACTCCAGAAAACTTGGACCAGTTAGTCGAAGACCGTAATTGTCTCTCTCTTCAGTTGTTTCATTAAAACCTGTTCATGTGAGTGTGTAACTTATCTTTATACTTCAGTTTTCTGTGTAAAATAATGCCTAAGATTCCTACCAACTCCATGATTCTGTGATTATTATCAATAAGTCATTTGCTCTAAGTAGGTCATAACTGGAGACCCTGGTGACATAAATGGTAAACTAAGAGAATAAGATTCAAACAGGCAAATTCTAAGGAAACAGCAGTAATCTCCTTAATTTACTGAAGGTCTTTTAATTCTCATTCTCCCTTTTTAGTTCTGAATCACTCTGCTCTTTTGTATACAACTTTGTCTTTCTTTTATCCTATAGTAATAGACCCAATACAATTTCACTGGGCTTTGCTCTCTCTGCTGAACTTTTCCCCACCATTTTCCCAAGCCAAGATAAATAAAACACCAGAGCCCCACCTCAGACAATTTCACGCATTTCTCTAGGGGACCATGCCTTCTTCACCCATCACTTGAGGATCTCAGAGACAGCCTATTGAGTTATCCTACTAGGCAAAAATGGTTGTTGAGTTTTTCTCTCTGGAGTTTGTTTTTTATTACTATTAAAATTATGTTTGTGTAGTAATTCCAAATTAAAAGAACAGGACCTCATTTCAGAAGCATCAGAGTAACATTTTGAAAGTACTGGGGAGGATGTCAATCAACACAGTGTCATAAGTTGCTTCATGGAGGGGAAGGAAACTTGTACAACCATTTTAGACAGCAATTTATAAAAATATCAGAAATTTTAAAATATGCCTACCTGAGGATGTGACAATTTCACCATCATACGTGTGCACCTAGATAAATTCTAAAAATGTTCACTGTAGCATCACTAGTGATATGGAGAAACTAAATAATTTAAATGCTCATCAGCAGAAGAACAGATACATGAACTGTGCTTTTGGCAAATAATGGAAATAATATTCATCAGTCAAAATGAATCATAGCTATGTGTAACAATATGAAAACATCTAAAAACCTAATAATGAGGACAGTAAAAATTTGCAGTAGGCTACATACTATGTGAAATCATTTCGATAGTTTTGAAACATATGAAACAAAGAATATTTTGTTCATTACTCTTTCAAAACTTGAAAGGGCTTGGGGATGACAGACAGGATTAGGGCAAGTGCTAATTCTAGGGAAAAAGTGATTGGGTTCATGTGGCTTAGAGTTTAAATTATATTTGTTGTCCCTAATTCTTATTTTTAACTTATTTATTTTTAATTAAAAGATAATTGCTTTACAATATTGCATTGGTTTCTGCCATACATCAACACGAATCACAGGCCAATATCACTAATGAACATAGACACAAAAATCTTAAACAAAATTCTAGCAAACAGAATTCAACAACAGAGTATAGAGATCATACACCATGATCAAGTAGAGTTTATCCCAGGGATGCAGGGATTCTTCAATATATGCAAATCAATCAGTGTAATATTAATGAAAGGTAAAAATGCTATGATCATCTCAATCAATGCAGAAAAAGCTTTCAACAAAATTTAGCCATTTATGATAAAACTCTTCAAAAATGGGCATAGAAAGGAATCTTTTTTGTGCTGTGATTTGTCGCTCAGTCGTGTCTGATTCTTTGCAACCCCATGGACCATAGCCTGCCAGGCTGCTCTACCCATGGGGATTCTCCAGGCAAGAATGCTTGAGTGGGTTACCATGCCCTCCTCCAGAGAAAGGAACCTACCTCAACATAATAAAGGCCATGTTTGATGAACCCACAGCAAACATTCTCAATGGTGAAAAACTGAAAGCATTTCCTCTAAAGTCCCTAATTCTTAAATGAGTAATGTATACTTGGCTGTTTGTTTTATGAGTTTTATACTTTTTTACATGACCTAAAGATTGTACAATAGTAGGTGAATATATTTTTTATGTTCCCAATATGAAATTACCTAGTCTCCCTTGGTATCTGTAGGGGATTGGTTTCAGAATCCAACATGGTTGCCAAATTCCACAAATGCTCAAGCCCCTTATATAAAATGAATCTGTGGGTATGGAGAGCGGACTATTATGAGACTCAATCTGTTTTTTGAAATTTTACACATTTTTCTCCATACTCACCAATAAGTCCCCAATGAGAATGAGAATCATTGCTCTGACTTACATTAATCTGATCATGTGACATAAAGTTCCAACTATGAATCTAACCAAGTACTACTTCATGTTGTTGATCACCATTTCCACTGCCCTTTCTAGGGGAGACAGCCCAAACTTTTTGGGAAATGATAGAAGTCAGAGGCCAGGAGATTAATATAATTAGTTTGTTACTAGATTGGTCCATCTCCAACAGACTTATCCTGGATCAGAGCCACTGCTGAGGGGAACCACATGACTTACTCAAAATCAATGGAAAAGCTTAGTCAACAGCACCTAAAATTCTCACAGTCACAGGCTTGAGATAATTCTTGGTTATGTCGTTTAGATTCCTTCTATCAATAAAAATAATGAATAAACAATGAATACTAAGAAAATAGTTTTATTTGAGCCAGACTGAGGCCTATAGCCCAGAAGTCAGCTTCCCAGATTCCTCTGAGAAACTGCTCCGGGGAAGCATGGTTTTCAGCACAGTTTTATATCTTGTCAGAACAAAGAACAATAAATAAGGCTACATTTCTTCAAGGTTTCAAAAAAATAGGCTGTACACATACAGCCTGTACAATATGGCCTTGGTTCCTGGAAAGGGAGTCTCATAATCAAAGGAGTACTAGCATTGGCATCTCGGGAAGAGGAGCATTTAATTTTTAGTTTTAACATGGACATTCTTCTGGTCAGTGTGCCATTTTCTTTAATAATTAAAGCAGATATACAATGTACATTTGATAGGCCACGAACAGACTATTTTAGTTAGAATGAATTATGAATTAAAGTTAACTCATACAGAAACAAGAATGTCTTTTCTATACCACAATGTGACAATTTATTTTACCTTCTTCCTTCCTGATTTCGCTCTTTGTATCCAACTACCTTGTAAGCCCCTGCCCAAAGCAAATCTTGAGAAGCAGTATGTGATTTGGCCTCCAGTGACTCTTTACTCATTTGCTCATGAGTTTCCTCAGGATAAGGTCATTAAAATAAGGTTTGGTTTCCACTACCAAGATACAAGAATCATTTTATATATAGTTTTCCCTCCATTGAGATCTTTAACTCTACTTCTTCAAAGAACTGTAATACCCTTGGCTCGTTTACTCTTGCGGTTGAATAACGTCCATCAGTCTACATTCTGGGCAAGTACTTGCAGCTCAGGAACTGTTTTTTTTTTCCTCTTCAACTTATGTACTTAACTCTACTAGTCATCCTTTCCTTGCCAACCTCAGTAGTTTCCCACCCCAGCCCATCTCAGCTACACATTTCGTTACCACATCCTACATCTCTGTATTCACATGGACCTTCTCCTCATTAGCTTAACTCATTTTGCCCTTTTGTTATTGTTAAGTCACTCAGTCATGTCTGACGCTTTTGTGATCCCATGAACTGTAGCCCACCAGACTCCTCTGTCCATGGGATTTCCCAGGCAATACTACTGGAGTGGTTTGCCATTCCCTTCTCCAGGGGATCTTCTCAACCCAGGGATTGAACCCGGGTCTCCTACTTTGGCCGGTGGGTTCTTTACCACTGACATGGGAAGCCCTTTCCTCTTTTGCTGCTGCTAAGTCGCTTCAGTCGTGTCCGACTCTGTGCGACCCCAGAGACGGCAGCCCACCAGGCTCCCCTGTCCCTGGGATTCTCCAAGCAAGAACACTGGAGTGGGTTGCCATTTCCTTCTCCAATGCATGAAAGTGAAAAGTGAAAGTGAAGTCACTCAGTCATGTCCGATTCCTAGTGACCCCATGGACTGCAGCCTACCAGGCTCCTCCATCCATGGGATTTTCCAGGCAAGAGTACTGGAGTGGGGTGCCATTGCCTTCTCTGCCCTTTCCTCTTTTACCTAGATACTATTTTGTGCAACCATTCTTACAAGAGCTCCAGTTCACTAACTTGTACTCTACCACTTGTTCACTGCTGGCAATCCTCTTGTCCTTTCGTTTCCCTGGACAAAGGGACTCCTGGCACCAGGACAGAAACCCTTCCCTTGTAAATACCCTCACATCCCTGGCCTCTCTGTCTCCATTGCACTCACTTAGCAAATGCGGGCTTTAGTTAAACCCAGGTATCTGTTTCCTTTATGGCTGAACCCAAGCCACTAAATATTGCTGGAGAAAAATCATGCAGGTTGTTGTTTGATGTCACTTTAAATACAAGACAGAAATCATCAACAAAGTTCGACAGTAGCCCCATTTCTATTCTATTTTGCCGCTAACTTTCTTTGCCACTTTCCTAGATGACTATTTTATAGTTTTTCTCTACAATTTTAAAATTTCCATCCCTTTCACCTCCATTAATTACCTGTCGTTACTTAAAACTTAACTCATACTTTTGAGAAAACAATCAACAAAATTTAAATTTCCTAATGATCCAACAAGCATACCTACATAATCTTGTGTATATGCTCTATTTTATCTCTTGTAAAACAAAAAAAAAGGATAGACACATTCCAGTCTCTATTAATAGCCAATGTATCTACTTGTGCTGTGTATGATTTTGTAACTTTGTCTTCTCAAGGACTTTGCTCCTGTGGTGTATTAGTTTCTATTGTTGCATAACAAACTCTTCTGAAACATAGCAGCTAAAATCAGTGAACATGTATCATCTCACAGTTTCTGAGAATCAGGAATCCAAGAGTGGCTTAGCTAGGTAAATATGGGCCAAGGTCTCTTACATGTTTTCAGTCAAGCTGTCTGGGAGCACAGCCATCACACTGTTTCATTAGGACTGGGGAATCTACTTTGAAGCTCATTTGCATGGCCATTGGTCAGTTTCTCACTGAGTATTAACAGGAGGCTTCAGTTCCCCACCACTTGGGTCTCTCCCTGGGGCTGTTCAAAATATGGCATCTTGTTCCGCCAGAGCAAATGATAAGAGACAGAGAGACAGTGAGAGACAGAAAGACTAAGCAGAAACCATAGCCTATTATAAAATAATTTTGGAAAGAGACTACTCCATACAGCATCCTGTTGTATGTTCCTGGTCATTTCAACATAATAGCAAATATATATTTGGTCTCTGCCCTGGTTCTTGGCACAGAGCTCTTAAAATCCTTGTAATTTCATAAGTGATAGAACACTAGGAGCACCTTCTGTTCTAATGTTTGGCATTTGATCCTGACTCCTGACACAGAATTCCTGAATCTCTTAGAATTTCTTGGGTGATAGCAGTATCTTATGTTCTAAATGAGGTTCCTCTTGGTAGGCTCCCGCATGGGGGCTGCTCACCAGAAAGGCCAAGTTATGATTAGAAGTATGGAATTCAACCCAAACTCCCATTCTCCAGAGAGGGAAGAGGGATTAGAAATGAAGTCAATGATTGACCATGTTGACGTGATGAGCCTTTGTAAAAATCCCCGAAGTATGGGGTTTGGAGAGCTTCTGTGTCGGTGATCACATGGAGGTGCGGAGAGAGTGTCACTCCTGGAGTAAGCATGGACACTCCAAGCTTCTTTCCACATTTCACTCTGCACATGTCTTCAGTCTAGGTGTTCATCTGTATCTTTTATCATATCCCTTTATAATAAACTGGTAAATAGTATATAAACTATATTCCTGAGTTTTGTAAGCCACTCTGGCAAATCAGTCGAACCTGAGAGGGAGTCATGGTAACTTCCAATTTATATGCTTATCAGTCAGAAGAATAGGTGGCAATCTGGACTTGCAATTGGCATCTGAAATGGTGAAGGGGTATGGACAGTATTGTGGGTCTAAGACCTTAACCTGTGGGATCTGACTCTATCTCCAGGCAGATAGGATCAGAATTTAGTTGAAGGAAAACTATCTAGTGTCTCAGAGAATTACCTGGTGAGGGAAGACAAACCCACATATCTGGTGTCAGAAGTGTTATGAGAGTATGCCAGGAGTGGGAGAGTAAAGAAGAAAGACAAGGAAGACGGAGGTTTTTCCTCCTCTATCACATAGCCCAACCCTCATACATTTGGGAAGGGTCTACCCAAGTGTGTGAATAATGAGAGCTGTGCTCACTGAGAGCAATCTTGGAGAATGGCTGCCGCATGCACTTACTGCTGTACAGCTTAGATTCTAAGTATCTCTCTTCCTATTGGAGTGCTCCGATCAGCATACATAGTTGCTTCTATCAAAAAAGACAACTCTCAGGGCCTCACATTTCCCTCCATCTGCCACCTGATCTATTTGCCAAGCCTCACTGCTAAATTTCACAGGCTTTGTTGATAACCACTGTCACCATGCTACAGCACTTTTCATTCATTCTCTAATCCCCTCCTCTGTTTTCTGGCCATACCACTCATCTGAAATAATTCTTGTTAAAATCAGTGATGATTCTATGTTGCCAATTCTAATGGACCCTAATCTACCTTCATCTTGCCATAGCTGCTAGAGGCATTTTAAAATAGTGTCTCTCTGTTGTTTTGGATGTACAGGTGAATTTTAGTTTTGTGAAACTTGAAGGTTTGTGAAATTTTGGACCCCTTATTTAAAAATAAAAATTCAGAGTTATAATATTAGATATGGAAATACATATTTATTTGAAATTAAAAATAAATCACAAAAATAAAAATATTAAAAAATCTAAAAAATGCCACCAATATACAAAACACAACTCCTCTCTCCATTTATTTGCTTACAAATTTGGCTGCATACTCTTTTATTATCTCTTTATATAATAATGATCTTGATATATTATTTTCTGTTTTGAGAATAGAAAGATAATTTAGCTTTTCTCTGGAATGGTTGATCAAAAATCTTTTAAAATTATTTTTAGCTTAGATAATTAACTTTCAGCTTAATAACTCATCAATGATTTTTGGCATTATTGTCAAATCTGTCAGGTTTATTGCAAATACAAGCTAGAAGACTTGGATGAACTTTCCACAGTTCACATGGAAATGCATACATTCAAACCCAATTTCTCCTCCATTCCTGGCACCAGACATTGTGATAAGCTTTCTAATCCTTTCATTTATAGTCATACAGCCAAGTGAGTTAGCATAGTGGGCATCCAGGGTGTTCCTGAAGGCCATTCCTACAATGGGATGGCTAGCAAAATTTAACATTACACAACAGTACATTGTGAACTATGTAAGTTTATCTTACATAATCTAAAATAAATAAATACATAAATGTGTTATAGTTCAATGTAAAAATGTATTGGGTTGGCCAAAAAGTTTGTTTGGGTTTAACAAACTTTTTGGCCAACCCAATATATAACATCTGTAGATTAGCTTTCTATTGCTGCTTAACAAATGAGTACAGGCTTGCTGCTGCTGCTGCTGCTGCTAAGTCGCTTCAGTCGTATTCGACTCTGTGTGACCCCATAGATGGCAGCCCACCAGGCTCCCCGATCCCTGGGATTCTCCAGGCAAGAACACTGGAGTGGGTTGCCATTTCCTTCTCCAATGCATGAAAGTGAAAAGTGAAAGTGAAGTCGCTCAGTCGTGTCCGATTCCTAGCGACCCCATGGACTGCAGCCTACCAGGCTCCTCCGTCCATGGGATTTTCCAAGCAAGAGTACTGGATTGGGGTGCCATTGCCTTCTCCGGAGTACAAGCTTAAGCAGCTTAAAACAATACATACTTGTTATCTTGCAGTTTCCATAGGTCAGTGCTCTGGCCACAATCTATCTGGGTTCTCTGCTCAGGGTCTCAAAAGTCTGTGTTCAGTGTCAGACTGGACTGGGTACTCATCAGAGGCTCAAGTAGGGAAAAATCTACTTCTAAGCACCTATAGTTCCCTTGCAGCTATAGGATTCATGATAGCCAGCTTCTTCAAAGCAGGTAACAGAGAAAGTCTAGCAAGACAGATGCTATAGTCTTATGGAACTGAGTACATGTAATCACTGATTGTATCACCTTTGCTGTATTCTATTGGTTAGAAGCAAGTTGCATGTCCTGCCCTTAATGAAGGAGAGGGTGTTACACAAAGGTATGAATACCAGGAAGTGGCGATGATTAGGCCATCTTAAAATATGCCCACCACAGTCTGTTTTAAAGAATAGATACAGAAAAAATATAAAACAATACTTGCCACATAGAAAACATAAATAAGTTCAAAATAATTTACATACAGCACTGTCTCAGCGGCTCTATGAGGTAATATGTATCTGTGTTCAACATAAACAAATAAAATTTTTACCTTTTTTAGTTTCCAAAGCCAAGTAATTGAGCTAGAGCTTAAACCTCTGTTTTTCAACATACAGTTTATCCTTCAGTGATAGTAGCTTCCTCTAGAAACACTATAAAATTGGAACTTTCATTCTTTGAAATAGCTTTTAAGTACCAGAACCACTCAATACACATCTTTTTTTTTTTAATACACATCTTAAAAACATAAACTAGTTATTGAGAATTAATTAACCCCCTAATAATTACTCGCACACAACTAAAATACATTTTCATTTCCACATATTTTGATATAACCTCTGGTGTTCAGATTTATAAACGTAAGTATTTAGTGGACTTTGCTTCAGTTTTATTTTGCAGATATTTGAGACTATTCTCCTCATCTAGCATGCATTCTTATTTTCTAATGACTCATCTAGAGATGTTCATCTCTAGTCTTAATTTATCCTAAACAGGAGCAAGAATACTTCTCAATGATCTTTAAGAGTGAGTTTATATTGCCAGCAATGGTTAAGTTATAGCTGGTTTAATTTCAGTAGCCTTGTGTTTTGTTTTTTTTTTCCTTTGCTATCATTCCTCACTGGATACCATACACTGTATAGAAGCACTCCTTGTTATTACATTCTTTATCCTCTGTACAGATATGCCATTGGATGAAAAGACTATGTTCTAAAGGCAGGGAATACACAGATGTTTTCACTTGCCCATTACTCTACATAGCAATGATATTAGCCTTTTAGCAGTATATGTCACATTAGCAATCTGAGTGTTTTTTGAAGCAAAGCTGAAATTTGTAGTGCCTCTAATGTGTAATGAAATTGCATATTTTTACCATACATTCACTCAAACATATGGGTTATAAATGAACTCAAGACATTGTAGTTTGGATTCACTTCTTCTCTAATAAAAACATACACATAGCAATGCTTCTGTCCCTATTTGGAGACACAATTTGATACAGTTTGGTCATCTGTTATTGAGTGGATTATGCTTTCATCGCTTTGTTGAAAGAATAAAGTCATGATAACTTAATTATGCAAAATAAATTACTAACTAGCAAACAGTGTGTATTATTTCTGCACATGATCATTTTAAAAGAATTACATGATGATATGAACTATCAGTATTGAGAACAAATATTACAGTACATATGCTTAGTATTTTTGAGGAAACATGCAATTTTAAATCATAGGCTTAGTACTCCTCTAATTACTCTTAACCAAGCTTTCAAATAGATGTTTGCATTTATATGAATGTTTAAATTATAGATTTTGGGAATGCTCAGATTATGCTCAAAAGCAAATATTTCCAGATTTTACTTTTAAAGTTTTTTTTTTTTTTTTTTACTGTAGTTGAGTATAGTTGAATCCCATTTGATGAAAAAGTAGAAGTAGTCAGAAAATTCATTAACTTTTTTTGGATAGTCTTTAATGATTTGAATTTAAATTAGACCTTTGGCTAGGTTCATACTTAGCGGTTGTTATCTGTGTGCAGTGTAATTTCAAGGGGTCTGATAATATAAGTTAAATTTAAGTGTTTTAAAAAATATTTCTTTTGCATTTGCTCTTCTGCTTGTATGTGTAGATATGTATGCATTTTTATCTCCCATGCAATCAAACCGTTAACTGGGGTAGTTTTTATTATAGTCTTCTGATCAATGAAAAGAAACTAACACTAAAATGATCAAAACCAGCAAGTAAACATTTGCACTTTAAAATTATTTTCTAGGAAATTATTTATTAGGATGAAGCGTATATTTAAAAATGAAAACAGAATAATCACTAAAATTTATTAAGCAGTTAATTCTCTAAATATTTATTTCTGTGTGTTAATTTATTCCTCTGTATGTTTTATAAAATCATCACAAAACCATATAGAGAAGTATTATTTCCCTAATTCCCAAAAGAGGAAACTGAGGCACAAAGAGGCTAAATGACTAGTAAGAGGTAAAGCTGAGATTTCAACCTAGGAAGTCTGGATGTTAATGATTAACTTATGCCATCTTTAAGAAGTTTAGCATCAACCAGAAATAATCTTTAAATGACATTTTATTCATTGCCCTTTCAAAAAAATGTTTTCTTAATTAAGAGTATAAAATTCATGTTTTATATTATCTGCTATTGAATTATATAAAAATTATAAGAAATGTCCAAAATCTATTTTGTTCTTATGACAGAACACTCCTGCAGAAACTCAAAATTATTACCTGTTTTTTTTCACTTTAATACTCTTTCCTTATAGCACCACCAGTGTTGAAAGTTTGATTCTTCTTTTCTCCTCCATGTCTGCATCACTTTCCTGCCCCATATCCACCAAATTATGACAGCAGATGTTCTTTAACTGTTCAGCCAACCATTTTGTGCAAACAATTATATTTATTAAAATAACCAAATTGATTTTCTGTCTATAAGGAAAGATATTCTGAAATCTATATGCTTCTTGGTCAAAGGTTATGTCAATAAAATACTCAGTAAAGTGGAGATTTGGAAATCATCCCATTAATTTGATCAATAGAGAGACAAACTCAATATATTAAATCCTAAAGGTATTTTCCTCTTCTAAATTACTGTCTGCAGACTACATTGATACAATTAGCCATGTAATCACCACATCTTACTGCAACATGTATTCACTCCTCAATATTGTAAACAGTTGGTAGACACTGGGTTTCCTCAGACTGTGATACTTCTCTATCATTGTAAAGTACAGCAGTTTCAAGAAACTTCAAGAAAATGTGCATTTTAACTGAATTATAACTATTCTAATTAACTACCTGACTTTGCTTATAAGAATATGCCACTTAATATGAATGTGCTCAATCACTTTAATATTGATAAACAATTTTGACTTTAACATTCCCACCAAATGCAGAGATTTGCATTGCAATTTTTGACAGCATCTATGTCACATGTTTTGAAACTTCACGTTGTTCAGATTTTAATCAGGAATTCAAAAAATTGAATGTCAAATCAATTTACAATGTTGTCCTGACTTTAGTGCTATAGCCGTAACTGGGATTTGCTCTGTTTCCCTTCCAGGAGTTTTGAAATACTGATTATGTCCAAAAGGTCTCCCATGTCTTGTTCCTTCTATTTCATGATAATATCATAAATCATTTGAGGTCATGTTTTATACTGTGAGCAAGTATAAATTATGTGTAATGGAGAGTCTACAGTTCTATTATTATAAGAGCTACCTTTTCCTAGAGAAAATATTTTTTCATTCAATATAGAAAAAATATCAACTCATTTGGTTTAAGTCACAAGCTTTTATTCCATTCAGTGTCAGAGAAAAGATTTGGTCATTAATGCAACATTTTGGACTCTTTTGGGCTCAAATTAAAAAAATCAATTAAAGGGAGGGTTAACTACCTATTTATGAATATATCAATATATGAAAAATACTAAATGCCATGGAATAATTATACTCAGTCTAAAAAGAAGAAGTAAAAAAGTGAGTCAGGTGTTTCTTTACATGAATTTATGACACTGTATGATTATTTTACACATTAAGCTAAATTGCAACTGTTAGAAGAACTGATCCATTTCCAGAAAATTAGAGTACCTAGCAAATATATCCAATATGAACTTTCTGGACATATTAATGTGCTGACTAGCTTTGGATGCCTTCCTAATTACTTCTTAATGCATTTCACAAGTCATGAAAACCTGCTAACACATCTGCTGAGGCCATATATATACATATATATATATGTATGTATTTATATGTATACATTCCCTGGTGGCTCAGACAGAAAGAATCTGCCTGCAATGCAGGAGACCTGGGTTTGATCCCTGGGTTGGGAAGAGCCCCTGGAGAAGGGAATGGCAACCCACTCCAGCATTCTTTATGAAGAATTCTTATGGAGAATTCCATAGATAAAGGAACCTGATGGTCTGCAGTCCAGTTAGGATACAGAGGGAATACATAGATTATACGGTACTATGTATCCTATAATTATTTATTTACCTGTAGAACTACTGGGATTTGTGAAGTATACATGGTTTTTCAATAACATTTGGGTCTGTATTTTTGCCTATTTTCTATTTCTGCTTTTACTAGAATTATGTTCAAAAATGTCACGTGAATCTTCCATCTGTTCTCAGTTAAACTTAAAAGCAATTTTTCTTAATGGTATTTAGACCACATTAAGTCATATAGATATCTTGCTTTCTTACTTTTAAAGTGCCTGCCTCATACATATGTATAAGTGAGTGTGTAATTGGTCTAGATAGTAGAGCTTTTTAAACCATGATTTAAGAAAGAAATAGCTATTTACTAAATTATCTAACTCTGAGACAAGACTAAAAAATTAACTTGATAATTAGGAAAATACTTTTAATAACAAATGTTTTTTGCTTTATTTTTTGGCCTGATTATAGTGCTAAAATAATGCTATCTGGAATAAATAAAATTTAGGGTCAAAGGGAAAGAAAAGGGTTTTATGATTTTTAAATTTTTCATTATGTTACCATTAATGAACTAAAAATGTTCTGTTTCTCAAAATACTGAACAAAAGGAAAAGTAAAACAGAAAATTTACAGTTCAGTGTAAAGTATCAGATTTACTGCCAACATTTGTAATAGACATTGTGGCAATATGGGTCAGACACAAAGTAGAAAGACAGACACCGCACTAGGTATTACAAACATAGGATGTTTCATAGAGAGAATTAGTTACTTAGGTGTTGAAAGTCTGAAGGAGCAAAAAAGAAATCTGATATGAAGAAATCATCAATGTAGAAAACAGTATCTTTTGGTCTGAGAGACCTTAATAGAAGTGATGATGCCAGAAAACAGAAGGGTGAAGTAGAAGTCCTATGGACTGGGGCTTGAAACTCTGAGAGTGGCATTAATGGCTACTGCTCAGACCTCTGAGGAACGTGCCCATAGCTCAGATGTGGACCTCTGATGGAGAATGCCTCATGGGGGATGCTCAGTCTTGTGGAGACAGCATGTGAGGACACAGCAGGTGTTTGGAAGGCAGGGAGTAGAGTGACTGAGAGCAAGCACAGCTGGTATTTCAGTCACTGAGAAGCCTGACATAGTGGGTACTCACATCACTGAAATCATGCCAGATAGTGCTGGAATCACCAAGAGAAACTGGAAGTGGATGCTTTCACTGTCTTCTACTCCTGTAGATGTACAGAACCAAGTGGAAGATGGATATGGGTCCATTGTCTTCCAGACTTCTTCAAATAACCTTCTATTTCCAATTACTCCTCTCTCTCAACCACCGGCAACCACTGATCTACTTTATATTTCTGTGGAGTTGCCTAGTCTGGATATTCCATAAAAATAGAATCAATAATATATGGCCTTCTATTAAGCCTTCTTTTACTTAGCATAAAGTTTGGAAGATTTGTCTATATTATAGCATGTACTGATACTTTGTTTTTATAAATAATAATATGCCTTTATGTGATTATATCATATATTGTTTATTCATTCATTACTTCATGGATATTTAGGTTATTTCTTCATTTTGGCTTTTATGAATACTATTGCCATGAACATTTCATGCATAAGTTTTGGGTGAACGTAAGTTTTCAATTCTCTTGGCTATATACCTAGTAGAATTACTGGATCTTACAGTGTGTGCTCAATCACTTCAGTCATGTCAGACTCTTTGTGACCCTATGGACTGTAGCCTACTAGGCTCCTCTGTCCATGTGATTCTCCAGGCAAGAATACTGGAGTGGGTTGCCATGCCCTCCTTCAGGAGACCTTCTCAACCCAGGGATCAAACCCTCATCTCCTGTGTCTCTTGAATTGCAGGCGGATTCTTTACCACTGAGCCACCTGGGAATCTGGTAGCACTATGTTTAACTTTTTAAAGAACTACCAAAATGTTTTTAAAAGCAATTTTGCTGTTTAAGTGGTTTGCAGTTTATTATTATCACACACAAAAATGTGGAAATAGAGGAAAACCTATGATTCCTTAGGGCTACCTAAGAATTTCTAGGAATTCTGGTTTCTCATTTCAGAATCCTGAAATTGTTGTCTGTCAGAAATTTGGAAATACCACTTGAATTCTATTTGAAGGTGAAGAGCTATTGGATACTAGCAGCATGGAAGTATTGGCTTACTATGTGCCCAGAGGGATAATGACCTAAAGCTGGGAAGCTTTTAAAAATGACGAGTGATCACCTAGACTGAGTTCATAGAACCATCCCTCAGAGAGATCCAGAAACTCAATGTCAGACTTCCTGTGTTTCACAGAATGGGAGCTCAAGGTACTGTTTGGTCATTATAGGGAAGGGTGACCCCTTAAGAATAGAATAGTCAGCACATCTGAGATTTGGAAATAACTGAAATTCTGTAATTAAGGTTCAAGTAAAACCTAAAAATTCAGTCTACACGAGAGAGTAACTCCATTACTATTATGTAGGGAGTGTCCTAAACCGCTGTTCTTGACCACTACAGAAAATCTGATAGAAGGAAATAGAAGTGGTTTCAAATGGACATAAGGAATCACTGTTTGACTACCAGGATGATAAACTGCTAGTTAGTTGTAGAATCTCTAGTTCTAGAGATGTTTATGAAGGTTGAAAATTCTGAGTAGTGAAATTCATCTGTCTGAAGTAGAGGGGTTAAGCTCTTTGTGTTCTTCCAAAGTTATTATTCTATATATTTTTCTAAGATTCAGAATTTGAGGTTTTATTTACTCTAGGCTATGGGCCTTAATGAGGCCCAAATCTTTTCACTGTTCTATGATCAAATAAGAAATACATCCATATAGTCAAACATAAATTTCTTGAAATTTAAATCACAAGAAATACTGAACTTAGTTAAGACTTTATTTCTCCTCTTTTTCTTAGGGCATTATTAGTGAAGGGTTGGGGGAAGAGGTTCTGTGTTGTGTGTGTGTGTGTGTGTGTGTGTGTTTGTAGGCAAGGTAGAATGCAAGGAAGTGGTGCTGTTAATATGTTTATGTCACCAGCCCACTATTAGATAAATTCTCACTGAAAAACATGAAGTGGTCCTTTGGAAAACACAATTTAATATACCTTCCAAGAGAGCAGTTCTTTGCCTATTAGGCAAGATGATGAAACTCAGTGACCATTTCATAGATACAGCTGACATTTTGCAAATGGAAAACAAGCACAGGCAAGCTTTTTATTTTCAAATGATTTTCAGAGTCAAAAGAGAATACTGTACCCACAAATATGCTTATTTGAAAGAAAAAAAAAACATTTCTATTCTTTTTTCACATGAAAAGTTTTGACAGTTGAATTGAGGTGAATTGACTTTGGCAATTTTTCTGTTTGGCATTAATACTTGCTGCTCTTTCACAGAGAAACTTAAAGATCAATTAAGTATATTATACTATGTTGAAACTGTATAGCATTTAACTAAAAACCTAAAAGCAATAATGCTGCTCAAGAATGGAAAAGAGGTATAATAGTCCATTAGAAGTGGATTATTTGTATCATTAAGGAGAATCATTATGTGCTTTTGAATGAGAAAACACACTGAAGAAACAGAATTTGATGGTGAATGAACATTTGGTTAATAGTTACACAGCATACATTCAGGAAGAAATAAAGATATGTGTATGTGACTCATAGACAAAAGAATTTGCAACACAAGTTGCATATACCATTAAAACACAATTATTCCTGGAAAACCCATAAGAAGATTTTACATTGGTTCATATCATCATGTTAATACACGTTTTTCAAAGATACCAATTTTGAAATATAATATGCCATTTCCTCTCCTATTAAAAAGTTGAATTGCTGCCATGAAGGATTTATACACCTGCCAGATGCTGCTCAATTCTTCAGTCAAAATACAAGTATCTCAATCACAACCCATATGTACTCCTTCTGTATTATGAACTGTGATTTCATCTCCATTCTCAGCCAACCATGAGACTTGAAACATAGCCTGCCAATTATGTGGAAATGTACAAAATTGTATGGGGTTGGAGACTGCTGGCAGAGTTGGGTGTGGGTGTATGTAACACATCATTTCAGACATACATGCAACACTATTTGCTCTCTTCTTTTATTTCCCCTTATTTATTGAATTAGGCAACAGCTAAAACAATAACTAGTCCTAAATAAAAAAGAACAGAAATGGATAGAGGAAGAACTACATATATGTGAAAATATTCCATAAAAATGAGATTACAGGTAGTTTTTTTTCCTAGATTGAAAAATTAACATCACTTATGCTAAAACTCTCTGAGTACATATTAGGAGCAGAGAAAAATATTTTCCTTTTGATATTCTCCAAAATAAAATAAATTAGAATCAGTCGGTTTCAGAATTGTCTTCGAAGCCCCAGAGGAGAGACTCATGCATGCACACACGCACAAATACACAGATGAATGAGATGAGCTAAAGCAGTGCAGATCTGCATTCTCAAATAAACAGCTTTGTAATTTGTATTTGTAACCTGGATTTGAGTGTTACCAAGAGACTATCTTTTCCAGATTTTTACTTAGCAAGTTCTAAGTTTTATCATGTGTTCTAGTATTTCACAACATCTGAGCACTAAGCCTCTAGAAACCCTTTTCCAGCCTCTAATTTGTGGCTTCTAATCCTCTACGATTTGGGAAATCATAAAATGTGGCTTTGTATAATTCTGTCCAGTATCAGATGAAAGGGAATAGGTCTAGAGGGGGAGCCTAGAGGGCTCTGAAATAATGTTCTAACAGTTCCTCATGTGGCCCTGAATGGTCACTTAAACTCTGAATTTCATTGTTCTATTCTGTAAAATGAGATGTTGGACTTCTAAGCTCCTTGGTAGATCTAAGACTTCTTATGGTTCTCCAAGGCAGTTTGTAGTTGTTGTTACTTTCTGATTGCTGCTTTCTTTTTTTCCCCTTAGTTTGCTAAATAAGTGACCTTCTTTTAAAGTGCTACTGTATTTACTCTCCTGATTATTTCGTGACAAGAGATTTCCTAAGAATTCAAGCAGAAAAAGAGGTTGAACAAACAGATTGCGTAAGTCACCCCTTTGTGGCATTTAAAAACATTCCATAGGTGTAGACACAAAGATTTATAACAGCATGTATTTTTATCACGCCAGCAAGTCATATTGAACATTTGACGCTTGGATGAAGAAATGAACACGGAACTGAGTAGGTCAGATGGTATCAGGTATCAGTATCGATCGGGAAATAGGATTTACATTTTAACAGGTTTTCCATCATTCTTCATTTGCTTTTATTTTATTTGTTTGGTTTACAAACAAAAGTGTACATCATCCCTCCCTTCCAAATTAAAATGTAAATAGTTTCCAGTTTATAAGGACAGAGAATAATTCTTTTGATGGCAGTTATTGCACATTAATTTATTTGTTATTGTTTGTTTTTTTTTTTTCTGAATCTCCCCTAATACTTTAACTGAGATGTAGCCATTTTGTTATATATCTATCTGTTATATATCTGATGTATCTTTATCTACATAGACATGGGAATATATACATATATGTATGTATATAATAGATATATATGTGTTTGTGTGTATAAATGAGAAAATGACTAACTGATTAGCGCTTTATTAAAAGGATTATTTTTATTAATTTGCTGCATGTAGTGAACCTAATTTCTTTCTTTTTACAACTTCCCCTTCTATTACAGGCTGTTAAGCTCAGAACCTAGATCAGCTAAGCAGCAGACTCAGTAACAGTAAATGAAGTGCTGTGAGCTTACATCAGACTAATTAGTCTAAAGGATTAAAAAAAAAAAGGATGGGGGAAGGGTTTGGGAAGACTTTACAGGTTGCTTTGTGAAAGGCAGTTTGCTTAATTAAGCCAACCACTAATTGTTAAATATTTTTCAGGCATTAACAGAGCTACTCTGAGTGTAATTAAATTTTGATTTTAGTGGTATTTGCAGGGATTAAAGTCACAATCTGCTGAGGCACTGGGGTTAGTTAATATTCACTTCACTGCCACAGCTGTCCTCCATTATAATACAAAGGACAGGAAAAGAGACAGCAGAATGGGGTGAAGTAATGAGAAAGCTATTCATTCATCTGAACCAGCTCGTCACTCCACAGCCTCGTACAAATGGGTCTGAGCTGGAAGACATACAACCAGGCATTAAATCCTATTTAATCTGATACAATAAAGGGATGTCTAAGCCTGTGCATTTTTATTTTTATATGGGAGACTATGGAATGGATAAAAAAAAGATAATCATATGATTATCATACATTTCCATCCAAGTGGTATTTCTGAACTTATTAGCTCCACAGGAGTCCACCAGGATTGTAAACCACTTCCTGCTAAGCCATTATTTGTCTCGACTGAGCATGAATGAATCCTGTGGAAGGTGGTAGTGACTTTAAATCCTTAGTAAAATTCAAACTGGCAGGATCAATGTTTTGAGGTTGTTTTTTGGACTGAGACTGCCTCTGACTCCTCTCTCTCAAGCCAAAAAAAAAAAAAAAAAAGCCCTAAAGGGTTATATGCTCTTGAAATGGATGAAGTTTAGCATCCTGTGACTGACAAGGAACATTTCTACTGCTGATGGGTTGCTGGGGTTTTTTGTGTCATTTTGTTCTTTTAATTCAATAACTTTGAGTAATTATTTTAAAGTTAAAAGTTTTAACCAGTTATACATATTCTGAAGAGGACAGGCATAAAAAGAAATCACCTTGTGCTCCCTTCTAGTACAGCCCCATCAAAAATAGGAGCTAACGTAGAATCTCTTCTCATTTGTGTGCAGTCATTACATTGGCTACTGGTGTTCGTTTTCACGATAATCCACATTCCAGGGTCCCTGCATCAGTGGCACTAGGCTCCCAGTGGGGGCAAAGCAGCAGCCGTGAAACTAGCTTTTCAATACAAGCTAGTGATAGAGGTGTTCAAGTGAGGAACGTGGCCACATATCCTGTACTAGCAAAAATCATTTTTAAAAAGAACCAAAATCTGGAGTACCCCTGGTGATTACCTCGATACTTGACATTAGAATAAAAGAAAAAGAGAGAAAGGGAGAAGGACAAAGAGAGAGAGAGAAAGGGAAGGGACGAGAAGGAAAGGGAAAGGAAGGGGAATGAAGCCAGCAAAATTCCATCCCAAGGGAACTTGACTGCAACACTTTTATTCATAATGAGACAAGTTCAGGAGCTAAGTGATTAGAGATCTCTTCTGTTATCTAGTTGAATTACTATATAGTGAATCATATTTTTGAGTTTGTTCTGTAACAAAATTTACTGTCTGCTTCTACAGACAAAGAGAAGTAGAGATATGATGAGTGGATTATACAGGGCAATCACCTTGAATTTCAATTAATATTAGCATAATTTAATTCTAGTGTTAAGATGACCTTGGCCCAAAGGACTAGGTTACTTCTCTAAAAGGCTTTGATTTTTTTACTTCACATGAAGCCTGACCTGGAAACTGGGAAGCAATTTCTAGTGGGTTGGTCATAGCTTCCTGTTTAAAAGAGCACAATTTATACTGACTTTGGCATCACTGACTCGATGGACATGAGTTTGAGCAAGCTCCAAGAGTTGGTGATGGACAGGGAAGCCTGGCATGCTGCAGTCCACGGGGTCACAAAGAGTCGGACATGACTGAGTCACACGAACTGCACTGAATGCAATACTTCGAGAAGACATTTGAGAGCGACAATCACTAACCATGCAGTCCATACATGTTCTGTGTTTCATGATGTCCCAATCTCTTGAGTGTCTTGTTACCTCTCAGTGACTAGAGGTAATAGGGAACATTCTTGTCCTGTGCAGTTATACCCCACGGCTGCTCTCTGCGGTGTGACCCTTTCTCCTCCTGCACTCAGGCTTGGGACAACCCCCTTGTTGCCTTAGAAGCAGCCCATCTGATAACTTCTGCTTGATGCTATTCCCTTAGTTTCTTAAATAGCAGCAGTATTTTCTCTCACACTTTCATCTTAGCAAATGAAAATGGCTCTTTTTTTTTTAACTCCTACATGGTAGCTATTTTAGTAAATAAATAAACAAACATAATGCCCAGGCAGAGCGTTTTTCTCTTTGTCAGTTCTTTTGATACTACTGATGCATTAGTCACCATACACAATCTCGGATGAAACACCATCATTTTTGTTGCAGGCCATAAAACAATTCGCTGTACTATCTTTGCCTGGGGTGGAGATCACACACGTTCTTCTTTGCTTGAGGGTAACTTACCCTCTGTGTATTATCCAAATAAGGATCTAAAATTGAGAAACAAAATCTCCAATGATTTCCATGTATAATACTAGTAACTTTTACTACCACTTTTCCATAGGTTACGAAGACAATGCTTATGATCTACCATCACTTAGGACACAGCATTCCAGGTGGTGATAGGGGTAAAGAGCCCGTCTGCTAATGCAGGAGACCTAAGAGATGTGGGTTCTTCCCTGGGTTGGGAAGATCCCCCGGAGGAACACATGGCAACCCACTCCAGTATTCTTGCCTGGAGAATCCCATGGACAGAGGAGCCTGGTGAGGTAAAGTCCATGGGTTCACAAAGAGTTGGACACGACTGAAGCAACTTAGCACACATGCACATCACTTAGGGCACATTGCTTTAGTCTCCAGGTACTAATTCTCTAGTTAATCTCTAGAGAATGTGGAACATCTAGGAATTAGCCTACAACTCTCTTTCTTAATTCCTTGCAAAAAACAACTGTGGGCAGTTTTAGAATGGTCGTTCAGGAATGGAGTCTCCCACTGCTTTGAAAAATACCGTGTTAGCTGGTTACCCACACACCACAGATAGGACTCATCTATAGGACTGCTATAGCATCTTACTTCAGTTAAGCTGAGCTACCTACTCACAGACTAGATTGAAATGATTCTAGTCTGCACTGTTCAAATTCACAAAAGAAAATTTCCATTTTGCTTTTGGAAACACAAGCCTGTCTAATGTATAATTTGCAGTTACCATCAAGTCATAAGTAAGCTATCAAGTTTATCAAGTAGAGATTTTTTGATGTGTCCAGAGCTATTCCAACCAAACTGGTATGTTAGCAATTTACATCAGCAAGCAGGTAGTAACCAGCCCAGACCAACTTACCAGTTCTTTTCCATAAAAATTGATTTGGACACTAAAGCCTTCATAAGATTTTTCTCGCCACATTAAAAACAGGGTAAACTACTTTGCTGTCTCCCCCACATACACATCCAAATTCTAAAATAGTGTGTCATGTATTATTTTTGTTACAGTAATATTCTGAAGAAATAAAATTTATTTTAAGATAAACCAAGCTCTAAAACAAACTCAAGTAATCCAAAAATTGACTCATCTTTTAATGTCCTACCCTTTTCTAGAGCTTACTGCTTAAAAGCCTCCCCTTTTTCTTAAATAGGATCAATCATTCTTATAGGTTTAAGAACACCTTGAGCAGAGTTTGGATTACTAGTATGTTTCTTTTCAAATTGTTTGGTTCATACTCAAAGTTGAAAACTTGTTAATATTTTTCATAAATTTACTTTTGCTTGATTCTTAAAGTTCTCTGACACAGTCAACTTGGAGTTAGGGTATTATTCTGCTGACGTGTATGATTTGTTAGATAATCTAAAAATGCTTTGAAAGCATTTGCAAAGTTTTAATTACAGATTTTTATACATGTAATGTACTAAAATTAGGCCAAACTCATTCAGGGAATTCTTAACAGAGTCTGAAGCTGAAACTGAATCAAGATTTTGTAAACTAGTGATCTGTTCTTACCAGGATTTTTCTCTGTACACTCTGACAGGAAAAAAAAAAAATTCTTATTTGTAATGGGTGACAAATAATACATGTCCCTTTTTGTTTTGCATCTACGGTGGGTGTAAAGGTGACCAAAGTCATATAATGACCTATGCCCCTCCATGTGATAGATTCCCTCTATTATTTGTGTGATACCATTTATACCATCAAGAGACCTTACCTTCCTAACTCAGAATTCTGTGCTTAGAAGACCACAGCCATTAAGGGATTGTAAACAGCACCATTTGAGTCTTGTGGCCACCCTGGAAGAGCAAGTAGAGAGAATGTAGGCTGTGAGAAAGCAAATGCTTGTTTAAACACATGTATGATATAATTAAGGGAAGACTCAAGGGAAATTATCCAAAGCATGTAAGAATCAGATTCATTTTTAACAAGTATAAAAACTCTATTCAAATAAAAGCTTTTGGTGGCTTTGTAAGAGATCGTACTTGAAAAAAGGTGTGGGGGATAGAGATTATAATTCATTCTAGAACTATATAACATAAGTAAATGAACAATAAAAATGATAAATTGGGCAATAAAAAAGATTACAGAAATAATGCTTTCACATATTGGGCATTCATTAAATTGACTTCTCAGTGTAATTACTTTAACATTTCTACTTCTGATTCAGTACGGATTTTTGGATCATTAAATTAGATAGTAAATATTATACATTTTGCAGGAATGTTATTTATGGTCTAACAAATTCCCCCACTGAAAGTAAATGTCTGATGACCAAAGCAGCATTTTCTGTAGTAAATTTTTGAAATTAAAATCATTCTTTAAAATCACTTCAACAAATGTGTATTTTGCACCTGTTACTCTAGGCATTATATCATAAACTAGCACATAATTGATACAGCAACTATTTCAATATACGTCTGTATTCCTATAAGATTTTGTGACTATTCTGTACTTTATATATTATAATATATACTTTATACATCACTTAATAACTACCCTGGGTATGAGTTTTTGTTCCCACCTAAATCGCAATGGCACTGTCATTCCCTGCAAGGAGCTTACAGTTTAGAAAGAAAAGCACTTAATACTGCTGAATAAGTATCAATAAAGTACTATAAGAAAACATGAAGATTCAATTAATTCTTCCTGAGGCAGATAGAAAGAGAGGTTTTAAGAAATAGCATTTGATCTAGGTCTTCACAGTATAGAAATTCATTAGACAGGTAAGGAAAGAATGTCCTGGACAGAAGGCAAGGATAGGGCACATACACGACTGACGGGAGTGTAAGTTGGTGCAGCCACTGTGAAGAACAGCATGTGTGTGCACGTTCAGTCTCTTCAGTCATGTCCAGCTCTTTGCAACCTCATGGACTGTAGCCCGCCAGGCTCCTCTGTCCATAGGGATTCTCCAGGCAAGAATACTGGAGACTGGAGTGGGTTTCCATGCCCTCCTCCAGGGGATCTCCCTGACCCAAGAGTTGAACCCACGTCTCTTATGTCTCTGCATTGGCAAACAGGTTCTTTACCACTAGCCCAAAGAATAGTATGGATGCTCCTTAAAAACTGAAAGTAGTACTACCATATGATCCAGCAGTCCTTCTCCTGGGCATGCATCTGGAAAAGGTGAAAAAAACTCTAATTCAAAAAGATACATGCACCTCAATGTTCTTAGCAGCACTATTTACAATAGCCAAGACATAAAAGTAACATGAATGTCCATCAACAGATGAATGGATAAAGAAGATGTGGTGTGTGTGTGTGTGTGTGTGTGTGTATATGTTTCAAAAAATACACTAAAAAAGGTATGGTACAGACATATGGAAGTACCATATGCCATATTAAGTACATATGGCATATGCACTTAATAATGGAGCCTTGCTACACCAAGACAGGTTTGACCATTCGAGAGCTTGCTAAAAATGCAGATTCTCAAGCTCCATCTCTGAACTTCAGAATCAGAATCTGTATTTTAACAATATAGATAATATTTACATTTTAATAAATATATCTGTATTTAACAATATAGATAATCCCCCATCGTGGCGGGGGGTGGGGGGTGGTGGGTGTATCTGTATGCCCACTAAAGGCTGAAACGCACTAGTTTAGAAGGCTTGCATTGTTGGAGTGTTGGACACCCGCACACTGGAAAAGGTGGAGGAAAGGACAGGGACGCCAACTGGACTGCAGCATCCAGGAGCCTGCGATCTACCTTGTAGGCATCCTGTAGTCCACCTGTGATTTCCTGAAGAGCGGAATAGCAATACTAAGCCAAAGTATTAGTATGCAAATGCTTGTGGAAAATAATGAAGAAAGAAACTAGTTTGAATATTTTTGTAATAATTTAGGTAAAAAATCATGATAAATCCTTAGCCTGAGACAATGGTAGTAAGAATTGGAAGAATAAGACATATTACTGAGAAATGTGTCAGGAAGAATTGCCATGATTTTATCACAGCTATGCTATGCTATGCTAAGTCACTTCAGTTGTGTCCGACTCTGTGCGACCCCTTAGACAGCAGCCCACCAGGCTCCCCCGTCCCTGGGATTCTCCAGGCAAGAACACTGGAGTGGGTTGCCATTTCCTTCTCCAATGCATGAAAGTGAAAAGTGAAAGTGAAGTCGCTCAGTCGTGTCCCACTCTTAGCGACCCCATGGACTGCAGCCCACCAGGCTCCTCCATCCATGGGATTTTCCAAGCAAGAGTACTGGAGTGGGGTGCCATTGCCTTCTCCATATCACAGCTATAAGAGACCATATTTAGAGAGAGGAGACTGAGAAAAGGAGTTGCTCTAGCGAGTGATTAGTTCCCAGATGACCCCTGTAAAATATTATAGGAGTCAGTACAGATGAAATTTGTTAGAGGTGTAAAGGGAAAGAAAATTCAAAAGTGCGGTGCCAGGTTGGTCAGCATTAGTAACACAAGTCACTTACCCACTTAGTCATCCATTTATTCAGCAATGTTCCTTAAATATCTGACATTTGTAGTGTTACTTAAGAGCAAGGGAAAACTAAGTCTGCTCACAGGAACTCATATTCTAAAAAAGACGAAAAAGCAAACAGGTAGATGAAAGAATATGTAATGTGATTTCAGGTGGAGATTACTGTTTGTGCTATTAAAAAATAGGGCCGGCTCAACACTGAGTCAGAAGTCAGAGAAGGACTCTCTGTGACCCTGGACTTCATGACAAAGGGGATAGGGGAAGTACATAAAGCTGTCTTGGGAAATTTGACTGCCTTCAAGAAGACATTTGTTTTGTTTCCTTGTTTGCAGAAGAAATTGAGTCATTATCATTTTAATGATAACTAAGAGAAGACCTTGTATTGTTTTTCAGTTACACTTTCTTTTATGTTATCACATTGATCCATATAATCCAATCTGAAGGAATGATAAGAAGGCTTTACAGATTAAAAGTCAAAGTTTCAAAGAGGTAGGGTGACACATCTAAAAATTATGAGATATCTGATATTTTGACTTACAGATGACTTAACTACTAAGTAGTAAATCATGTCTTAAAATTTGTGAAACATATAAAAGAGTTTCAGGCTACAGATCTGAAAATATAAACCTCATCCAGTTCTGTTCAGTTCATTTCAGTTGCTCAGTCGTGTCCGACTCTTTGCGACCCCATGAACCTCAGCAAGCCAGGCTTCCCAATTCATCACCAACTCCCAGAGTCCACCCAAAGCCATGTCCATTGAGTCGGTGATGTCATCCAACCCTCTCATCCTCTATCGTCCCCTTCTCCTCCTGCCCTCAATTTTTCCCAGCATCAGGGTCTTTTCAAATGAGTCAGCTCTTTGCATCAGGTGGCCAAAGTATTGGAGTTTCAGCTTCAACGTCAGTCCTTTCAATGAACACCAAGGACGGATCTCCTTTAGGATGGACTGGTTGTATCCCCTTGCAGTCCAAGGGACTCTCAAGAGTCTTCTCCAACACCACAGTTCAAAAGCATCACTTCTTCGGTGCTCAGGTGCATTAAAGTGAAAGTGAAAGTCGCTCAGTCGTGACTATCTTAGTCAGCTAGTAAAGGAAGGAACTCTTTCCTTTGAAAATTTTTCCTTTGACTCTTTATGACCTCATGGACTATACAGTCCATGGAATTCTCCAGGCCAGAATACTGGAGTGGGTAGCCTTTCCCTTGTCCAAGGGATCTTCCCAATCCAGGGATCAAACCCAGGTCTCCCGCATTGCTGGCAGATTCTTCACCAGCTGAGCCTCAAGGGAAGCTGCCAATCCTTCCCTACTCTTCCCACTGAGAAGTAGAGTCTAATTCTCCCCCTGCTCTTGAATCTGGGTAGGTGAAATGACTTAATTACGACTGCGTGTGGTCAAAGTGATAGGATGCCACATGACTTTTGAAACTAAATCTACAGAAACCTAGAAGTTTCTGCCTTGGAAACCCCAGACTAGACTCTCTCCTTTTTTTTTTTTTTTTCTTTTCTCAGAGATAATTTTAAAACCAGTGTTTCAGTAGCTGCAACCAGAATGGTATTATTTGACTACTAAATTGCATTTTATATTATCAGATTAAGCCAAGTGTTTATACTATCAGATGAACCCAATATAAATTAGACTTAACACTTCAATTCCAAAAGGAGTACTATTTGTTTTTATGATTTACTGTATTATATTATGATGGTTGGCAATTTAAAAGCAAGTGTATTCACAGGAAAGCTAATCTATAGGAATAAAACTCAGAAGAGCGGTTACCTGTGATGGCAAGGAGGTAGGACAGGGATTGACTGGAAATTAGGAGATTTAAGAGAAGTTAGGAGATTTAAGATTTAAGCACATGAGAACTTTCTGGGGTGATGGAAATTATTTACAACTTGATTGAGGTTTGGTTGCATGAGATGAGTATATTGAAACTCTTAGTACTTTATTCTTAAAATCTGAGCATTTCACTATATGTAAATTACTTCGAACAAAAGTAGAGGAGAGATTTTGTTGCTTCACATAAGAAAATGACTTCTCAGCAGTTGTTTAGCCAAAAGTGGAGATGGTTTGGGTTTAAGTGCCCTCTCTCTGTTTTTCAATTTTGAAATGGATGGATGAAGTCAAGGGTATGTACATCTGTGTTCATAAAACAAAGTAAAGCTAACAAAGCCATTCAGAGGCTAAACATATGTGACCACAAAGCATTAGTGTTAGAACGGGTCTGATAAATCACCTGGTCCAACTTTTGTTATTTTACAGATAACCTTGATCTTGCTAACAAATCCAGTAAACAGCTGGGCTGTCTTAAAATTTGATGGGGACGGAATATGTTGATCCATTGTTTGTGGAGTAGAAACCATTGTCCAGTGAAATCAGGTCAGTAAATAAAAATAGGGTAAGGCTGATATTCAGAAAGAAAGAAACCCAAGTAATGTAAGCATTTTAGCTTAACCAAAACATGAATTAGGTTGGAATATTCATTCCTCAGTCCTTCAGTGACGGACTAAGGCCTTTTGGTTCTTTCCCCCTGCAAGGAGCTGTGCCATTTGGACATTGGCATAGACTATTATGGATAAAGAGAGGTGGGATAGCATAGTGGAAGAAGAATGGACTCTGGATGAAGCTGCCTGGGTTCCAGGTCTCAGCTTTGCTCATTGCTAGCTGTGTGATGATGGCATAGGCTCTCTGTGCCTTAGTTGCCTCGTATGTTAAGTCAAATGGGATAATATTACTTATAACACAGAGTAGTTAGGAGATTTAAGTAGGTTAAGATTTCTAAAACACTTGGAACAGTGCTTGGCTCATTGAAAGCACCATGGAAGTACCTAGTTAAGAAACAAAAATAAACAGCTTCTGTGATGCATCAGCTTTGACTTCCAGGTTAGTTTCTTTAGAGGGCAAAATATTAAACAGAACTTTCCTTCTTTTTTTTTTTTTAAACAATTGTGTAGCTCATCTAATTTGATATCAGCTTTTTTGGTTGTTATTTCTAACAAATCAACTTCATCAAGTCTTTCTTCAGTTTTAAATTTCTTTCCATAGAAACTCAACACTCTTTTCTTTACATACATATTTGGCCACTTGGCATAACATTGTTAAATAGTAACAGTAGGAAGTAAAACTTGTGTGATATAAACAGAATAAATGCTTGATAGTCACCCATTTGATAAGTGAGGCAAAGGAACAGACCTATCGGAACAGCTCAGTGCCCAGTTGCTTACAGAGTGCAATGGGCATCAATCCCTGTGTTATGACAGAGAGAATGAGAACTTTGGCTAATCCAGAGGTTAGAAGAGGTGCTATTCTCCTATGAAATTGCCATTTTAAGACACTTATAGGCTTTTTGCTGTTTCAAACCTTTAACGTCAGAGATTTGTGTTTATAGCTTTATATTTATAACATTATTTATACATAATATACAACATATACATATATGAATAACATACATAATGCATTATGTACATAATGTATATAAATACAAAAATAGAGATGCACCGAATATCTATTTTTCCAGAATTATCATTAATACTAACTAATTTAGGTGGAAAGTTGCAGAACCATTGTCAATAATTCAATACAGGGATTACATTTTATAGTGTCAAATGAATCCAAGTATTATATAAATTATACATAAGACCTCAACCCTCAAATGGTAAAGCATCTGCCTACAATGTGGGAGACCCAGGTTCGATCCCTGGGTCGGGAAGATCCTTTGGAGAAAGAAATGGCAACCCACTCCAGTATTCTTGCCTGGAAAATCCCATGGACACGAGGAGCCTGGCGGGCTACAGTCGCAAAGAGTCGGAAACGACTAAATGGCTAAAGCACACATACGCAAGACCTCAGCTGTCAAAGCAATACTAATTGTTTTTCTAATGTACTGTGTGATACTCTATTGCTTGGTGACTTAAAAGCGAATGTGGAAAACTAATCTATGAGGATAGAACTCAGAAGAGCAGTGACCTGTGAACTGAGTGGAAAGTGCACACAAGGATGCTCTTGGGTGCTGGAAGCAATGTGTCTCTTGACTGGATTGGCCGGTACACGGAAGTTGGGTGTGACCTCGACAGCCACTCTGCTGTCCCCATGCCTCCTGCAGTGTCCAGAATACCCATGACCTTTTCAGTTCATCCTATTTTAGCTGTTTGTTCCCAACCCTCACCCCCAACATACCAAGAACTGTTCACTAGTAACCTTTGGCAGAAGTGGCATAACTTCCCCACGTGCATATCTGGCTAGAACAGGACAGAAATTAAATCCCTGATAAAAATGTGTTTTAGAAATTGACACTGACACGAGCTGGGACTCTATTTGTGTTTTTAAAGCATCTATTGGACTGCTTTATACTGACAGGTTTGACAGGTCACATTCCATTTCTTCCATTCTATTAATGAAAGTGGTGGGACACATAAGGACATGGCAATAACACATCACTTGAGTACATAGGCTAAGCATGCATTCCAAAGATAAGTACAAAAATCTCCAACCCGTGCTGAAAAGCATGCATTTTCATCCTAGACAGGCTGATTACAGCCTCAGCAGCAGCCTGAATGTTGATCCCCGTTCAGTAACGCTTTGAATGCCTTTGTTCCAGCATTTCCCAGCAGTGAAAACATAATGGAAAAGAAACTCCCAAATGACAGCTTATTGATGCTGCTGCTTTTTTTTAAATATAAGAAAAATAATTGTGAAACAGGGCAATAAAATGAGCAGAACAAAATAAAAGACAGAGGCAAATGTATAAAACAAATTTATATCATCTGAAGTAGAGGAAGCTTTTGCAAATATTTTACATTTTACCTAAGTTTAAAATAAATGTACAATAAAACTAAACAAGAAAAAAAATGTTAACGACGGCAACTGCCTTTAAGAGTGAAATGAACTTTTCATTCCAGCTTTACCTCCCAGTGGTAGCATGAGCAGGTCTTATGGAATATCATTGAAAAGAAGTGTAATTAAAGAGAAGACATTCCAGTTACTCTCAAGACTGCTTAATAATACAGCTACACTTTCAGGACAGTAGAGACATATCCTACTCCATTTCAGAATGATAATCCTACAAAGAGAAAAACATAATGTGAGTCCTTATAAATCAACATTCAGCAAGACCAAATGGGATCCAGCATCGCTAGTAATGCCACTGTGTCTGTTACCACCATTTCTCATATGAGAGAAAGGATGCTTTTTTTTTTTAAGGCCCTTCCTCTCTCGTCAATTCCTCTACACTGTAGCCCTTGTTGTTGTGCATGTGAAACTAAAAAAAAAATTTTTTACACACTAAAAATTTTTTACTACACTAAAAAAAATTCACTCAGGCCACCCCTGAATTCCAAATGAGAATAGCTTTAAAATATACTTTTTCAAGACAAGTCAACACATTGCAAACAAGAAAGTCCTATTTTAATTTAGAGAGCAGACTAAAACCCACGGCGGAGAAGAGGTCTGACTCCCCACTGCCCTGTGCTGTGCTCACTGGTGGGAGAGCTGTCACAGCAAGAAGGCTCTCAGAAAGAGATGGGGGTTCAAAGCCAACACCAGTCCCCCTGGGGTCTGTTGTAATCAGGAGACAAATGGCCTGTACTCAGCAGCCTGTATTCATTGTGTTGCAAGAGGCTGCCAACGCGAGTTTTCCTACGCTTTTGTAGAAATACAGTACAAGTCTTTTTTCCCTTTCAGTTGCTTTGGAACAAGAAGAATAAAAAAGTCCACTGCTGACAAACACTGCTTTGGGCATTTGACACTGGTCTTTGATCTAGTTACTCAGACAGTTCAAAATGAACAAATTAGGTGTTTACAACAAAAGACATTCCATTTCAGCCTGTTCAAGTGCCAAGCAGGCTGGACAGTCTTCTCAAACAGAGCTGGGAAATATCTCTCTGCCAGGCCACAGGACAGGAACTGGGAGTTGATTCCCTCACAGAAATTAATAAACGAGGATACTGCTTTTGTGAATTAAGAAACCGGAAAGAAAACAAGGGACTTGGGGGTCAATAAAATAAGATCTAAACCATGTGGATCACTAAAGGCCCACAGGGGTATCTCTTAGTTCTTTCTGGGGTGGTTTCATTATGAGACCAACACAGCAAAAGCATTCATTCTCATCTCTGCCTAAAGCCCATGGCACCCATCCAGTCTACATACCACATAGAAAAGGGCAAACTCTTTATCCTATTATGTAAAGTCAGCTGTTAAAAGTATTCTAACACTATTCTCAAAGAGAGCAGGAAAATTGGTTGGCTCTGTATCATTTTTCTTCATGAAAGAGGATGGTTTTGTTCCCTGGACTTAGGTTTTGTTTCTCCTGAAAACAGTGCATCTGAAAAAAGGACTCTGCCTCTGTTTCCTCTTTGTGAAATGAAGTGTTTATCCTAGGAGATGATTTGTTAAAGGCTTTGGCAGTCTATGACCCATGAAAACTGCCTATAAATAGAATATTTAATTTGTACCATGTTTTTATATTAGGGAACAACCTGGCCTTTTTTAAACAATATTTTACAATGTTTGAAAAAACAGATGCCATCTCAGCCGCTGTTCTAGCAGCAATGGGCTTTGAGGTGCACTGTGTGATTTGGGGGTACATACAGAACATGCTGAAAGTGGCACCTTAAAAATCACATTTCATTTTCAGCAAGCAGTGGGAAGTGGGAAAAGGGAAGTGAATGGAAAAAAAAGAAAGAAATCTGTTAGCCCAGATCCCAACATCCCCTAGAATCGAAATGTCAGACTTGAAAATACCAAGTGAACCAGCTTGTCTAATATGTTACCATTCTGGCTTATAATTACCGGAAAGTAGTTATTTATCTGTTGTGTTCAACTACCCTGTCAGCACTCCTGTGTTTAATTATCAGACTTCACTGAAAATTCAGTTTTCTTGGTTCTCTTCTCTTTTTGCAACAACATAAATCGAAATTTCTTCCTGGTTTCTGTTAACTGTTCTGGCACGCCTCCCTATCCAGCCAAAGAAGTGGCTCCTCTCCCGGCTGCTAAAGGAGGCAGCTGTTTGGCACACTTTCAACTCGTACAAGCATGACTATTTAGTATTGATATATTATAGTTCACAGCCTCTTGTCCATCAGCTGGATGAAAAAGAGACGCCTCCGAGGAGGTTGTTTGCTAGCTTCACCTCCACGGAGCACAAGAACTCCAGACATCTGCCCACTGGTGCAGCTGAGCCAGGAAATTCAAAACTGCTCCAAATCAGGGACCCCGGCAAGTAAAACAAACAGTTGTTACCCTGCTCTCCCCATTTAGCCGCCCAGGTCACAGATCCTTCTAATGAAAAGGATCTTGTTCTGGATATGATTCTTTCAGGCAAGCTGTTTCTCAAAACAGAGCCTTGATTGTCAGAGACGAGAGCCGGGTAAGGCAGAGAACTTTGGAATCTGGGTACCCCTAACTTGAAAGGAAGAAAAACAACAAGATCCTAGAAGCTGCATTTCCCCACTCTCTCACCAGTGCTCCATGACTGAATTCAGCCCTGAGGAGGAAGAGGGGAGACTTAGGATAAGCTATGATTACAAAGTCTGCTGAGAATCTAGACTCACCCACAGAAGCTGCGCTAGACAGAAAAGGGTATATCAGATAGCAGTGATGTTTGTTGAGGTTTATTTATAGCTGGCTTCAGCAGCAGTTCCAGGTTTCTCGAGCTGTTCAGTCATCGTGTGAGATCTGATTCTCTCCATCAGAGTTGATGACAGTCAGTGAGTAGGACAGACATTGAACTACAGCTCTGCCACTTATCACCTCTGGAACCTTGGGCAACCTAACTTTTCTCAGTGCCTCAGTAGTCTCCATACAGCAGGATAATAAAAGTCCCAACCTCATGGAATTGTATTTCTGGGGGCTCTGGGGAAAAATCTACTTCTAGGCTCATTCGGGTTGTTTGCTGAATTTAGTTCCATGTAGCTGTGGGACTAAGGTTACCGTTTCCTTGCTGACTATTGGCTAAGACTTCAAGTGGCTACAACATTATCTACTCATGACCCCTCCATCTCCCAGCCATCAATGTCACATATGATCCTTCTTAGGCTTCTAATCTCTCTGACCTCTCTATTCTTTATAAGGGCTCCTGTGACTGTACTGAGTACAACTGGATAATCCAGAGCAATATCCCTATGTTAATGTTATATGATTAGTAAATTTACATCTGAAAAGTTACTTAACATCCTTTTCCTCATGTATTAATAAGAAAAGATATTTATAGTTATAATACCAGCATGTTAAGGTCATTGGGAACAAAATTCTGCCTACTACACATAAATAGTATAATAAAGCTGCCTTCCTTCCCCCAAAAAAGACCCCTGGGCTAGCAGTCAGACCATAACTGTGACCTTTGCTGCCAGCTCATTTGTTGATGAACATGGGTATTTGTTATCCTGCTAGCAGACTAGTTTCTTGTAACTAAAGTGAAGGAATATGAATAGATGCCGTGTAAACTCTGTCATTGCTCCAAAATCATATAGCTCTATTTCTCTAATAGTGAATGATTACAGCCCATTATCAAATCTGCATTGCAAAATGTATCCTGTGGTTTTTCAACCAATTGCTGAACTATTGTCAGTGCCACTGCTGGCGTCAGAACAATGGGACACTGCCAACCTATATATAAGCTGTGCTTTTCTAAGAGATAACACAAAGTATATGACGCGATAAGCATACCAATTAGTTTCCTTTGAGAAATCAATGACCATTCATGCAATTGAGTCATTCAAAATAATGATTTGAGCTATGTGAATTTAGGCTTTATCAGTAGACTTGCTGCTGTTGCTGCTAAGTCACTTCTGTCGTGTCTGACTCTAAACACATGGGGTTTAAATGTAACCAAGTATTCAAAGTAAAAGACACAGAGGGCCTCTAATTTCCAGCACACCTCAAAGGCAACCCACAAAGAATGCAATGAACTCCTTCTATTCTTAGCATCCCAACTTCTTCTATCAGTCTCTCCCAGATGCTCAGGATCAGATAATATTTTCTAAAAGAATTGCAATTTGGCAAACCTTGTCAGAGCCTGAAGTCTAAAGCATTACCTCAAACTACTGACTTCCAGATAAGGCCTAAAGGGCTAAATGCCTAATCCTATCATTCATGTGGGTCATCCTAAGATTTCAGTGCATTTTGATATGCAAAGTGGATCAATATAGCATTCCCATTTTAATTTGTTGAAAACAAGAAGAGCCCCATTTTCGGATTCTGTCTTTCTCTTTCTCAGTTGCTGTATCTCCATTGCTATGTCCCTGAATCCATCTCCAGATCATCTTTGTTCTATATTGGTAACATTTTTCAACAATAAAAAAATTAATATTTTCATGAATTTTATTAAAAGGTTATTGAAATTTAAAAGAAGTTGAAAGAAATGCTAATTGAATTTGAGCCATTCAACATTTCACAGTGCTGAAGAGGGATGCTTTATAAAATTCATGTCTTAGATCTAGGACTAAATTAAATTTTATTCATTCAACAGATATTCACTGACTGACTACTGTATGCCATATCTAACTTCTAGGGATAAAGTGATGAACAGAATAGTCTTTGATCTCAGAGAACTTACATTCTGTAGAAGATAGGCAATAAACAAATAAATCAAAGTACCGTGAAGACAGACGAGTGGGTAAGGGAACAGAGTGTGACTGTGGTAGAGTATTTTTAGAAAAGATAGTTTCCAGCAGGATGACAAATTAAACAAAAATGAAAATCATTTGGTGTGGGGAAGGAGCATTCCAGGCAGAAGGCCTGGAGGGCAAGTGCAAAGGCCCTAGAATAAGATGTGGTTGACATGTTCAGGGCACACCAAGGAAGCCAGTGTATCTTCAGTGCTGTGAGCAAGTGGTTAGTGGTCTTGGAAGAAATCGCCAGGTCAAATCATAAGGAGCTGTGGTAATGACTTTGGGTTTTATTCTAAGTGTGATAAAAGCCAATGGAGAGGTGAAAACAGAGGAGTGACACGATTTGATTTCAATTTCAAGTTGTCACTTTGGCTGGCACTGGAGAATAGAGGTCAAGAGTGAAAGCCGTAAAAGTTGTTGTATAGCAAATATAAGCTCAGGCAAAGATAAGCTCGGATGATAGTAGTTAAAAACAGTGATCAGGTTTAAGATGTATTTTGAAGATTTTGCTGAACTGTCCTGCTAATGGAATGGATGTGGAAAATGAGGAAAAGAGAGAAGGGTGAGAGCCCATCGTTGGCCAGTATAAGGTAACTGTCAGTTACATCCTCAAGCATAAACTAAACCTTCTCTTTAGGGAGAAGGCATTGCTAGTTTTCTTCATTGTCTGTTCCCTTGGGAGGACTTACTAATGTCTATATGTGAGGACATAATAATGGGTAACTGGAGAAACAGTTAACTACTCCTGTGCTGTGCAAGCCCAAGGCATACCAGCAACATGGAGAAGAAAAGATCATGACCCAGTATATGCCCATGGGGGCTACACTGGAGGAAAGAGGCCAACATTAAAGCATACATTCTGACCTTCTCATGGCAGTACAGCAAGGCAAACGTAGTCAGCAAGGACAGATAATCCTCTTTAAACTGTAAGAGACAACAGTGTCAGTTTCTAACCAAAATGGTATTTGGAAAAGGAGAATGGAATAACTTTTAATAAAGTTTTCAGGTGTATTAAGAATACACCTTTATTAGAAGGTAAAACATTTTCACCAAAGACTCCTTTTAGATCAAGAGTTGAAGATTTTGCCCTCTCCTTAATCTTCACACCTGCTCAAACTTTAGTACCAAATATATATTACATAAGCCCAGTGAATATGTTGTATACTTTGTAACCCAGGAATAATCAGCTATGTAAAGTCCCTTGATTTTTTTTTCAGATTTATACTAAAACCCAGTATCAAGTATTTCATTTAGATACAATTAATTTAAAACATCAGTATTTAGTTATTGAGATCTCACTATAGATTCTGAGAATGTAAATGTGACCACTACATGGTCTCATCCTAGTAAAAAAGAGACATAAATAAATACATGTATTAAAGTCTGGAGGGCTTCCCAGGTGGTGCTAGTGGTAAAGAACCCACTTGGCAATGCAGGAGACACAGGAGATGCAGGTTCGATCCCTGGGTTGAGAAGATCCACTGGAGTAGGATATGGCACCCCACTCCAGTATTCTTGCCTGGAAAATCCCATGGACAGAGGAGCCTGGCGGGTTGCAGTCCATGGGGTGACAAAGAGTCGGACATCACTGAGTGACTGAACACACACATTAGTGTATTGTGTCAAAATTAAAGAATGAGTGAAGTGCTATAGTAATGAGTAAGAATAGAATGAGTAAGAATAGTAATGAGGAAGGAGCAATAGAATGAGTAAGGAGCAATGGCTGTGCTTGGCTGGAGCAGCCATGAAGAGATACCCCACGCCCAAGGTAAGAGAAACCCAAGTAAGATGGTAGGTGTTGCAAGAGGGCATTAGAGGGCAGACATACTGAAACCATACTCACAGAAAACTAGTCAATCTAATCACACTAGGACCACAGCCTTGTCTAACTCAATGAAACTAAGCCATGCCTGTGGGGCAACCCAAGACGGGCGGGTCATGGTGGAGAGATCTGACAGAATGTGGTCCACTGGAGAAGGGAATGGCAAACCACTTCAGTATTCTTGACTTGAAAACACCATGAACAGTATGAAAAGGCAAAATGATAAGATACTGAAAGAGGAACTCCCCAGGTCAGTAGGTGCCCAATATGCTACTGGAGATCAGTGGAGAAATAACTCCAGAAAGAATGAAGGGATGGAGCCAAAGCAAAAAGAATACCAGGCTGTGGATGTGACTGATGATAGAAGCAAGGTCTGATGCTGTAAAGAGAAATATTGCATAGGAACCTGGATGTCAGTTCCATGAATCAAGGCAAATTGGAAGTGGTCAAACAAGAGATGGCAAGAGTGAATGTCGACATTCTAGGAATCAGCGAACTAAAATGGACTGGAATGGGTGAATTTAACTCATATGGCCATTATGTCTACTACTGCAGGCAGGAATCCCTCAGAAGAAATGGAGTGGCCATCATGGTCAACAAAAGAGTCCGAAATGCAGTACTTGGATGCAATCTCAAAAACGACAGAATGATCTCTGTTCATTTCCAAGGCAAACCATTCAATATCACAGTAATCCAAGTCTATGCCCCAACCAGTAATGCTGAAGAAGCTGACGTTGAACGGTCCTATGAAGACCTACAAGACCTTTTAGAACTAACACCCAAAAAAGATGTCCTTTTCATTATAGGGGACTGGAATGCAAAAGTAGGAAGTCAAGAAACACCTGGAGTAACAGGCAAATTTGGCCTTGGAATACAGAATGAAGCAGGGCAAAGACTAATAGAGTTTTGCCAAAAAAATGCACTGGTCATAGCAAACACCCTCTTCCAACAACACAAGAGAAGACTCTACACATGGACACCCCCAGATGGTCAACACCGAAATCAGATTGATTATATTCTTTGCAGCCAAAGATGGAGAAGCTCTATAGAGTCAACAAAAACAAGACCAGGAGCTGACTGTGGCTCAGATCATGAACTCCTTATTGCCAAATTCAGACTTAGATTGAAGAAAGTAGGGAAAACCACTAGACCATTCAGGTATGACCTAAATCAAATCCCTTATGGTTATACAGCAGAAGTGAGAAATAGATTTAAGGCCCTAGATCTGATAGAGTGCCTGATGAACTATGGACTGAGGTTTGTGACATTGTACAGGAGATAGGGATCAAGACCATCCCCATGGAAAAGAAATGCAGAAAAAGCAAAATGGCTGTCTGGGGAGGCCTTACAAATAGCTATGAAAAGAAGAGAAGCAAAAAGCAAAGGAAAAAAGGAAAGATATAAGCATCTGTATGCAGAGTTCCAAAGAATAGCAAGAAGAGTTAAGAAAGCCTTCCTCAGCGATCAATGCAAAGAAATAGAGGAAAATAACAGAATGGGAAAGACAAGAGATCTCTTCAAGAAAATTAGAGATACCAAGGGAACATTTCATGTGAAGATGGGCACAATAAAGGACAGAAATGGTATGGACCTAACAGAAGCAGAAGATATCAAGAAGAAGTGGCAAGAATACACAGAAAAACTGTACAAAAAAGATCTTCACAACCCAGATAATCACGATAGTGTAATCACTGACCTAGAGCCAGACATCTGGAATGTGAAGTCAAATGGGCCTTAGAAAGCATCACTACAAACAAAGCTAGTGGAGGTGATGGAATTCCAGTGGAGCTATTTCAAATCCTGAAAGATGATGCTGTGGAAGTGCTGCACTCAATATGCCAGCAAATTTGGAAGACTCAGCAGTGGCCACAGGACTGGAAAAGGTCAGTTTTCATTCCAATCCCAAAGAAAGGCAATGCCAAAGAATGCTCAAACTACCGCACAATTGCACTCATCTCACATGCTAGTAAAGTAATGTTCAAAATTCTCCAAGCCAGGCTTCAGCAATATGTGAGCCGTGAACTTCCTGATGTTCAAGCTGGATTTAGAAAAGGCAGAGGAACCAGAGATCAAATTGCCAACATCTGCTGGATCATGGAAAAAGCAAGAGAGTTTCAGAAAAACATCTATTTCTGCCTTATTGACTATGCCAAAGCCTTTGACTGTGTGGATCACAATAAACTGTGTAAAATTCTGAAAGAGATGGGAATACCAGACCACCTGACCTGCCTCTTGAGAAATCTGTATGCAGGTCAGGAAGCAACAGTTAGAATTGGACATGGAGCAACAGACTGGTTCCAAATAGGAAAAGGAGTACGTCAAGGCTGTATATTGTCACCCTGCTTATTTAACTTCTATGCAGAGTACATCACGAGAAGCGCTAGACTGGAAGAAGCACAAGCTAGAATCAAGATTGCCGGGAGAAATATCAGTAACCTCAAATATGCAGATGACACCACCCCTATGGCAGAAAGTGCAGAGGAACTAAAAAGCCTCTTGATGAAAGTGAAAGTGGAGAGTGAAAAAGTTGCTTAAAGCTCAACATTCAGAAAACGAAGATCATGGCATCCGGTCCCATCACTTCATGGGCAAT